>NC_059121.1:18206742-18507099 GCF_020740685.1 Jaculus jaculus | reverse complement strand
AAAACGTCTGCTTAGTTTTCCCTCCTTTATCAGAGAACACTGTCCGTCAATCACCGAATGCACTAAGTATCTAAGTATGTAATAAGTGTTTTGGAACCCCGAGTGCATGCCCATTTCATAGTTTTCTCTTTTCAGACCAATTATAACTACAGTATACATACTAGATCTACCAAATGGCAAAAGGGGGGGGGGGGGGTAAAATACCAAAGCCTTGTAGATTCTAGAGATTAGGCCTCTATCAGTTGCATAACCTGCAAATATTTTCTACCATTCTGTGGGTAATCTATTGGCTTTGCTTATTGTATCAAAACGGTACTCTTGCTTTTTCATATGTATGCTTGTCTGTAAAGAAACTCTTCAGCTTCATGTGATCCCATTGGTTGAGTAACTGTCTAAGATCATGAGTTATTGGGGTTTTGTTCAGGAAGTCTTTTGCATTCCTATATCAAGATGTCCGTGACTATTAGAAGTCCTCGGTTCGCTACCTCATGCAACTGTCTAATGTAGCCACTTCACAGACGGCTGGTGGAGGAATCTGGGTGGCTCCCCCACTTTCATAAACATCTGGGTGTTAAATCTAAATGATTCACGAAGCCCCCGGAAAGTCACTTTTTAGAGTAGGTGTCCTTTTGCTCTCCCAGTCTCTCTGGGGTCTGGGGAGACACGTAAGGAAACGTGTTGAAGTGTTTTCTGAAGACGTAGATGGCTCTCAAATAGAAGCCACGAGAGTTGCGGGGTGACGGTGAAAAAGGCCGGGGAATCTGGTATTTGTTTTTTTTGTTTTTTTTTGTTGTTGTTTGTTTTGAATCTGGTATTTGAAGGGGAATCATGACCAGATTTCAAATGTTAAACAAGTCCTAAAATGGGGTCATGAGACAAGTATGTTTCAGGTCAGGGGGCAATTATCTGAATTCTCAACTATTATTTTTTTTTGCATGTATAGACAAAAAAAAGCAAAAACAAGCTATTTGTGCAAGTTTGTTCCTAGATCAACACTTGCACATGCCACGTCTGTGTGCTGAAAGTCTGTCACCCTAGAAAGCCTGTGCCAGTGTTGGCATCTTCCTAGAAATTCAGTAACGTCATGCTGAGTGAGGGTTGTGAATTATTAAAGTGGATATAAAGTGATCAGATAACTAAAATTCACTCCATTTTTTTTTTTATTCTGAGATATATGACAGAACCTGAAGAAATGTGATAGGTTATGCTTGCTGAAACCATTTCAGAAAGGGAACTGTTTCCTATATACAGTATAAAGACCTTTATCAGGGGCTGGAGAGATGGCTTAGTGGTTAAGTGCTTGCTTGTGAAGCCTAACGACCCCGGTTCAAGGATCGATTCCCAGGACCCACGTTAGCCAGATGCACAAGGGGGCGCACATGTCTGGAGTTCGTTAGCAGTGGCTGGAGACCCTGGCACGCCCATTCTCTCTCTCTCTCTCTCTGTCTCTCTCTCTCTCTCTCTCTCTCTCTCTATCTATCTCTCTCTGCCTCTTTCTCTCCCTGTCACTCTCAACTAAATAAATAAAAAATGAACAACAACAACAACAAAAAAACAAAGACCTTTATCATGTGATATCTATTAAATGGGGTAGAAATCATTTAACTTTTTTTTCCTTACAAAATCAGTCATGTAAAGTAGCTAGTTTTAAGTTTATTCAATGTAAACTATTTTCAAGTAGTCTCACGTTACTGAAAACCAATTTATTCTCCAAACTACTGGGAGAGTAGAAAACTAGTCAATTCTTTCAGAAAGAATCACTGGCCATCCTAATAAATATGAGTATCAAAACAGTACTCTTGCTTTTTCATATGTAATTGTTTTATAATGAGAAAACATGTCTCAAGTTAGAGGACTGAGATTGAGTCAAGTAGCATTGTTAGGTAGTTTAGGGTGTCATGTGAAATGCAAAAATGTCCTTAAAGTCTACCCTGGCAACCTCCACTTTATTAGAGACCAGAGAAGGATCTCTCCTCTCCTTATCTCTTGACTAAAGGACTTCCCTAGGTCTGTTTTGCCATAAACAACCTGGGCCCCTCCTGGGAGGGAGTTCCCCTTTCCTAGAACTTCAACCTGACCCTAGCATTGTGGTTGGTTAAGCTCAGCCCCAGACTTTGGTTCTTGGCTGGCCCCTATCCCAGACCAGTCAGCCCTCACCCTGGCTCACCTGAGCCTGAAGGTGAAATCCACCACAGTGAGGTGAGAAGTTGCCTTACTATGTGGGTAAGGCTCTTGGTGCAGCCCGTTCATCTCTCCTGAGCTTCGCAGCTCCAATTCCCGCAAGTCTCCCCTCCTCCCCCATGGGTTCTCTTCTCCCTCCCACATGACAGGAGCTCTCTACACTTCCTTCTCTTTCCTCTAACTACCTTCCCGTGTCCCAAGGTTCATGTTCATTCTCCCACATGGGCTCGCGGGACACGTGGGCATACCCACTTTTCCCTTCTTCGGATGTCAGACCCTCTCTCTGCCTTGTATATTCCTCAATAAAAAATGTAGTGTTTCATAAATTATCCTTCATAATCTTGCTTTAATCCAATTCTTTGGTTAAAAAAGCAGACTTGAACTTGGCATTTGGAGTTCAAGAAATATTCCTGACCCCCAACACCGTGTTACAAATCTGCTGATGAATAAAAAAAAATACGTACACAAAGGACTTCATACCTCCATAAAGAAAAATAAAATTATTGCATTTGCAGCAAAAAGGGATGTAACTGAAAATCATTGTCTGCATGCTGAACACAATATTCATTAACACTTAAATGAAATAAGCCAGATTTTCAAAAACAAACACCATAAGATTTTTCTCATATGCAGATTTGAGAGAGGAGGAGATCGTTATGAAATGAGAGAAAGGATCAATAGACTGAAGAGATGGCCTAACAGTTAAGGCACTTGCTTGTGAAGCCTAAGGATCCAAGTTCGACTCTCCAGATCCCACATAAGCCAGATGCAGAAAGGTGAGGCGAGTGCCAAGTTGCACATGCCCACTAGGTGGCGCAAGTGCCTGGAGTTCAATTTCAGTGACTGAGGGTCTAGCATGCCAATTCTCTCTCCCTCTCTCTCTCTCTCTCTCTCTCTCTCTATCTATCTATCTCTCTCTCTCACTTGCTCTCTCTAAAAAATTTTTGAAGAAGGATTGACTATGAGAAGGGTCATAGATCTGAAGGGAGGTAGAGGAAGGGAAAACAGTAAAACAGAGCGTATATGACATGAACGAAAAGGGGAGAATTATTTGGTGAGGGGGATGTGGGACCAGCAAGAGGAGGACAGGGAGGAATCGCAGGGCAGTGGGCAATGGTGACAGATAACAACAAAGTTAAAAAATGACATAAATGTATGAAAATGCTGCAATGAATGAACGTCATTCTTTTTGGATGATGACCTAAAAATCACTGGGAAAAATGAAAGGCCTTTTCCAAAATTTTCTCCAAACAACCCTGTTCTCATTGCTAATTACAAGAACAACATATAGTCCCCTGCAAATCCTTACAGGATAGCAAAATTGAGTCAAGAAAACATACCATTTTAGTAGGAAGCCCCCCCCCCAATTTCTGGTGTAAAGTACACTTATCCAGGACGCAGAAAGAAGCCAATACATTGTACAACTCGTAAACTGAAGTTCATCATTCGTTCTTATTTCAAGTTCAAAAGGAAAACGTCCACAGGAGGCACAGAAATAAGACAGGCAAAAGTGGTTCTGAAAACAATCTGCTGGGGGAAGGAGAATGTGGCGCTCTTAAGGCCCCAGAGAGAAATGGGTGTTTCTTTTTTTAATTTTTTTTGTTCATTTTTATTTATTTATTTGAGAGTGACAGACAGAGAGAGAAAGAGGCAGATAGAGAGAGAGATAATGGGCGCGCCAGGGCCTCCAGCCACTGCAAACGAACTCCAGATGCATGCGCCCCCTTGTACATCTGGCTAACGTGGGTCCTGGGTAGTCGAGCCTCGAACCAGGGTCCTTAGGCTTCACAGGCAAACGCTAACCACTAAGCTATCTCTCCAGCCCAGAAATGGGTGTTTCAATGAGCAGGAAACTTTCCTCCATATAAGAATCACTTGCAAGATTTCGAGCCCCAATGCTCACGTCACATCCCACATCAAATGAGAAAGAATTTCTGAGAGATTATCTGGATATCAACATATTTTCAAAAACTCAAGGCAATGCTAATGACGAGTTTACTTTGAGAAACACTTCAGTAAGGAACCCTTCTCTCCCTTGTATATTCCTCAATAAAAAATGTAGTGTTTCATAAATTATCCTTCATAGTCTTGCTTTATCCAATTCTCTGTTTAAAAAGCAGACTTAAACTCAGGGCTTGGAGTTCAAGAAATATTCCTAAACCCCAACACCCCATTACAAATCTGCTGATGAATAAAGAAAATATACTTACACAAAGGACTTTATCCCTCCATAAAGAAAAATAAAATCATTGCATTTGCAGCAATAGGGATGCCTACTTAGACCAGGGATTATACAATCAAAGATTTTGTTTTGGTTTTATCCAGAGGGAGAGAGGAGATGGATGCGCCAGGACCTCCAACCCACTGTGCATCTGGCTTAACGTGGGTACTGGGGAACCAAATTCAGGTCGTTAACTGTGCATGCCAGGGCCTTCACTGTTGGGTCATCTTTCTCCAAGCCCCAGAGATTATTTTTATGACCTCCTGGTTCATCTAGGGGCAATAGACAAAGTTTCATTTTGCAGGTGAACAAATTAGGCGAGCAGAATGGGCTCTGCTATCAAAGCGGGGCCAGCGGCTGATCACACACGGTGAGTTATTTTTCTCTTCCTGCCAGGGTCAGTGGGAAAGTAGACAAGTATGTGCCTGATCCTGTTCAGGGGATGGCAAATCGTTAGGACCAAACATGTACATGCCTGAAGAACAAAGACGATGATGTGTTCTGAATAGGTTAAAACTCCGAGTTAAAGGCTAAGCGAGCAGGTAATAAATATTAATGATTTCCGAAGGTAAATATGACAATAATAGATAAGCCCTCTCCATGGTGGACCAGAAAATGTGCAGCAAGAGACATCTTGGAGGTAGGTCGTGGGAAAGGGAAAGTGCGTCGTGTTTTTTCTTCAAGCTTGACCATGGTGCTCAAAATGTGGACACCATCAGCTCTGTTTGGGAGTTTAGAAAGACCTACCCCAAAACTAACTCAGGGACAATGGGGAAGGGGTCAGCAACAAAGGCTTTAATCCCCCTAAATCTCAGCCTCTCTTCATGCTCTCTTAAGCATACACAGTAAGAGATGTCATTAGGACACGTGCAGACGATGCACTCTATAACTCACCTTCATTGCTCTCTCTTGCTCGCTACCTCTTCCCTTTGCACATCCCCCGTGTCCGCCCCCCACCCATACTTTCAGTTTACTTACCCCACCCTTCGAGTCGACATAGGAGGGGATGCATGCAAAATTTGTCATTGTGAAACTGGCTTATTTCACTTAACGTGAGGATTCTAGTCCCATCCTTTTCTTGACATTTTTATGCTTTATTTTTATTTTATTTTAGAGGGAGAGAGAGAGAGAGAGAATTGGCACGCCAGGGCCTCAGCCACTGAAGTTGAGCTCCAAATGCTTGTGCGTGTGCGACCTTGCACGTGCCTCACCTTTGTGTGTCTGGCTTACGTGGGATCTGGAGTGTTGAACCTGGGTCCTTAGGCTTCAAAGGCAAGCGCCTTAACCACTAACCATCTCTCAAGCCCCTTTAAATATTTTCTGTTTTATCATCCATTTTTACACAAATGACATAATTTCATTTTTAAATGTTTTTGTGCATTTATAAGCGGAGAGAGAAAGAGAATGGGTGTGGGTGCATGCAGGCCTCCAGCTGCTGAAAACCACCTCCAAATGCATGTGGCACTGTACATCTGGCTTTAAATGGGTCCTGGGAAACCGAACTGGGGTCAGTCAGGCCATCAGATCTTTTGGCACCGAGGCATGTCACCCATACAAAGTGAAATTTATTTATAACTAACTCTTCTGCAGACACATCATCATTGTTGCTGAAACCACCCAGTTAGACATTACTCGGTAAAATCTTCAAGTGGAAAACAAAAGTACTTACTAAAAACTAATAATAGTAATAATAACAGGGCTGAATAAATAGTAATATTAATAAAATTTGCTGGGTCTGGGAGATGGCTCACTGGAAGGGAAACACCAGGCATGTATGATGCCATGGGTTCGATCTCCACCACAACAAATGTTAAAAAATAATGCTGGGGCTGGAGAGATGGCCCAGCAGTTATGACACTTGCCTTCAAAACCAAATCACCCAGTTCATTTCCCCAGTACCCATACAAAGCCATATGCACAAAGTGGTACATGCATCTGGAGTTCATTTGGAGCGGATTGTGGGCCCTGGCATGCCCATTCTCTCTATCTCTATCTCTCTCTCCTTCTAATTCTCATTCTCTCTCTCTCTCTCTCTCTGCTTGCAAAAAGATAAATAAATTTAAATATATATATATTTTTTAATATTTTTATTTATTTATTTATTTGAGAGCGACAGACACAGAGAGAAAGACAGATAGAGGGAGAGAGAGAGAATGGGCGCGCCAGGGCTTCCAGCCTCTGCAAACAAACTCCAGACGCGTGCTCCCCCTTGTGCATCTGGCTAACGTGGGACCTGGGGAACCGAGCCTCGAACTGGGGTCCTTAGGCTTCACAGGCAAGCGCTTAACCGCTAAGCCATCTCTCCAGCCCGATAAATAAATTTAAAACGTTAAAGTGTTCATTGATTATGTTAATCAGAAATTGCATAAAGAAAATAGTGATTTTAGACACTATGAAAATTTTACAGACACTTTTTTAATGTAAGGCATATATCGTTTTAGATATGTGACATGATCATTTTCCTTTCTTTAAATCCTAACTCTTACCACTTATTTTTTTTAAGATGGGAATATGTACATATGCACATATACACATGCAACACACACAACCAGAGAAGAACAAAGTATTCCTGGAGGCAACATGCCTAAGACATGTCTCACCAACATAACTAAAGAGCCATGTTCAAGAGCAGTAATTTTATGAGTTCATTTACATAAAGCTTAGCAACAGGCAGAAGTTTCTCTGGCCTGGGGTAGTGTTAGTCTGAAGATGAGTAACCCGGCCTCACCATGATCACAGGCTTTCTTTAATACACCCTCAGTCTGGAACCTGACAGTGGCTAAACCTAGAAACAGCCTCCTCTTACCACCAGGGTGCCTGCCAAAAACATTGTTTCTATTAAACAAGCAAGGAAGGTTTACTTTTATATATATATATTTGCAACCAGGAGGAGATAGAAGACAGACAGACAGAGAGAAAGAGCACGTCAGGGGCTCCAGCCACTCCAAACAAACTCCAAATGCATACACCACTTTGTGCATCTGGCTTTACATGGGTACTGGGGAATCAAACCCCAGTTGATAGGCTTTACAGGCAAGTGTCTTAACTGCTGAGCCATCTCTCCAGCCCAGCAAGCAAGGTTTTAAACCATACACTGAAGAGATAATGATGTGGACATTACCGCAATGGAGCCTTAATGGTGTGTGAATTTTTCAGTTGATGGTCAATAAAGTGTAAGGTTTGAGAGAATATTAAATATTAAATTCCTGGAAAACCCATTTTTTTGATTCAAGCTTTTCTTTCTATTTTATAAAACTCAAGAAAATTATAAGAAGTGCAGCTATGAGAATTCCCAGTTTCTTGTGGCTAATAGGAAATATTAACCGGGCAATAGTTACTAGTGTGCCTTATGGTTCAAAATAGCTAAGGGTTTAGATGTGAACTAGCTCAATCTTGCTATTCCAGAGTGCACAAATATTTTAAAACCTCATATCAGTATATCATATGTGTGTGTGTGTGTGTGTGTGTGTTCATACATCCATATATTTTCAATGAATAACAAAATTTTTTGGAATTTTTTTGTTTTTTTGGATTTTTGAGGTAGGGTCTCACTCTGACCCAGGCTGATCTGGAATTATGTAGTCTCAAGGTGGCCTCGAACTCATGGAGATCCTCCTACCTCTGCCTTCCAAGAGCTGGGATTAAGGTGTATGCCACCACGCCAGACTAATTTTCCTTTTTTAAAATCCCTTTTGGAAATGTGAAGTAAGAGAAAGACTTTTCTTGACTTTTATTTCATGAGAAAGTTCTAGAAGTGGGAAGAGAACTACTGAAGGCTAGGACTGAGCTGGACTGTACCTCATGCACCTGTAGGAAAACACCCTGGGGAATATGACAAGCCCATTTCTTGCCACCTTGTGAAGACATTATCTTGGGTTCTGGAGCAAGACTTTCACATCTGGACCATCCGGGATAGAGATGGCTTAGCAACTAAGGCACTACTCTTCAAATCCAAAGGACCCAGGTTCAATTCCCCAGGACCCATGTAAGCCAGATGCACATGGCACAGCATCTGGAGTTCGTTTGCAGTGGCTGGATGACCTGACATGCCCATTCTCTCTCTCGCCTCTCTCTCTCTCTCTTTCTCTCTGTGTGTATGTGTGTCTCAAATAAATAAAATATTTTTTCAAAAGTCACCTTGTATTGGGAGACTTTGGAATTCTGCAAAGTCCCTTCCATTGGAAAGGGGGACAAACCTCAGAATATAGCTCCACAGAGACCAAGTTTTCCTTTCAGACCATCACCTGGAAACTAGAATCTTGGGAATTATCTGTCCAAAGGGCCCAAACCATTAAAGAAGGGCTGGATGGTCTATTCTACTGTCCTTCCTCCAGGGGGCAGACATGTCACTGAGGTATAACTATGGGCCTCAAGGGTGACTGTTTGGGACTAAGGGTAGAATCTACTTTCTCTAGTCCAAGGGACTTGGGCTAGCATGTTCCCATGACCACACAGAGGTGCCACCTGTCTCCAGATGGAGCCACATGGAAAAAGCAGGTGAGATGGGGTGGGCCACAGGTTTGTTCTCCTGTGTGCTATGGGATTTGAAAACGATAATCAACTTGCATTCAGTTCTCCTGCCTATTGTGATGTATCAGGTTGGACTTGAACTTGACCTTGGATGATATCTGTTGGGAAAGGCATGTTTGTTTGTTTGTTTTTGTTTTTTGATTTTTTGAGGTACGGTTTTCACTCTAGCCCAGGCTGACCTGGGGCACTCTATGTAGGCTCAGAGTAGCCTTGAACTCACGGCAATCCTCCTACCTGTGCCTCCCGAGTGCTGGGATGAAAGGCGTGCGCCAACACTCCTGGCTCTACCTATTTTTGAAGTGTGTCTCTTGTGTTGGGGTTGCTAAAACTGAATTTTAACCAGCTCCTTGTGGTAATTTTAATGTAGACTGTCCCGTGTAGCCTAGTGTGCTCAGAATGCTTGGTACGCAGCTGGTGGCAATTTGGGAGACGGAGTCTCGCTGGAGGAGGTGTGTTGCTGGGGGCGGTGGCCCGAGGGGTCACAGCCATGTTCCACCTTGCCCGAGCTCGGCTCATTCTCCTGCTGCTTTCTGTCACCTGCCGACTGTAACTTGATATAAAAGCTTTCCTCCCACCAGCTGCCTTTGGTCGGTACATTTGTCCCAGCAGCACAAAATTAGCCACAATATTTCCCCCAAGGATTCACAGCCACAACTCATTTTCCATCCTCTACCCCACAGCCCCATCTCCTCTCTCAGTGTTCATAGTGAGCCCGTCCACCAGCCAAGAACTGCAGAATAATCCACCTGAAAGAACCAAAAGTAGAGGAAAAGGAGGCCAGATTTTAGGGGGAAATGAGGTCCACTGAATACCAAGACCATTCTGATTATAAAATAATTCTTTTTGAAAAAATGTTTTTTGGACATTTTTATTTATGTATTTGAGAGCGACAGACAGAGAAAGAGGCAGAGAGAGAGAGAGAATTGGCACTCCAGGGCCTCCAGCCACTGCAAATGAACTCCAGATGCATGTGCCCCCATGTGCATGTGGCTAACGTGAGTCCTGGGGAATCGAGCCTCGAACCGGGGTCCTTAGGCTTCACAGGCAAGGACTTAACCACTAAGCCATCTCTTCAGCCCATAAAATAATTCTTTTGGGTGCTATCAGCTGGTGGTGGCCATTCTGATGTCTCATCCAGTAACATACTGGGGAAAGCTATGGTCCTTTCCCAATCTTCACTCCGTGTTCATATCTGTTCCCTTATCAGCAGAACTCTCACACGTTGAAGATGAGCTTTTCTTCCTCACTGGTTCCCGGTGGTCAGTATCTGACCTGATATTTTGTCTCCTCACTTGTGTCTGCTCCTCAGTGCCTAAGGGGTTTGCTTTGGCATGAGGTGTTCTAACTCAGAAATTTTTGATCTGTCTTGGGAGGTGAGCCATCCTTCTTCTTTCTGTGAAGCCTGTTAATACTCTGGCAGCTCATTTAGAGCTACCGGGAATCTTAAAAAAAAAAAAAAAAGAAAAAGAAAAAGAAAAAAAAAGAAAAGAAAATCCAACTCTGGGCCCCATTCCAGGTGTTTAAATCAGATTATGACAAATGATATGTGTGTTTAAAGTCCAAGAAATGGATGAATTTCCATTATTCCATTCACACAGTGAAACAAAAATCAAAGAACACTTTTCATGTGGAGAATTTTGGTCGTCCCTATAGTATTTTTTCACAGCACTAAATGAATATTGCAACAGCTGGGCATGGTGGTGTACACCTTTAATCCCAGTACTCGGGAGGCAGAAGTAGGATCAGTGTGAGTTCAAAGCTACCCCGAGACTACATCGTGAATTCTAGCTCAGCCTGGATTACTGGATTACAGCCAGACCTTACCTCAAAAAAAAAAGAAAGAAAGAAAGAAAGAAAGAAAGAAAGAAAGAAAGAAAGAAAGAAAGAAAAGAAAAGAAAAGAAAAGAAAAGAAAAGAAAAGAAAAGAAAAGAAAAGAAAAGAAAAGAAAAGAAAAGAAAAGAAAAGAAAAGAAAAATAAATGAACATTGCTTATAAATAGGACTTCAGTGTGGTGGTTTGATTCAGGTGTCCCCCATAAACTTAGGTGTTCTGAATTCTAGGTTCCCAGCTGATGGATATTTGGGAATTAATGCCTCCTAGAGGCAGTGTATTGTTGGGGGTGGGCTTTTGGGGAGGATAGCCAGTTTCCCCTTGCCAGTGTTTGGCACACTCTCCTATTCCTGTTATCCTCCTTATGTTGGCCAGGGGATAATGTCCATCCTCTGCTCATGTCATTGTTTCCCCCTGCCACTGTAGAGCTAGTCTGTAAACCAAAATAAACCTTTTTTTCCTCACAAGCTGCCCTTGGTTGGGTGATTTCTGCCAGCAATGGGAATCTTGACTGCAACAGTGAAGTTGATACCAAGGGTGGGGTTGCTGCTAGACACCTGACTGTGTGGTTTTGGCCTTTTGGAGCTGATTTTCAAGAGGAATGTATGTGGGAGGATTTGAAACCTTGGTCTAAGAAAACGCCTTGCAGTGCTGTAAGAACAGCTTGATGGACTATTCTGATCAGGCTTGAAAGACCTGAATGCAGTAAGAACTATGGACAGGGAGGGCTAGCTTATGAGGATGAGAAAGAGCATTGCCTGGACTGGGCTAGAAGCAATTTGTGTGAGAAGCTTGCTGTTATGCCTGTGTCCTGAGAATTTGTTCAGGGTTGTTTTGCATAGAAACGGACTGGTGTGAGCAGAAGGATATGGCACAGAAAGAAATCTTTGAGCCAAAACTTCTGCCTGTTAAACTGCAGATATATGAGATATTACAGCCACTGAGATTGGGCCATCTGGTCTGCATTGTGACAAGAGAAACAATGCAGTCCGTTGAAGGGGCCTGAATATTAAAGGAGTGTCCTGTTCTTCAAAGTTTGCTTTATTCCCCCCCACCCCCCAGATTAACAAATTTGCACCCCACCTGGCTTTATGGAGTATAGAAATGCGGGAAAGAGTTTGCAGCATGGTTTTGTGTTTTGGAAATGGCCATGGGCAGTGTGAAGCTGGTTTGCTAAGGATCGCCTGCGTGGAGACCTGACAAAGCCATAAGGCTAGACCATGGTTTGCAGTGGAGACCCAGTGGAGATGCTGGGACCACAAGACGGCTGCTAGGGAGAGCTGGGCCCTGGGTGAAGTTTTCCAGGACTGTGAGCAGCATAGCTGGAGGGGCAGAATCGGAACTCCAGAGACGTGTTGCGGGTTAGAATTATTGGGCGTGGAGACTTGTCACTGACTAGACTTGTTGGACTTAGAGCTACAGAGTTTGATGTCTGTGCTGGCTGAATATTTCTTTCCTATGCCCAGTGCCATCTTTTGCACCGTGAGTATTTTTTCTGTGTCATTATGGGTTTTGGGGGGATTTGTTTTTGTATTATGGCTCTGTTAAAAGACCTTGGATTATGGAGATGTTTGAACATCATTAGGATTGATTAAAAAAAATTATGGGGACTTTTAAAATTGGGCTGAATGCATTGCATTTTTCATGATAGGTGGTTATCAGTTTACGGGGGCGGGGGCAGAATGTGGTGGTTTGATTCAGGGGTCCCCCATAAACATACATATTCTAAATGTTAGGTTCCCAGCTAATGGCGATTTGGGAATTAACACCTCCTGGAGGCAGTGTGTTGCTGGTGGCAGGTTTATGGATATTAGAGCCAGCTTCCCCTTACCAGTGTTTGGCACATTCTCTTGTTCCTGTTGTCCACCTTATGTTGGCCAGGGGCTATGTCCAGCCTCTTCTCTGGCATTGTGGAGCTTCCCTTTGAATCCATAAGCCAAAATAAACCTTTTTTTCCCATCAGCTGCTCTTGGTTGGGTGATTTCTGCCAGCAATGCAAAACTGACTGCAACAACCAGCTTACATAAATCATAAATTTTGTCAACCTCCCAACATTTTCTTGGGTAGGAGAATTTTTTCCTTCTCTCTGGGGAGTGAGAGCTATGATAAAATAGCCTACAGGGCTGGAGAGATTGCTTAGTGCTTAATGTACTTACCTACAAAGCCAAAGGACTCAGGTTTGATTTCCCAGGACCCATGTAAGCCATATGTACGAGAAGACGCATCTGGAGTTTGTTTGCACTGGCTAGAGGCCCAGGCACTCCCATTAATCCTCTCTCTGTCCTTCTTTCTCCCCCAAATAAATAAATAAATAAATAAATAAATAAATAAATAAATAAATAATTTAAACAAGCCAGGTGACTGCAGATTTTCAAAAATTAAAAAAAAAGATTATTCATGGAAAATAAAAGTCAAGTATTCCTCAGAGAACAAGAAAGGTACTTGACTGAAATAATGTAGATTCTCGGGTGATTAATATATTTTAATAACTGAAAATAAAATAATGTTAGCTCTTTGGCCTGGTTAATAAAAGAGAGATTGATTGGAAGGGAATATGATGGAGAGTGGAGTTGCAAAGGGGAAATTTGGGGGGGTAGAATGACCATGTTTATTTCCTATAATTATGGAAGTATTCAATAAAAATATATTTAAATATATATATATATATATGAATGGTCAAGAAATGCACCGTATATCCCTTGTAGCTGCCAAGATGGCCAGCAGATGGCACTCAATACCAAGAAACAGTGAGGCGAAGTGAAAATCAGTGTATCTAACACAAAATTGCTTTTGGTTAAAAACAAAGCTCCGTCAGCGTTCACGGCGCTGCAGTCATCAGGGAGGTCTAGGAGTCGTGGCATTGGGCGGCAAAACCCCGAACCCAGGGGTCCCTCCTTATTCCTACTGATTAGCTCTTTCAGCACTGCGGGTGGACCGCCCCCCCTCCTTTTCTCCTTGGGTCTTGGCCGGCCCTGGATTCTGACGCGACACCGGCTTCCTTCCTGTCCGGTGACCTCGAGCTCGTGGTCAACCCTTCAGAGCCAGGACCTCGTCCTATTTCCACCTGCTGAGCTCCATCCCTGTACTCTGTCTCCTTCTACACCTCTCGGCG
Organism: Jaculus jaculus; assembly: GCF_020740685.1. Classification (NCBI taxonomy): domain Eukaryota; kingdom Metazoa; phylum Chordata; class Mammalia; order Rodentia; family Dipodidae; genus Jaculus; species Jaculus jaculus. The sequence continues at coordinate 18,493,224 of NC_059121.1, read as the reverse complement.
CCATCCCAGTGTCACACCGTCTGATCCATGGAGGGACTTAGTTCTTCCATTTTTTCCCCCTCTGTTGATGGTGAAAACAATGCAGACTTTGTCATTTATATGTACTTTTTTTTTTCCCCCTGAAGTAGAGTCTCACTAGTTTTTGTTTTTGTTTTTTTTTTTTCGAGATAGGGTCTCATTCTAGGCCAGGCTGACCTGGAATTCACTAGGGAGTCTCAGGGTGGCCTTGAACTCACGGCGATCCTCCTACCTCTGCCTCCCAAGTGCTGGGATTAAAGGCGTGCGCCACCACGCCCGGCGAGTCTCACTAGTTTTAAGTCTACTTCAGTGACCTGCTCTTAGGAGCCTCTGGATCTCTGCTTCGGTAGGTGTTGAGTGTCCTCAGGGTCTGTCTCCTTCACCCTGGCGCTGACTATCAGATTCAGCATGGAAGCAGCTCTCAGGCTTGTCTCCCCAATTCTTCTGTGTTTTCAACTGTGGCTTGCCTGAAGTGTGGGGGGTTGTTTATCTCCTCCAGTGTTGCTGCCAGGACCAGGGAATCCAAGCAGGTACCCTCCCGAGCAGGGGATCCAGGGATTGGGGGCCCAGGGGTTCTTCAACCAGCAAGCCTTGGTTACATTTCTTTGGGGCACTGACTCTTCACATAAGAACAAAGATCTCACATTTTTTTTTAAAGTTTTGTTGATTATTTTTATTTATTTATTTAAGAGACAGACAGAGAGAAAGAGGCAGATAGAGAGAATGGGCACGCCAGGGCCTCCAGACACATGTGGCCCCTGTGCATCTGGCTTAACATGGGTCTTGGGGAATCGAGCCTTGAACCAGGGTCCTTAGGCTTCACAGGCAAGCGCTTAACTGCTAAGCCATCTCTCCAGCCCAGAACTATCATTTTTTAAAAAAAATATATTTTATTTGTTATAGAGAGAGGGAGAATGGGCGGGCCAGGGCCTCCAGATACTGAAAACGAACTCAAGATTCATGTGCCACCTTGTGCATCTGGCTTAAGTGGCTCCTGGGGAATTGAGCCAGGATCCTTAGGCTTCACACGCAAAAGTCTTAACTGCTAAGCCATTTCACCAGCCCAGAACTCACATCTTTTTATTTTTTTTGACTCTGTATGATAATGATCATCCAGCACTATCAGCTTCAGGGGTTCCCTCTCAACCTGACTTCCTCTTTCCGTCCAACTGGCACCTATGTACACATATATATATACACACATACTTGTCACTACTTTTTTGTTGCTCAGACTTAGAATCAGTGTCAATTAATAAGTCAGTAAGGCAGATTAATTTGCTGTAGTAATTCTTAGATCAGTAAGAAATTTAAAAATATTTTTTGTTTATTTACTTGAGAGTGACAGAGAGAGGGAGAGGGAAAGAGGCGGTAAGAGAGAGAATGGGCGCACCAGGGCCTCCAGCCACTGCAAACAAACACCATATTCCTGTGTCACATTGTGCATCTGGCTTACCTGGGTCCTGGGTAATTGAGCTTCTAATTGGGGTCCTTAGGATTCACAAGCAAGTGCTTAATGCTAAGCCATCTCTCCAGCCCAAGAAATTATTTTCAAATCTTTCTTTTTCCATGCTATGCCACAAACATTTCAGTGAGTCAGGCAGGGAGAGAAAAATCAAAGTGGAAAAACCTCAGGTTTGTGAAAGAAAAGATGTTAGTGAAAAAAAAAATAAAACCACAACCCCCTGCCCGATATTTTTTCAAGATAACCTGTGCTTGGCATATCAGTGAATATCCGTTTTTCCCAACCTCAACTAAGGTCTTACACATCCAATTACAAATGCAGGGATCATCCTGGCCACCAGGAGGCAATGCAGGCCACCCAATGTATTGGACATGCCACTGAACTATTTTAAAAATTACCTGTGAAATTCTGAAACACAGCACAGTAGAAAAATAGTTCACAGAGGATGATGCCAGAAAGCTGGATATTCTGTCCCAAAGTTAATGTAAGATTCTCTCAGCTGTCATCAAGAGTAAGTAGACATGGGCTGGAGAGATGGCTTAGCAGTAAAGGTGCTTGCCTGAGAGGCCTAATGACCCATGTTTGACTCCCCAGGTCCCATGCAAACCAGACACACAAGGTGACTCAAGTGCACAACGTCGCACATGCACACAAGTGGCCCACGCATCTGGAGTTTGATTGTAGTGGCTGGAGTCCCTGGCGTGCCAATTCTCTCTTGCTCTTGGTTCCCTCTCTCTTATTTAAGAAAAAAAAAAAAATCCAAAAAAAGAGTAACTAAATTTTCCAGACTCAGCAATGTAAATTAGTGAGCATGAGACTTCAAGTAGTTATGCACACTTACTCCATCTCTAGGTTTTTAGTTCTTCCTCCCTCCTTTCCTTCCCTCCCTCCCTCCTTCCCTTCCTTTCTTCCTTCCTTCCTTCCTTCTTTCTTTCCTTCCTTCCTTCCTCCCTTCCTTCCTTTCCTCCTTCCTGACATGGTGTAATAGTTAAATCTGGCCAACTATTTGTTTCTATAAAATCATATTAGAACACAGCTTCAAACACCTGTTTACTCATTGTCTCTGAGAGCTGCCTCTGTACATCACAGCCCAGTAGTTACAACAAACTGTACACCTTAAAGGTAAAGCTATTCACTACCATGCCTTGCCTTTTGTAAAACAAGTATGCTGATGTTTGTACAAGGTTTACAGTGTTTGTCAGTGACGGACAAGAAGATAAGGGTGGGGGACAAACAACGCGATGCTGGTCTGGCCAGCTAGGAGAGATGCTGCCTACTTGTGACATATGTTTGAAACAAGGTGATGACGTCATCTGTTGACCTTTTCTAGTGACCCCTGCCAGACATATGAGGCCCGCAGAAGAAACCCAGGACATATAACCAGAGACCACACGGTGTTGGAAATGAACTTGGGTAGAACATAAATGGCGTCTGTTTCTATGCATCCAGCAGATAGTTACACCAAAGAAAAGAAAAAAAAAAAAAATGACCAGGTCCCCTGCTGCGGACGCCTTCCAGCGGGGTGCTCAGGGCTGTGGGCTGAGGGACAGATTTCACATAACTCGTGTGTGCTCAGAGTTGCAATGTTCAATCTGATCGTGAAAGTTTGAAGTGGAAAATGTGGTGAGGAGGAGGAGAACACATATTCAGATCAACATGTAAGGTGAGTGATTTCGTAATACAGTTGAGGAAGGATGGGTAGCAATAACAATAACAAAAAGTTAAAAAGAAAAATGCAGTAATAATTTCCAGAAGCAAAATACTAGAAAGATGGCCAAGAGGGCCAGAGAGATGGCTTAGCGGTAAGGGCACTTGCCTGCAAAGCCTAAGGACGCATGTTTGGCTCTTCAGATCCCACATAAGCCAGACGCACAAAGGTGAGGCAAGTGCAAGGTCTCACATGGCCACTAGGTGGCACAAGCACCTGGAGTTCAATTGCAGTGGCTGAGGCCCTGGCATGTCAAATCTCTCTGTTTCTCTTGAGGCAAGCACAAAGTCACACATGCCCACTAGGTGGCGGAAGCAAAGTGCAATGGCTGAGGCCCTGGTATGCCCATTCTCTGCCTCTCTTTGTCTCTCTCCCTCACAAGTTCTCTAAAAAGTTAAAATTTAAAAGCAGGGAAGGGGGTGCTGGAGATATGGCTTAGCAGTTAAGGCGTTTGCCTATAAAGCCAAAGGACCTCAGTTCGATCCCCCAGGACCCACGTAAGCCAAATGCACAAAGCGATGCATGTATCTGGAGTTCTTTTGCAGTGGCTGGAGGCCCTGGCATGCCTATTCTCTCTCTTCCTCTCTCTCTCTCTCTTTCTCTAATAAATAAATAAAAATAAAGTTGCTTTTTTTTAAAAAAAAAAGATGGCTAAAAAACAAACCCACACAGTCCCTGAAACCTACACATTTTTTATAGAGTGTCACCAAGCACACAAATGAGAGATTTTAGAGCAACAGCGCGGTGAAGCAGACATCTGTGGCGGAAATTTTCAACCCCAGGCAACAGCATGAGAGAAGCAAGATCTTTGCGTGAAGCTTGGAAAGGCCAGAACCAACAGGTGCGAGTCACCTGGTCCTCCTCTGTGTCACAGTCTAGGGGACAGAGTAGTGCTGAGCAGGTGAGCAGGTGGAGGAGTCAGTCAATAAAAAATAAAAAAATAAAAAACCAGAACAATTTATTTTCCCTGAAGGCAGAGAGACAGGTGAGACCAAATGTGCAAGCCCATATCAAAGATGGTTGTGCTAAGGGAGCCCTCAATCCTGTCAGAACCGAAAAGTTTGCAAGTAGCCCAAGAGGGGGTGAGTTGATATTCTGCGGGGGAGCCAGGGTGACTCCAAAGGGTGCGTTATGTAGTGAGCAGATTCAGTGTGAGGCCAGGCAACTAAACTGCTGCCAAGGTCTATGTTAGCTCTGCCACCTTCTTGATACTTGGCTTCCAGCAAGTCACTTAATCATTCTCTCCCCTGGCACAAGGATGGGATCAATGATTGTAAAGATTCAATACGTTAATTCATACCCAAGTCTTACAACAGACCTGGCAGGCGTCAGTGCTACGTGATCTAGCTCTCAGACCAGTGTTCAGAGGAATGTTCCAGACCTGGGTGAACTCAAATTTCAACAGAACAGTCCACAGATTCACAAAAGACATTGACCGCCCACATGCCTGTAAAAAAAACACTCTCCTTTCCACTCTAGTGATCATCCTCAGCATGGTCCTGCTCAACATTTTTCATCAGCAAAGACCTGAGATGGCTTGATGTTATTGTGTCAGTTATGAAATATTGCGAAATATTCTGAGCACACAAAAATAACTCTCAACATTTAGAACTGTCAAGCCGTGGAAATGCCACAACTGTAGCATGAGTGATTTCCTGTCTTACGGAAACATATTCCAATAGAGATGGAAAGGACTCTCAGGGAAGGAGGTCACAGAGCTTCTCATGAGATAGATTAGGATAAACAAAGAAGAAGAAGAAAGTAGAAGAAGAAGAGGAGGAGGAGAAGGAGGAGGAGAAAGAAACTACTGCTCCTCACTTATTGAAAGAATGTTTATGAAACATTTCATATATGCCTCCCATCTTACTCAGCTTGTCCTTGCTGGGACAATGTACCTAACGGTAGACAGGAAAGGAAGGGTGTATTTTAGCTCACAGTTTCAGAGGTTTGGGTACACGATCATTAGGTTCTGTTGTTATTGCGCGAACATGAGGTAGAAGATTATGAAGTAATAAAGGAAATCGGTGCTCTCCATGGTGGCCAGGAAGCAGAGAGAGAGTATGGAAAGAGACAACCTGACAAGGAATGTTCCCAACGACCTATTCCTTCCACTTACACCCCACCTCTGGACATAACCACACCTCCAAGTAATGGCATCAAATTGCGAATCCATGAACGTCTAAGTCTACAGATCTCTTGAAATCCAATAATTTCCCCAAAGCCTCAACTCAAAGTATGGTGACATGAGCATCAAGCCCATGAGACATTTTGGAAGTCACTTCATAGCCTATCCAATATGTCTGGGTATTTGTAATTGATGTCAACATGGCCTAATGACTCCAGTTCCTTCCCTAGTATCTGTGTAAAGGCAGATGCACGAAGTGACACACACATCTGGAGTCTGTTTACAACAGGTGGAAGCCATGGCACACCCATTCTCTCTCTCTCCCTCTCTCTCTCTCTCTCTCTCTCTCTCTCTCTCTCTCTCTCTCTCTTTCTCTCTGCTTGCAAACAAATAATTGTTAATATTTTTTAAACCTGTGCCATCATCACACACTCAGGCTCGGTCACGGGAGATGCAGCCAGTGCAAAGTGGTAGAGGCTGGTGTCCTCTTAGAGGACCGGTCACCACCTGCCTACATTGCTACTTCCTACCTGCACTCCTGACCCTTTTCTTACCACGCCCCCCAATCCATGGGTGACTTTTAAAGGGAGTAACACGGCTGTCTCTGCCTGTTATTTTCCCCTCCCAGGGGGACTGTGGAAATGGTATGGAGCACACTTTTTATTTTCCTTTAAAAATATTTTATTTATTTATTTGAGAGAGAGAGAGAGAAAGAGAAAGAGAAAGAGAAGGAGAAAGAGAAAGAGAAAGAGAGAGAAAATGGACATGCCAGGGTCTCTAGCCACTGCAAATGAATTCCAGACACATGTGCAATCTTGTGTATCTGGCTTACGTGGGCACTGGGGAATTGAACCTGGGTCATTTGGCTTCACAGTCAAGTGTCTTACCTGTTGAACCACCCTGGAGCAGACTTTTGACTGACAGTCCACAGGCTTACTGGGCAGCCCACAATGGCTCTGCAAGGTGGGAAGGCCGCATGAAATGGGTTCTTCCCCTCCCACATTTATACCCCAGTGTATTTTCTAGCAACGAGGGGAGAAGAGAGATTTTTGTCGTTGTTATGGGCATCTGCCGTGTGTGAAGCAAAGCCCTATATTAATAATACAAGGCTGGAGAGATGGCTTAGTGGTTAAGTGCTTGCCTGCGAAGCCTAAGGATCCCGGTTTGAGGCTCGATTCCCCAGGAACCACGTTAGCCAGATGCACAAGGGGGCGCACGCATCTGGAGTTCGTTTGCAGTGGCTGGAGGCCCTGGCACGCCCATTCTCTCTCTCTCTCTCTGTCTCTTTCTCTGTCACTCTCAAATAAATAAATAAATAATACAATAAATCTTTCAAAGTCTTTACTGGCTCCCATCTTATTTGTGGGGGAGTACACAGTGAACACATTGATGAGCTGGTAAACATCGGGGCACCACAATGGTTGGAGTGATACACGCCGCAACATGTATGTTGGAGCCCTGCGTGCAAGGTGACTTCATTTGTGATAAAGCTTGTTGTACGTATGGAAATCAAACGGGGCCACAAGGGTGATGTTCGCATTTGTCAGGAACATTATCCTTGTAAGAGGAGGGAAACACACACATGCATACGCCACTTCAAGGAAAGGGCAGGGGGCGATTCAGTGACAGGGTGGCCGTCCACTAGCCAGGAAGCGAACTCTCAGCACATTCTCACCCGCCGTGGACTTTTCAGTCTCCAGGACTGGGAGAGAAAAACAAAAACATCTGATGTGGAAGCCATGCACATGTGAGTGTGCATGCAAATGTGTGTATGAATATGGAGGGAAGGTCCAAGCATACACGCGCTATGGAAGGCAGAGGATAACTCTGGGTTGGTCTTGACCTCTCCACCTCATTCGAGGAAGGGCTTCTCTATTTTGCTTTAAATATTTTACTTATTTATTTATTTGAGAGCAACAGACAGAGAAAGAGGCAGATAGACAAAGAGAGAATGGGTGCGCCAGGAGCTCCAGCCACTGCAAACAAACTCCAGACGTGTGTGCCCCCTTTGCGCATCTAGCTAACGTGAGTCCTGGGGAATCGAGCCTCGAATCGGGGTCCTTAGGCTTCACAGGCAAGTGCTTAGTTGCTAAGCCATCTCTCCAGCCCGGTTTCTCTCTTTTGATTCATGCTTGGCTATTGTTCTTCGCTGTACTAGCCTAGATGTTTGGGGACAGTCTCCAGCCTCTGCTTCTCGTCTTGCAGTGAGTGTGCTGGTTATACAGGTGCCCACCACAGTTTCTGACTTTTCGTGGTTGTCTGGAGATCAAATTCAAGTAACAAGGTTTGAGTGATGAGCGTTTTGTCCACTGAACTGTCTCCTCGGCTCTCACTGGTAGATAATGAAAAAGCCATGTGTGCACAGTTTATCTGAGTCTAAAGAAAGGAGAACAGCCAGCGTGGTGGCAAACACCTTTAATCCCAGCACTCCAGTGGCAGAGGTAGGAGGATGGCCATGAGTATTCTAGGCCAGCCTGAGACTACATAGTGAATTCCAGGTCAGCCTGCGCTAGATAAGACCCTACCTCAAGTAAGAAAGGAAGGAAGGAAGGAAGGGAGGGAGGGAGGAAAGGAGGGAGGGAAGGAAGGGAGGAAGGGAGGAAGGCAGGAAGGAAGGAAGGCCAAAAAAAAAAAATAGGGGCTGGAGAGATGGCTCAGCAATTAAGGTGCTTGCCTGCAAAGCCTAAGGACCCAGGTTTGATTCCCCAGTACCCACATCAAGCTGTATGCACAAGGTGGCACATGCATCTGTAGTTTATTTTCGGGGGGCTAGAGGCCCTGGAGTGCCCATTCTCTCTCATCTGTCTCTTTCTCTCTTTCCCTGTCTCTCTAAAATAAATACATTAAATAACTTAAAAAGAAAAGAAGAGGGCTGGAGAGATGGCTTAGCGGTTAAGCGCTTGCCTGTGAAGCCTGAGGACCCCGGTTCAAGGCTCGGTTCCCCAGGTCCCACGTTAGCCAGATGCACAAGGGGACGCACGCATCTGGAGTTCGTTTGCAGAGGCTGGAAGCCCTGGCGCGCCCATTCTCTCTTTCTCCCTCTATCTGTCTTTCTCTCTGTGTCTGTCGCTCTCAAATAAATAAATTAAAAATTAAAAAAAAAAAAAGAAAAGAAGAAAGGAAAGTGGAGACTTGACAAATTTTCCATCTCTAGGCTTTGCTCTGTGAAGGCACCATTACACGCACGTAAAGTGCAGGGAGATCATTTTAGAACTGCCATTATGTCACCCAGGGGGGGACTTCCCTCTCATGACTCCTTCTCCTGCGCGGGGGGGGGGGGGGGGGGGTGACAGTCAGTGTCCATCCGGCAACACCTCAGCCAGGGGCTTGCTTCTTCCAGGGGACTCCAAATCTATTAGCTTCTGTAGGCTTTTGCTTTTATTCTCCCTCGTTTCCAGGACATTATTTTACTTTTCTACACCCTCATCAGAATTGCGCACATCACGTGCCGTCCGTCAGTAAACGGGTGACTCACAAACACCACGTGGCTGCTACGTTAGCTGCATGTACTTTCATTTTTATACTATTCCGTGGAAATCGGGTGATCCAAGCATCATTCTATTTTGCTCTGGGGGAGGTGGGGCAGAGTGACGATTCGTTGGCAGCAGGTATGAGTGTACAAAGTCTTTCTCACTCATCTGATTGGACTGTGAGTCAAGTGAAAACCTAGAGAAGAAAAGGGGGTGCTTTGTTTTTTATTCTTTTTAAACTAAAATCTTTAGCAAACATATCTAAGTGCCAATTAGTGTATCACTCCACAGAACTCCATGAGATGAAGGAGATGAGCCAAGATGGCAAAAAAAAAAAAAAAAAAAAGACTCGTGAATTAGAATGTTCTAAGCAAGTGTCTGCAAACTGTAACTCCAGTGAGACCATGGATCTCCCGGAGAGGCAATTTTCCTCGCGACCACAGACTTTCAGAAACGTCGAGGACCTTGTGATCAGAGCCTGTGTGGCTGTTTCTGCAGCTGTTGCCTGACGGTCGTGGCACCTCCAATAGTCATTTGACCTTGGATAGTCGCTTGTTCTGTCCACGTGCAACGGCCTTGTGTGCGGAGTGAGGCCAGCCATCTTTGCCACCCACAGGGGATGAATGAGTGATGAGTTTTATGTCCGTATCTTGTTTGCTTCTTGTCCTTTCTGTTTTCCACAATCACTGATTGGAATGAATTATTTCTCAGGACGTAATCCGGTCTGTTTGAACTCTCTGCCACTCCTGGGATCCGTGTTTCCATTTCTCTACCCACGCTGCGCAAGGCTGTCTTTACTGCATGCTGGCCTGCCCGCCTCACAACATCGGGCATCGCGACACGTCCAGCCAGATGTCAGGAACCTTTCGGGACTTCAGACCCGTCCCCTAACATCTCCCTTTCAGCGTTCTTCTGTGCTTGGAGTTCAGAAAAGGAAACAGCCTGGATGCTAAATGTTAAAGAAATCAGGCAGAGCTTGTTTCAAGCAATCTCAGTTTTGAAGCTAACAATAATAATAATAATAATAATAATGACTGTGAGAATCCTCTTACTGTACTTTCAGATGAGTCTCTAGTGTTGCCTAAAGGAGCTACTGTGAGACCAACAATCAAGTATGCCACTGGAAAATGCTCTTCTCCTCTGATTGGAACATACAGAAACTGCATTGCAGCTCTTGTGTTATAATTCATTGGCTTCAGACAGTAGTGTCCAACTATCAAAATATATCTATATATCTTATTCACAGGTCTGAAATTACTGGTGGAAGAATATTAGTTCATGTTTAGGACTGTGCTGAGAACTAGTTCACAGTTTGGGTAGGCTTATAGTAATTTATAAAATATGCCAACAACCTCTACACTGACATTTTTGTATGGACTCTATTTTTAAGTAAACTAAGTAGATAAAAATTAATATTTAACCAATAAATGAAAAATTTAAGAAGTGACGGGATTACTCTTATCTAATACTAAGTAAGTCAGTGATGTTATGAAAGATAATTCCATCTTGAAATAACTTGATGTTATTTACTTATATATCAGAGAGAGAGAGGAAGACACAGATTTTATATATATATATATATATATATATTATATTTTATATATTTATACATGTAATATATACATACATAATCTGTGTCTTCCTCTCTCTCTCTCCATATATATGTGACAGAAAGAGAGAAGAATAGGTAAGCCAAGGCCTCTAGTCACTGCAAATGAACTCCAGACACGTGCGCCACCTTGTGCATCTGGCTTACATGGGTATTAGGGAATTGAACCTGGGTCCTTGGGCTTCACAAGGAAGCACCTTAACCACTAAGCCATCTCTCCAGTCCAACTCTTATTTACTGATTGATAATTTTTCTTTCAATCTGGGGCACATATACATTATACAAAAACATTAAATATTTTGTTCATCAAGTTTATAGATGGCACCATTTAATCTCCTTACATCGTTACTTCACATTTTGGGATCTGTATAATTCCAAGGTAAACTAAGGCATGTCCCTATAGTTTAGATGGAGAATGGGCTGCAATCCTTATCAAGCAGTGTTGGTAACAGCACTCTAAGTCAGATTTTGTGAGCTATGAAACTGGAGCATCTTCTACTCTTTCCATGATTGGCTAAGAAGGCTCTGTCACTCTGCATTACTGCCCACTGTATCTCTGTCCAGCTGGGCCTCAGAAGTTCTTGGAGCTTTCAAAGAGAGGTTCACCTCTCTCAGCTAAGACTAATAGAATTAAACTTGCGTCTCCCTTACCGCAGTCTAATGCCTTCCTGTGTAATTCTCTAATTTGTAGACAACAGCCAAGGCTGATAGAGCAATTTCCCCTACATTTTATGATTTCCTGCTTATAATGATTTCAGTTTGTTTTTTTTTTTTTTTTGAATAGCACTAACAATGATGCTTTAGTTTTTTTCCTCAGCCACAGGAAGCAAAAGTGGAAGAGAAGACAAGTTTTCCTAGCAAAGAATCAGCCCGATGTTTTTACCCATTTGGTAGCTCTCCATCCCCGTGAGCTGCCTGTCTCTCAAGTCCCTCTCATGAGAAATCTGTCTGAACCTACCTCATGCCAAGGCCTTTATTTTCACTCCAGTAATGTAAGCTGAATTTACATACCTTGCTCTTATTTCTCCACCAAACTCTACACTCACACAGGTACAATGCCTAACTTAGCATTCTACTAGAACCTTCCATCGTAACCCAGGTACATTAGAGTCTCCCTCAGACGCCTACTCCCAACCTTCCATTTACTAAATGCCCTGCAACTTCAGCCAGCTCAAGCTAGAACTGGAGGCAAACAGAACCAACTCTATCCTTCCACTCCATTATCCAAATATCAACAAGGTTATAAAAGCTGGAGGGCCAAAGCATACTGCAAACACTGCACACATTTTAACATCATCTTTACTTCTGGTCCTAGCCTCCTATACCTTTGCAAAATGTAATTTAATATAGCACAGGTAATGCTCTTTTATCCCTTCATCCTGACTCCCATTACCCAGAGGGTCTTCCTCAGTGGGGTTACGGTATTCCCTACGGAGTCACGAAGGGCCTCAGTCGGTCCCAGTGAGGTGGTGGGGGAATCATGCCTCAGGCTATTCCTACTCACTGCCATGACTTTTAGAGTCTTTCTGCCCCCTCTTCCACAATGTTCCCTGAGCCGTGGGCAAGCCAGTTGTGGTCTGTTTTAGTGCTGAGTTCTTTGTAGCCTCTGATATTCTGCCTTGATGCGTTTTGACTGATCACTGTGTTGGTCAACATCACCCTGGAGCTGGTTGTCAGGCTAGCAATAAGATCAGCATTCATGTCTCCACTTCCTCTGTAATTCCTCCTGGGCCCTGGCACATGGGGTAGAGGTGGCACATCTCATCCTTCACATCTTTTTCTTTTTGGCCAGCACTGGCAAACTTTTTTTGCTCGCCAGCCTACTTCTCTTTCTGCCCATTTGTATTCTATCCTCCAGGGAGCAAACAGAGAAGTCTCTCAGTTCATGCAAATCAGCCTCTGTCACTGCCTTCAGTGGCTGCTCCATACGCTATTCAGAGCCAAGCTATCTTGCTTCCACACTCACGGGAAACTGGTCTGCCTACCTCCCTGATGTCATCTCATAACAAACTCCCTCTCCGTCATTATTTCCTAACCTGAAAGGACTTCTGGGTTTTTAAAAATTATTTATTTATTTATTTGAGAGAGGCAGAAAAAGAGACAGAATGGGCACACCATACCTCCAGCCACTGCAAACAAACTCTAGACACATGTGCCCCCTTGTGCATCTGGCTTTCGTGGGTCCTGGGGAATTGAACCAGGGTCCTCAGGCTTCGCAGGCAAATGCCTTAACCACTAAGCCATTTCCCAGCCCAGAATTCTTGTGTTTGTTCTCTTCTCTTTTCTTTCTCTTTCTTTTTTTTTCCTTTCTTTTCTCTCTTTCTGCATCTTTATGTCTTTCCAGTATGGATATTTCTTGCAACTTATTTCTCATGCTGCTCCTCCCACAGAGATTCACTTGTTTTCACCCCTGCACATCATCCTTTGAAGCAAAGCTGAGTTCAGGAAAGTAATCTAATGTGTTCTCTGCCATACTTCACTGTATTTCCCACTTTCATTCCCTGACAGTGCTTCTCACTTTGGGAAAATATCTGGCTCATTTATTTGTTAACTTGACATTACAGAATTCTCCAGAAGGAACATTAGTCGTCTGTAGAATTGTAAATGTTCGGGGAGCCATGATATAAAAACAAAAGACATAAATGGAATGCCTTTCGCTTTTATATCCTATTTAACGCAACATAACCAAAACATTGTCATTTTATAACACAATCAATATTAAAAATGTATATGTAGTGTGGGGGAGGGTCAATCAAAATTCAAGACATTCTGAATGAGACATATGAAAATCTACTTCCTTGAATAATGGCACGTCCAGAAACCATAGATTGTTACTAGAAAATTTTCAGTGCCAGGGATGGGATACCATCCAGTGAGTTGTTGGCCACGGAGGTCCCTGTTGCCTCCAAAACATACAGACCATTGCCAAGGCCCTTGGTTTCCCATGAGAAAGACATGGTAAGACCCTACTGCTGAGGACTTCACATGCATGAGTGGCAAAGTCACTGAGAAATCAAGCTGGTGCTGAGCAGAAAACCTTCTCCCTGTAGCCCAGCCAACTGAAAGCTGGAAAAAGCTGCACTGCACGCAGCCCCATGGGAGACGGAAGTCATCAGCAGTGAAAGCAGTGGACACTGGAAGCCTCACGTTTGGCCAGACAGGCCAGATGACGGAAAGAGTGCAATCATGGCATGTCTGCTCCGGGGGAAGCCAACTGCTCTCTAATTGGACTGCAGGCCCACTCTATGGGAGGGAATACATGCCTGATACTGAAAACCTAATCAAAACCCTATGGCAGGGGAGGTCATGAGCCTTAGGTGTATAAAGCCTGCTCTTGTCTGGATAAACACATATATTACTCTCACCAAATTGCCCTAAAAGCACTACACTTAATGTTCATATTCATATATTAATGCTACTCTCACTTCTAGCTAGAGAATTTTCTCTTTTCAGATAGTGGTGACCACTGGGATGACCCAAAAGGCCACATAGTGCTGAGAAGAAAGGACGGAGGAGTGTCCAGCACTGAAACATCTCTATCACACCCTCTGAGGCTCAGGGTCCATTGTGGAAGAGGTGTCAGAAAGAATGTAAGAGGCAAAGAAAGGGCACCACTCCTTACATACAACTCTCCAGACAGAAATTGGCCTCAATATCCATGACCACGCAGTGCCTAGCAATACAGACACAAGACCCTCATGATAGGAGAAAAGGATGATGACATCAAATTAAAAGACAGACTAATGAAGAGGGAGGGGCTATGATGGAGAGCAAAGTTATGAAGGGGAAAGTGGGGGAGGGGAAGGAAATGCCATGGTTTGTTGTCTGTAAGTATAGAAGTTGTCAGTAACATATATATGTGATATATATATGAGATATTTGGCGCTGTTTCCTACAAAACATTTGAAATGCAGTGTGCTCACTAATTCTCCCACATACAATATTGGGACCAACCACATTTCCAGGGCTAGGTGGTGACTAGCCGGGGGAGGTTACTATCTTGGATGGCATAGCACTGCCAAACTTCATGGGAACAGAGACCTTGCCTGCCATGTTGGGTTTAATAATGTGCCCTGATGTGTTTAAATAATACCTTCCACATACTGGCAACTCAATAAATGCTAAGACAATGGTCAAGAGAAATTTGAGAACTTATCAGAATTTTTTAAATAAACGTTGAATGCCTTTTAAGTCAAGTTATAGAATGCCAAAGGCTTAGATTAACAAAACAAACCTAACTCAGTCAATTAGTTATCTTGAGTAGAGAACTTTGTTGGTTTAATAACATAAGTATAAATTTGATGGAAAGATCCCTAGACTTTTGTAGGTTTCATAATCTGCCTGTTATATCTCAACTGTCCTTTGATATCTGTCAGATGCTCACATGATATAACCTGCCTGAGTTCACCGGTGGAAAATTCTATTCATCTTGTTCCTGTTCTCACTAGTTAGGAAGTAGGTCTCCTCCAGGAAGCCTTGGGAATACCTCACTGGGATTTCACTGCTCATTTGATGGTGTTCTTTGATAGCACAATACCCAAAAAGTGTCCCGTTTCTGCCTCTCAGTTTTGCTCGGTAACAGTATTGGAGTGAGACTCTAGTTCTCCTCATGGGAAATTAACCAATCGTACTGATTGGCAAGATGAAGAAAAAAGCTTGAGGGCTGGAGGGATGGCTTAGCAGTTAAGGTGTTGGCCTGCAGAGCCAAAGGACCCTGATTCGATTCCCCAGGACCCACATTAGCCAGATGCACAAGGGGGGCGCACATGTCTGGAGTTCGTTGGCAGTGCCTGAAGGCCCTGATGTGCCCATTCTCTCTCTCTCTCTCCCTCTTTCTCTATCACATAAATAAATAAATAAATAAGCAAACAAAAAAATAAAAAAAAAAAAAGCTTGTAATATACCTGGTCCAAGAATGCCAATTAGATGCAATCACTGTCCTTCAATGGCACTGAACTCAGAAAGAGACAAGAGTGATTGGCTCTTAAATACCCCTCATAAGGATGAAGTATATGGAACATTATGTGCACGCACGCACGTGCGCACACACACACACACACACACATTATCATCATCATCATCATCATCATCTCTCTGGATAATCTGAGTTCAAGTACTAACTCTTTCCATTAAGCCTGGGTCATCGGAGCGTCCTGGATCACCTGTGCTGTGTTGCCCTTCTCATGGTGCCAGACTTAGCTGAGTGACCACAGTTAAGAGGAACGTGGCACACACGTACGTGCAGGCGGCACTGGAGGTAGGTGGAGAGGGAGCTGCGGCGTGGTGTGCAGTGGTATGTGGTTAGCTGGAAGCCAGGGTTGCGATGACTCTGTGACCTCGGTGCACTTCATGCGTTCTAATGTCAGCTGTGGACGTTACACATGGTGTCACAAGAAACTTAGCACCTGGGTAGGTTCTGGGCCACCTAGTGACATAAAGGCAATTTATCTCCTACATCCTCTCTCTTTCTAAAAAAGCCAATGTTTCATTTTTATTTATTTATGAGAGAGAGAGAATGGGCATGCCAGGACCTCCAGCCACTACAAGTGAACTCCAGACACGTGCACCACCATGAGCATCTGGCTTATGTGGGCCCTGGGGAATTGAACCTGGGTCCTCAGGCTTTGCAGGCAAGTGCCTTAACCACTTAGCCATCTCTCCAGCCCCTGCATTTGTGTGCTTGCACGGAAACAAGGATAGTTTCAAGGTGAAGCTGACTGTTTCCTGAGAGTGTGACAACTCACTGGGTCAGGGCAGAGAGATCGAGTCGGGGAGACAGCAACCAGGAAGCGGATGGTCACAGCAGACACTGGCTCATTTACTGGGCAAGGGGTTGGGGCTCCCCCTCACCCACCGAGTGCCAGAGCAGTGGAGACAGAGAAAACACGAGAACAACCCACATGGGTGGGGCTTGGAGAGGAGCTGGTGGTGAGAGTCAAAAAGAAGAAATGAGAACTAGCCAGGCACATGACTTCTAGGTATAACTTACCCAGTCAGAACATGCGAGTCAAGGAATATTAAATTCTTGCTGCTCTTGCAATTCAATTGATCCTTTCCCTATGGATATAAGCAACTAAAGATGGGGACCAATTGTGTCTCTCTGAGAACAGAAGTGGAACAAAGCAGCCGGGTTAATAACACTATCTGAGCCTGCCTCTCTCTAAATAAACGGCTCTCCCTTTGAACTACATCTTTGTTTACATCTGCATCTCCAACTATTGGTACAATGCCAGGAATTCAATGGAAAATAAACGTAATGAATAAATAAATCCACGGTGCATGACCTTCTCAATCACCAACTCTGGGTTACTAAACTGAACTACCTAGCTTTTGTTCAAGGGTTTTCCCAAAGTTTATAGCAGGAAGCCATTTCCAAGGTAGGCATAGAATATTAGATTTGTATAGTACTTGTTTCTTTTCTAGCCCACCCTTTTTTTTTTTTTTTTTGGTTTCCAAGGTAGGGTCTCACTCTAGCCCAGGCTGACCGGGAATTCACTACATAGTCTCAGGGTAGCCTTGAACTCATGGCGATCCTCCTCCCTCTGCCTCCCGAGAGCTGGGATTAAAGGCATGCGCCACTACACCCAGCCTAGAACAACTTTTATACATGATCAACATTCGAGGAAAATAAACCTCATTTATATTCTTACTGCTCGCTGAGGCCAGAAATCTAGTCAGTGCTAGGAAACTGAGAGCGTTCTGAGAAAGCAGCAAGTATCGGAGGGTAATTTCGATTCTCATAATCTTACATGCAAGTCTCGTGCTGCAGAATCACAGGGATCCATTTCTTTAAGAAGCGAAGAATGAGAACACAAGTTAGAAATTGAAAAATGAAGAAAAGAAACTACTTTTTTTTTAATGGCAAAGGAGAAATATACACGCAAGACAAAACTACTATGAAATTACTACCTAGCAATAACAGATGATGGAGTAATTAGTTGACTATCCGAAGAGGACCACTAAGGACCATTCCTCACGTGAACTGATGAACAACGTTCATGTAGC
This sequence comes from Jaculus jaculus, assembly GCF_020740685.1. Classification (NCBI taxonomy): domain Eukaryota; kingdom Metazoa; phylum Chordata; class Mammalia; order Rodentia; family Dipodidae; genus Jaculus; species Jaculus jaculus. Next base: position 18,475,827 of record NC_059121.1, on the reverse strand, counting down.
AGGAAGGGCCCACAGGGCGGGCACACGAGATGGAAAAGGCGACTAACAGGTCTTAGCAAACACATGAACAGGCCTACAAATGTTTGCCAGCCAAACCCTTGCAGGTAGTGGTTAATTCCCGATCTAAGCTTCAGGTCAGTTACCGTGATTTGAACTAGAGTTTAGAATCTGATTAAAGGTTTTGATAGCTTCTGTCTTATTGTTCTTTATTGACTGACACAGGATCTCATGTAGCTCAGGCCGACCTGGAACTCACTATGTAGATATGTAGTGGACCCTCAGCCCCAAATCCTCCTAGCACTGAACCTCTCAAATTCTGGAATTTAGAGGCGTGTCCCACCGTGCCCAGAAAATCTTTAGATCTCTGATCATGCTTGAACATATGCTTTCATTTTGTTTGTTTGTTTTGATATTGTATATAGAGGTCAGTTTCTGCCAGAGATGCCCAATTTGTAAAAACTGTAAAACAAGGTAAACCGTAGTAGGTAAGACTGACTGAATAAGAGGCTCATTTAATTAATATTAGACACCTATCCTGCCCAAAGTAGCAGAGGCCAGTAAGTTAAAAAGGAGACATAAAGGGAAGAGAGAGGAAGGGAGGAGGGTACTTAATAGGTTGATATTGTATATATGTAAGTACAATGATTGTGATGGGGAGGTAATATGATGGAGAATGGAATTTCAAAGGGGAAAGTTTGGGGGTGAGGAGGGAGGGATATTTTTTTATAATCATGGAAAATGTTAATAAAAATTTAAAAATTTAAAAAAATAAAAAATAGGCATCTTGGAGTCAGAAGGTCGAAATGTATTCCACTACCAAATCTTTGAAAAGTCGGAGGGATTTCCGGGCCCTGAAGTGTTCCATGGCAGTCACTTAGAAGTGTTAAATACTCTGCCGTCCATAGTAGCATGTCTTTCTCTGCTCACACGATAATAAAATTAATCGTCTGTCATCTTCAGGATTATCACGTATACTTTTGCCTTTCCAGTTCATCCGCCCAGCACCTTGCTGATTCATTAAGCTATCCGATGTGAATTTACACATTTCAGCCTTGTCTGACCCTCAACTCAACTTCACTGCCCAGCAGGAACACGCTAATTGAAAAGAAAACAACAGAAAAATCCTCATTAGAAAAAGTAATGACTAAGAAAGGGAAAGCTGAGGGCTGAAGGGCGGGGTGGGGGAGGGGAGGGCCAGTGCGCGCTCATTAGGAGAGAGACCTCGGGGGGTTCACAGGGAATGTTAGCAAAAGACCACCGCAGCTGGGCCTGCAAAGAACTCAACGTAAACTTGGTCATCACAAAATGGCTCCACTGTTGTGTCAGAAACACTGTAGCTGAAAAGTGATATCCCGAAAGATCACACTGAATCAACTCGTGTGGCAAAACATAACAAATAAAACTGTACTTTTCAGGCTGGAGAAGATGGCTTAGCAGTTAAGGCGTTTGCCTGTAAAGCCAAAGGACCCCGGTTCAATTCCCCAGTATCCACTTTTGCTAGATGCACAAAGGGGTGCATGCGTCTGGAGTTCGTTTGCAGTGGCTGTAGGCCTTGGCATGCCCATTCTCTCTCTCTCTCTCTTTCAAATAAATTAATTAAATATATTAAAAGATAATAAAAAAACTGTACTTCTCAAATTATCTCTTCCATTTCTACTTGTATGAGTATAATAATTGAGGTCTCCTTGTGTTAACATTATTTTCACATGATGTTTGTGTAGATTACCAGAAACTATACACTTAAAAGCAACTAAAAATGTTTCTTGATAAAGGAGGGTTGTGGGAAAGAAAATAATAAAACAAATGAAAAGCAGAAAGTGAATAAGATAAAATATTCTACAAAAGTGGTCTTAAGTCATATAAAGAAAAAATATAATAAAGAAGACTCTAGAGGTTTCAAACAGTTTTGAATCCTGAGAGAGAAATGAGGAGGGATTGTAGAATATAGAAATAAAACAAGATAGATAGATAGATGATACATACTGGTAAATAAGTGTGAAGTTATAAATATAAAATTAAAACTTCGAGATATTATCAGAAATACTTTTCTTAATTTTTTTCTTTTCTTTTCTTTTTCTTTTTCTTTTTTCTTTTCTTTTTTTTTTTGATTTCTTGAGGTAGGGTCTCACTCTACCCCAGGGTGACTTGGAACTCTCCATGTCATCTCACGGTGGCCTCAAACTCTCAGCAATCCTCCTACCTCTGGCTCTTGCATGCTGTGATTAAAGGTGTGTACCAGCATGGCCTGGCTTTCTTAATTTTTTTTATAAAGGATTGATGATACAGAAAGGTGAGGGTGGATATCTCTCTAAACAAAACTGGAAATGATCAAGAAATATAGGATATGGAAACATTTTTTTGGTAATACTTTTTTGAATGTTTTATTTATTTTATATTATTTATATGTATAGTTTTTGAGAGAGACAGAGAGAGAGAATTGGCACCCCAGGGCCTCAGCTACTACAATCAAACTCTAGACGCTTCTGCCACCTAGTGGATATGGCTGACCTTGCACTTGCCTCACCTCGGTGCATCTGGCTTACGTGGGATCTGGAGAGTCCAACATGGGTCCTTAGGCTTCACAGGTAAATGTCTTCACCAGTATGCCATCTCTCCAGCACTTTAAATGTTTTAGAGAAAAGGCTCAGAGAAGGTGGGTCCTTATTTTAGAGAGAAAGAATGGGCACTCCAGGGCCTCTAGTCACTGTAAACAAATTCCAGACACATGTGCCACCATGTGCATTTGGCTTCCATAGGTTCTGAGGAATCAAACCTGGGTCCTTAGGCTTTGGAGACAAGCTCCTTAACCACTAAGCCATCTCGCCAGTTCTGGACCCTTATTTTAAAAGTATTTCCATGCCTCAGAAGAGATGGGGATGTGCTTACAGTTTTGGATATGTGTTATTTTCATGTGTGTGGCTCTTTAATTTAGAGCTCCGACCTACAAGGTGATGGGTGTGGGCAGACTTTGGCAAGGCTTGAGTCCTTTAAAGAGCCAAAAATGTTGACCTAACCTCATCCTCCATCCTACCACATGAAACTGGGTGTGAGAAACGCTGATGAGGTCTCCAGGAGACAAAACAAGGTGAAGGTTGTATCCCATGAGCTCCAGTGATGTGGCAATGAGCAACACACGTGGGCTCACAAGTTAGTTATAGCTAAAAACAACCTGGCCAACAGAGTTGATTTCAAGTGCCAGCTCTGATTCATCTGAGGTGGCTGTGGGAGTGCTACTTTAGGAAAGAGCTCGAGGCTAAGTCTTGGAGGGGAAGCAAAACAAATTGGCAGTTAAGGGAAGTCATTCTTAGAAGGTAGCCATGCACCACGGTAAACCCCCCCCCCCACATTTATGTTTATGACGGTAGATTAGTGTCGCTCTCATCTTGTGGTCAGAGAAATATTTTGTGTGTGTGTGTGTGCAGAGGGTGGTGACTACTGGGGAGACTCAAAACTCATTAAAGGTCTGAAAAATAAGTGATTATTGAGTGCTCAGAGCTGAATGACACATCTCCGTCACACACTCCAAGCCTCGGGGGTTGTTTAAAAGAGGAAGAATTTAATAGCCAGCAGGTGGGGAGCAGTGCCTCGAAACAGTGCCTTTAGATTATGATGTGGCTGTTCGATTAATGATGTCACAAAACCATTTACTACCTACAGGAGACCTGCGTAATACTGGGCCCATCAGCAATTCATCATAAACAGTTGAGAATTGCAAACCATAAAAAAAAAAAAAAGACATCAAACTATAAGAAGGCCTAGCTGGAAAGAAAATAGAAGTCTGCCTGAAGGAGGGGAAAAAGTCAACAGAAGGAAATGAAAAGAGCATATGACCAACATAGATTAATTACAACGAAAACTATCTATAAACCCTTAGACATCGAACCAAGAAGTCATACTTAATATAAGCTTTGATGTCCAACATTTATCTAGGAAGATTTTTCTTACACTTTTGTATGCTGCTTTTAATTTTTGAAAAAAACAAAAACAATAATCCATTTCCATGTGTGGAGTGGACTTAAAGTTACTGTAGCTTAAGCTAAGCATATAGTGCCAGGGACACACACACACACACACACACACACACACACACACACACACAACCATTATACACAAGGGATGAAGGATCTTGTCGTAGAAAATGAAAATCAACATGATTTTGAAGAACAGTGCACATTCCAATATTATTGTGTGTGTGTGTGTGTGTGTGTGTGTGTGTGTGTGTGTATGTATTAGGAAATGAAACTCAGAGCTTTGTACACACTATCTATGGCGGTTTGATTCAGACATCCCCCATTAACTTAGGTGGTCTGAATGCTAAGTTCTCCAGCTGTTGGCAATTGGAAATTAAAGCCTCCTGGAGGCCATGTATTATTGGAGAAAGGGTTGTGGGTGGTATGGCCAGTTTCCCCTTGCCAGTGTTTGGCACACTCCCCTGTTGCTATTGTCCACCTCATGTTGGCCAGGGGGTGATGTCCACTCTCTGCTCATGCCATCATTTTCCCTGCCATCATGGAGCTTCCCCCTTGAGCCTGTAAGCCAAAATAAACCTCTTCTTCCCACAAGCTGCTCGTGGTTGGGTGATTTCTAGCCAGCAGTGCCAACGTGAACGCAACCCTCTCCAAACACTGTACCACTGAGCAACCACCCCAGCCTTAGATTCCATAATTGTTTTAAGTTTAATTTAAAGACCTCAGGCTCATCACTGAATAGTCAACTGCTGGTAGATTAATTTCTTGTTAATGTTAAGAGAATAACGAAGGGAAGAAAACATTTGTATATAGACGCCTAATTATGTAAATTAGTTACCATTTATACAATTTTGTGGATTACTTCCCAGGTTTCCTCATAATTAATTATCTCTGCAGCCAGCTGGGAGGGGCTGGCGGCAACTGTAGCATTGCAGCTGTTCCTCACCTTCCCCCAAGTCTACCTTCCAGCCCGCCAGGCACCCCACAGAGAAAGGAAAGGGAGCCTCTGTGTAAGCAGCCTTGAGAGTCTGATTAACCACAATCACTGATGGCCTATTGTGACGTACACTTCATTGAAAACAGTTAAAAAAAAAAAATCACCAGTTGTACCTACAAATATTCAATCAGGGTTTCCGTTAAGACATCGTCACCTAGTCACACAATTATCCTTTAATTGCTCAGGGTTGGTCCTTTGTAAGTCTATTTTAGAGGTTTTAAAGTCTATCATTTGCATTTCCCTTATTAATTAAAAATCATGAAGGCACCCATGACCAGTAGTAATTGGCGCTGCTTATATTTCATGGGAACCTTTGCAACTAGACATCATCTTCTGTCTTTAAAATACGGTGGAACCCCCCCCCCCCATAAATAAAAACAACATAAAATACAGTGGGACGGGCAGGAGAGATGGCTTAGTGGTTAAGGCGCTTGCCTGCACAGCCTAAGGACTCACGTTCTACTCTCCAGACCCCACGTAAGCCAGACACACGAAGGTGAGGCAAGCGCAAGGTCGCACATGCCCACTAGGTGGCGCAAGCCTCTGGAGACTAATTTCAGTGTCTGAGGCCCTGACCCGCCAATTCTCTCTACTCTGTCTGAAAATAAAACACAGTGGAAAGATAGTTTTTGTTCTGAATTCTCAAAGTTTGCCCCAATGTGCCTTTCTTCACATCTTACTGAAACACTCATTGTCACAATGTGACTGTGCACCCGTCTTCATTCAGTTTCCTGACAGGTACACTGTTTACAAGAACAGAGAATTTTAGTAGGAACATCAATATAAGTCTCAGTAGGGAACTCTCTCATCTTGGCAAGAAGTACAGGAAAGAGAGGTGGCAGACCTATTCTCTATTTGAACTCCAATGACAGACTGAAAGACAGCATCTTGTCACCTGTAATGAGACCCAGAAAAGTATCAAGGAAACAGGAAGTTTCCCAGCTGGAGTTCTAGCACATTTGTCCAGATACTGCACTGGCCACCAAGGATGTAACTGGGTTGATGCTTTTCCAGATTTATGTAAAGTCTATGTCCCTAAAAGCAAATATATACGTCAAAATTAGAGGCTGAGAAAAAAAATGAGTTTGGAATTCTCCAAATCCCAAATTTATAATCAATGAATCAACCACTGTGGAAAAGTAAAGCTGTTCATTCCAAAATGATCTTGCAGCTACTATCTTGCCAAAGAAGGTCTGGATGTTTTACTTTCCTTTCTCTTCCTCCTCTTCTTCTTTATCAAAAATATGTCATTATTATTATTTAATTTCTTTTATGTGAGTGAGAGAGAGAAAGAGTCAGAAAGAAAGAGAATAGGCACAAATGGTCTCCAGCCACTGCAAACAAACTCCAGAGGTATGTGCCACCCAATTCAGGTGGCTTACGTGGGCCCTGGGGAACCTTGTTCCATTGACTTTGCAGGCAAGAGCCTTAACCACTAAGTTATCTCTCCATCCCCTTCTCCTTCTTCTTCTGCCTCTCTCTCTCTCTCTTTTTAATTTAATTAATTAATTCATTTATTTTTCACTTTTTGAGGTAGGGTCTCATTCTAGCCCAGGCTGACCTGGAATTCACTATGTAGTCACAGGGTAGCCTTGATCTCACAGCGATCTTCCTACCTCTGCCTCCTAAGTGCTGGGATTAAAGGTGTGTGCCACCATGTCCAACTTTATTTTTATTTCATCTTTTAAAATTTATTTGTTTTATATATTTGACAGAGAGCAAGAGAGAGAAAGGCAGAAAGAGAGAGACAGAATGACCATACCAGGGACTTCAGCCACTGCAAATGAACTCCAGATGTATAAGACACCTTGTGCATCTGGCTTACATGGGTCCTGAGGAATTGAACCTGGGTCCTTTGGATTTGCAGACAAGTGCCCTAACTGCTAAGCCATCATTCCAGTCCTATTTTAATTTTTTTCTTAATGTGCTTGTAGAAGGTATTTGGGGAAGAAAGATTAAGGGTATAGTTTTCTTTAAATCATATATCGTCATCTTTGTCCTTATATTATCATCACCTTCAGGTAGCTGTAACCAAATTCTTCTCTGCACACTTCATTAATAGCTAATTACAGTCCTTCAGGCACTTACAAGAATATTCCACACTGACTAACAAAGAAAAGGAAGCACACAGAAAGAACAAAGGAACCAGCAAATGTATGGATCAAAGTGCAATGAGCACTTTGTCCTTTTATGTATAGATTAGTATGTATAGATTTGTAGAATATTAAAAAACCAAGGATCATAAGACTTGGCTATTTCAATGGGTCAGACTGTAGCTACAGAGGGTTTCTCTTACAACTATAGAATTAAAAAGATCTTTTTAGTAATCCTTCAAAATAAATTTTGTTCACACATCTTTTTAAAGATTAAGAAACTATCCCTGTAGTAACATTAAGTCAGGGCACATATATCAAGGACTTATAGATGTGCTTTCCTTTTGGGACAACAATGTTTAAGAAGTTTCAACACACTGAAAGGGAGGCTTTATGACTTGTTTAAAAAAGTAGACACACTGTGCTTGGCCGTGTACTCCTGTAATACCAGAACTTGGGAGGGTTATGAGTTCAAGGACAGCCTCTGGTGTATGTTGAGTTGCAGACTAACTTGACCTACATGGAAGACCTTGTATCAAAAAATAGGTCAGGGGCCCCGCCTTGGGCTCGCCTCGCTGGGCAGGCTGCTCCCAAGCTCCGACTCAGTTCCTGGAGAGAGCCTCCGGGCCTTGTGGTTGGGGCTCAGGCGACAGTCCCAAGCTTGCTCGTCCAGAGCCGGTCAACAGCAGGCATCTCCCGGCGGCCGGTAGGACTTCCCTCCTGTCCAGGCTGGGGCTTGAACTCACAGCAGTCATCCTACCTTGGCCTCCTTGGTGCTGGGATTAAAGATGTGGTTTGGTGGTAACGGGTGTGAGCAAATTAGACATTCTGTACTGGAGACCTCTCCTCACAAAACTTTTTATCAGAGGATGGGGAAGACCAGAGCATCTTAAAAGACTCTTTGAATTCAGAAAGATGATTGGAAATCGAGAAAGATGCCAGAATCTAGTTTCCAGTGATTATCCAGTATACACTGATAAGCTCCAGAAGAATATTAGAGAAGACTAGTAAGCCGGGCGTGGTGGTGCACGCCTTTCATCCCAGCACTTGGGAAGCAAATGCAGGAGGATCACCGAGAGTTCAAGGCCACCCGGAGAGTACATAGTGAATTCCAGGTCAGCCTGGGCTGGAGTGAGACCTTACCTTGGGAAACCCAAAAAAAAAAAAAGATGATGACTACTAAGTATTAAAGGGAAGTGATCTTCAGGGAGTGATCTACTCAGAGAATCAGCATCAGAGGAGTTATTTGCAATCTACTATTAATAAAGCACTATATAGTTTGAGGATAAAAAAAAAAAAACAAAAAAACAGATCAGGGCCTGGAGATATGGCTTGGCAGTTAAGGTGCTTTCCTGCAAAGCCTAAGGACTCACGTTCAACTCTCCAGGTCCCATGTAAGCCAGACGCACAACGTAACATAAGGACATAAACTCCCACTCGTGCACGGGAGGGCTTACGTGTCTGGAGCTTGATTGCAGTGGCTGGCGGCCCTGGTGCCCTGGTGCTCCAATTCTCTCTCTCTCTCTTTAAAGGTTTGCCTTTAAAAAAATTATCTTTTCTTAAGAGAGATTGGTTTAGAAGTGGCATTTTTTTTTTATTTAGAAATTATTGTTTCCTGCCAGCAACACACTAGACAAAAACAAAGCAAAAGAAAAAAAAAAAAAAAAACCCACCATTTTGGGGCTTACTGGGAGTAAATTCACAGGATCAATGAAACTAAAATTAATATAAGCAGAAAGAATTGTCAACATGAGGCCAGAATGGTTGCCACATTCATCATAAACTAGGCGGATGGGAAAAATAACATGATTGTCTCCCAGGTTTGGTGGCCTAGAGCCTTTGACAGAATTGTTTACTTTTAATAATAATAATAGAGAACCCCAAAATACCTTCTATCAAAGGCTTCATAGGTGCCAGGCCCAGTGCCAGGGGTTTTATAGTTGTTATTTCACCTAATGACCACAATAGTCCAATGTAGCAGAACGGCCAGCCTAGCAATTTCCTTTGAAACCCGGGAGAAACACAGCTTAGCGCACTTACGCAGCTTGACCCTGCTCCCCTCCTGAATGCCAGAGATGGAGTTTGAACTCGCCTTTGCCTCTAAATCGCTTTGGTCTGTTTCACGTATCCTTGTGCGCGTTCAGAGCTGTGTCATCGCTTACAGTGACAGTGGACTTGTCCACGTGTCAGCCCAGAGGAGACACTCTCAAAGAGAATGAAAAGAGGACCTACCAGGAGAGAAAAGGGGCGCCCACCATCCACACAGGGGGACTTGTGTTCTTGAATTGCAGCTTAAACAATCAGCCAAAGAAGAAAGATGGCAGCCTCCTTACGGTATGAATTTTGCTGTTAGGAAAAGACCATTAGTCTGGTAGAAAAAAGAAATTGTGAATCCAAATATCAAATGGCTTTTGGAAGTCCAATGATAAAGCCTGAGGTTATCTCAGGGCATTCATGACTATTGCTCAGATAAAACACTTAAGCTTTCATATACCCACAGGAATATGTTTTGGTGTTTTAGATCGCTTTTAGATTTTAGATTTAGTTTCAGTTTTACATCGCTTTTGCCTGATTCTGAAGGATTCATAACTCATTGATATTGTTGTTTTGGGCTCCACATGGAAACTCAGGACAGCATGGATTTCTCAAGGGGATTTTGAGATCAAGGAGATGGGAAAGTAAAAAATGAGTCATGTTTAAGAAAAGAAAAAAACCTAATTTTAAAAGAGATACTTTATACTAGTACACAAGAATCAAAAGCAGCTGCCCCTTGCCTATGGTTTGTGTACTAAATAAACTAATGATGGTTGTGATTTTTTTTTCATAGTCATGACTCTTCATTGCTACCAGAGGATATTTATTTATAGATGATAAATGTAGGGCATGCATGTATCATGAATGAGATTTTTTTCACCAACTTAATGATAATTTCTAAAATTAGAATAATGCACAAACAGGCCTGAAATACCAGAAACCAGAAGGATCAAGTAAAGAAGGTTTCTTAATTTTTAAAGTTCAATAGTTTGTGTTACTATGAAAGGAATATAGACTATCTAAGCACTCGTACCACTAACTGAAAACTGCCTTGTTGATTTGTCCATTTCTAAAATGAGTGACTAATTCTTAGAAAATATGACAAGAAGCCAACATAAAAAAAAATTGTTTTAAAAAAGGTCAATCAATTGATGTAACTGTGGGGACCTGAAAGAAAGGAAGGTTGACATGCAGGGATTGGAGAAATGGAGAGATAAGCAAAGGTCTGGACAGACAGAAGGCACATGTCATTAGGCATGTCACAACTTAACTGGAAAACTACCTGAAGCCAGACTATCTGGCCTGGGGTTTGGAAACAAGGATTTTGCATGCTGTCAAGATGACAGGGGCCGTGACGCATGACAGTCACAGTGGGGGTGTCAAAGATTTAGGAACCTTAGATCATTAGGTTGACGAGTGGGTGAATTCAATTGGAAAGGAAGGCTGGCTTGCTACGGAAGGTTCTGGAATGGAAGCGCAATGATTATCCAGAGACCTCTGGAGTGAGGACAGGTAGGTTTAGTTAAGGCAGATTTCAAATACGTTTTGGATCTCAATTAAAAAAAAAAAAATGCAGAGAACTTCTGAGCAGCCATTGCGGACATCAAGATAAAATATTTTTTTGTTGTTTTCATTCTGAATTTGTTGGGAAGCCAGTAGTATCCCTCTTTGAGTACTGGCCAAAGTTGGGATTTATGATTGCTCAGAAGTGTTAGTCAGTAAATTCAGAGTGGTGGTGGTTATGTGGTATATAACATACAGGTGTTAGAAATGAGGTCAGATTCAGTCTTCCAGAGCAGACCACCTAAAGATTTATGAAAAAAATATATGTATCATCCCAACACAACTAAGTATTCGGTGTTTCATATGGTAAATGCAGATAAGCTGGTTTCTTTGGTCCTTTTACCTGCCAGTTGATAGATTGAATCAGTAACTTTATGAGAGAGAGAGAGAGAGAGAATGGGAACAGAACCTAAGCGAGCAGATCTAAAAGAAGTCTGTCACTTTGAAATGACAAGAGCCCAGCGTTTATAATTTGGGGAAAATCAATCATTCTTCAAGACCAAGTTCTGCATCAGAATGATCTGCGGACTGTCTCTCAGAGTGACACGCTTATAAAAATGAATGGCTTTGCTCTGAAATACGAAATACAGATCGGTCTCCTTCGGCCACCCTTCTGTGTATAAGCAAAGCCACCCACTGAAAAAGGAGCCGAGAGAACAGAACTACACCACCAATACCAAAACCTGATGAATCCCGCCAGACACCCATTGTAGGCACTTGCTTCATAAGCAATTGCTAGTACTAAGTTCCCCAGACCCACCTCCGGCCTGAGCTTCTAAAAGTACAAGGCACTGTGGGAAGAATACACGTCGTCTTGTTTATTCTCAGCCAACTCGATTGGCTACCCATGATGTCCCTGTTGTTTTCTGAGACAGTGTTCCTTTATTATCCACGCTGCCTGGGACCTTGCTATGCAACCAGGTTGGGCCCTGAACACACCATCCTCCTGCCTCAGTCCCCAGACTCCTGGGATTACAGTTGGGTGCCAGTGAGATCTGGTTAAAGGTGACATTTTTTAAAGATATTTAAAATGATGATCCGGGCTGTCCCAGAATAACCACACTAGTGAAAGTTTTAGAAATGTGATCCGGTATGTATAGGGAACCCTTGGGAAGGGAATTATTCTCTCTCAATGTGACCTCTGGCCATGAGAGGCTGTGAGTGAAACTCAGAGGTTATGGGGCACGGTGAGGGATGGGGGTACACCTCTGGGTGATTATCCCTCATCAACTCCAAGTTTAAAGGCTAAGTGTTCATTTGTCATGTTTCAAGCTCTTTGATCCCACCTTTCAGACCGGGAAAATCTGGCCTGAGCGTTGCTCCCCAGTACAGCTCCAAAGATCAAATACGTTTGTGAACTATGAATACATGTTTAATACATTAATAGCCATTTAGTGCTGGAAATGTAGTAGCTTGAAATTAACTGACAGCCTTGCAGGTAAATAGGCCAATTTGCAATTTCAGCAGAAGCTGCACACGAGGGTCTCCACTCAAATATTCTAAAGATGGTGATTCTGCATCCTCAGCTTCTCCCTCTCTCCCTCCCTCCCTCTCTCTCTCTCTCTCTCTCTCTCTCTCTGTGTCTCTCTCTCTCTCTGTGTGTGTGTGTGTGTGTCTTCTACCACTTACCATCTACCTAGAGGACTCTTCTCCAGCTGCCCATTAAAATCTATCTTCAAGGGGCCGGAGAGATGGCTTAGCAGTTAAGTGGTTGCCTGTGAAGCCTAAGGACCCCGGTTCGAGGCTCAATGCCCCAGGACCCACGTTAGCCGGCGCATGTGTATGGAGTTCGTTTGCAGTGGCTGGAGGCCCTGGCATGCCCATTCTCCCCCACCGCCTGGGCCTCTTTCTATATCTTTCACTCTCAAATGAATAAATAAAAATTAAAAAATAGCTAGGCGTGGCGGCACATGCCTTTAATCCCAGCACTCAGAGGCAGAGGTAGGAGGATCACAGTGAGTTCGAGGCCACCCTGTGAGTACACAGTGAATTCCAGGTCAGCCTGAGCTAGAGTGAAAACCAAAATAAATAAGTAAATAAAATAAATAAATTTAAAAAATCTATCTTCAAGCCAAGCTGTAAAACAACTGGATGCTACTTCCACTTTAAATAACACCGCAAACTTCAGGTCAGGAGGCCAAGCAATTGCAGTTCACTTTGAAAGAAGTGGTTTGACTTTGAGCCATGCGGGCTTAGGTCTGACCCTTGTTTGGCCATCTCCTGTAAACATGCTGTCAGAAATAACTATATCTTTTGGATCTTTAATTCCTTCATGGATGAAATGAAGATAACCATGGCCAGAAAGCTGACATTAGATGGGAGCTTTGCAAGCGTAAGAAAGGCCTCTGGGAGACACAGCACCTTGGACTTGCAGATTGCCAAGCGGAGCGAAGCCTAGATTTCAGTCTTACTCCATCCCTATGCCAAATGCCTTTATTCAGAGCACATACCTCATCACAGTGCATGGCCGGCCTACGATGGCTATCATACAGTTAAACGGAAATGGCATCTGTGAACATGATTTATCACACAGCCTAGAGTTCCCTTGTCATGAATTTTTTTCCAAGCTATCTTCCTACATTCTGTCTGTATTATGTTTCCTTAGTATAAATACCTGTATACAAATAGTCTCATTTAATAAGTCTGATAATAACTAATACATTGAGATTAACAATAAATTAGCACAGAATCATATGTGCACGAGAAATACTGGTATTCTGTCCAGCGAGGTATCCGTAACTTAAATCATCACAACGTGGGGGCAGGGGAGATGGCTCAGTGTGCCTGCTTGCAAAGCCGGATGACCAGGGTTCAATTTCCCTGTTACTCACATAAAGTTGAGTGATCATTTGTTTGCCACCACAAGAGACCCTGGTGCACAGCTACCCCCCCCACCACCACACCCCTACACACACAGGAAAATAAATAATTTTTCAAAGATTTTTTTTAAAAACCAGAATAAAGGGCGGGCACGGCCATGTGGAACTGGAGGTGGACCTGAGGAGATAAACGACCCAGTGCACTCCAACGTGGCCCCAGCTGAAACCACAGAGGAATTGGGGAGATGATCAACAGTGCTGCTTTCTTAGTGAGTCTGACATCAGCACCAGGGTGGAGGCAGACCCTGAGGACACTCAATACCTACCAAAGCAGAGATCCAGAGCCCATCACTGAAGCAGACTTAAAACACACACAACTTGGCTCAAGAAATTATGTAGAAGATGGGGGCAGAAAGATTGTTAGAGCCACAAGTTGGGACATTTTTGCACAGAGACATTGCCTCTCCCTTATAACTGACTTCTGCCCCCATAAGCCATGACCCACAATCCCCATGGGGTTGACCTGCATCCTCAATGAGGAAGACCTCTTCAGAAAAGGGGCAGGGAGGAGGGAAAGGATGGTACCAACATGTGTTGTTTATATGCTAAACATGTGCATATCTAATAAAAATATATTTTTACAAATCAGAATAAATATGCATGCATCAGTGTGCATAAAACAAGAAAACACACAGTCTACTTGCTATGCTTATAAGTAATTTTAGTAGCAGAATCTACAGGTAACACATAGGTGACTGCAATGATCAATCTTCCACTCGGTGTTTATGAAGGGAAGAAAAGCAATAGTAAACAAGAAAATGAATGGAACCACCAGGCCCTGCTCCAAGCATTCTCTGAGCATCCTAGCAGATACTCATGATATATTCAATTGGATGGGATCGATCACCATACTGTTCCTCACTCAGGTCACTTTTCCCAGGACACTAAATTAGGTGGGGTTTTGCGATGTCCACAGTACGACAAAATACGTAGAGCACACTATGTGGGCCTTATTCACGACTCACGGTTATGTGGCTGACCTATAGATCGGCAATAACACACACAAAAAACCTTGTAAGCAGAAAGCCCGCCTTCATTTTCTATGCCACACTTTTATACATAGAGAACGGTGCTGCTTGAGACGGGGAGACCCGTGTTTATTTTGTTTCTGTTTTCTTTTTTTCAAGATAGGGTCTCACTCTAGCCCAGACTGACCTGGTATTCACTAAGTAGTCTCAGGGTGGCCTCAAACTCTGTGATCCTCCTGCCTCTGCCTCCAGAGAGCTGGGATTAAAGACTTGTGCCACCACGCCCGGCTGAGACCTGTGTTTTGTAGCATGTCACTACATAGGAAACGAAAGAGAATTTTAGCTCCCTGCCAGGAATCCGCACACAAGGCTGCACACGCAACATCGCAACGGGCTCTTCCAGGTAACGTGGACCAGGTTTCGGGAACGTAAGACTGTTAGAAGATCTCGGAAAGTTCGCGCCAGCTAAAAACATTGCTCTGATGTGTTTAAAGTCACATTCGTTCCTATAATTTGTATCCTACTAAACTCAGGGGGAATAATACAGAGAAGCTCTCGCAATGTTTCCACAGAATGAAAATCAAAACCTTTCCATCATGTTATTTTTCCCCTCCCAGCAGGCTCCCTGACAGTACTATTAATATTTTTTAAATGTAATCCCCAATACTACATAAATCAAATGTGAAAATAAAGTGTTTTCAATGACAAGGGAAACATTAGGGTGAGAATTGATGGCACTGACGTAACAGCATTTGAACCCGGATTCCATTTACACATGGCAAAGGAGAAATTATTATCTCAGTTGGCTCTGCCAATTGCCCGTCAACCAAATGACCAGTTGAATGCGGGCGTCTGCAGGGGGAACCCTGGTGAGATTAAACTTGTAACAGTAATGATATCACCAGACCTTTGCCTCAGCTCCACTTGAGGAAATAAAACATTCCATTTCAAATAAGAAAAGGATTATGGGAAAAAAAAAATATTCCTCTAAAACACATTTGCATCTGCAGCATTGTTTTCCCTAGTCATTTGTTTCGATAATTGGCTTTTCTAAATTCACATGCTGGAAAGGCAAGGAATGACCCTTTGTTGAAAGCTTTACAAAATGCATTAGTAATATTTAAATTGCAAACTCAGTTCCACTTTCCCAAGAATAATGATGACTCTCTCCTTTCCGGTCATGGATCTGAAATGAGGTCTCGGTTCATTTGCTAGCGCCTGCTTGCAACCTCCACATTATATACATGCTTATGCAGATTTTTTAGTTTATGAACTACTCTTATTAGGATAAAAGTATGCACAAGATAGTGAAGGGAAGACACGGTTCCATTGCTCACAGAGCTCCTTGTGGGCGGTTCAGATTTCTAGAAATTTCAGTTAGCTCAGTAGGCAATGGATACCCTGCTTACCACAAAATTCTCCATCTGGAGCCACCCAGTATCATTCTTTATGAACTAAAATTTCAGGACACACCAAACAGTTGCCAAAGGGTTTGATAACGATGCTGGACCATTTGAATCACTGCTGATGTCCAAGGCATGTGCAAAGCAGTTATTTAACTTGGATACTCCTAGATTAACATTCTCACCCAGTTATGAATTTCCCTTTGTCTGGACTGCTTTGCAATCCTGCAAATTAACAGACTCTTTTCTTCTTTTCCTTAATGTAAAAGAGGAAAATAGCATGCTCTGTGGTCCAGTTCATAAAGACAGCAGCCACACCAGGGGCATATGCATTACTAAACTAATACTTGTTTCTTCCCCACACTCTGGTGAAGGACTGTGTGCCCACAAGAGAAGCATTCCTGATTGCAATAATCTCTCCAGCAGTGTCAAGGGACATGGATCAAAATGACCAGCTTTCTCAGGGAGACAAGTTAGCTAAACACATAGATAAAGGTCCATATTGACTATTGATGAAACAAGTTTAAGGTTACAAGAATCTATTGTGGTGGTCTTGAATGTATATGGACCCATAGACTCAGATGTTTCTGATTAAGATTGAGCTTGCAACTTGAGTCTCCAGGTGGAGGAGACATGCTGGAGAGTGTGGTTTGTCCCTGGGGGGTGGGGAGCGGGTGGCATCTTGTAGTCCAGCCCTCCTAGGTGAGTGAAGGGCAGTGTGAGGTCAGGCTGTTCATGTTAGCTGGCTGTTTGGTGCTGTCTCTCTGTGATGCATGTATGGAAATTGAGCTTCTTGTGCCATGGATGGTGTTTTTCCTGGGCTCAGTCAGCCTTGAAATAAACCCTTTCCTCCCGTAAGGTGTTTCTGGTCAGATGTTTGTCCCAGAAACAAAGGTAACTACATAACCTACGATGAGGAGCTCCTGTTGAGAGTTGTTAATTCCACGAGGGCAATTTATTCTAGAAAGAAAACAACCACCAGTGTAAGAGAGTGCCCTTCTCCCAGGCTTGTCCAGAATTACGGTTCTGTAATGCCCATAAAACTGAAATCCAATTTGCTGGGTTATGTCCCTGTCTGTTTCTTTCTGGCTAGGCTACTTATCTGTTTCAGATACCTCATCTCAAATAATACAAAGTATAATAAATAGGCAGGGGCGAGACTAATACTCCTTGAGGCCATGGTGAGCACTACGCATGTTAACTTAGCTAAATAGAACGGTGCTTCCCTGCACACAGTCAATACGCACTTATGGTCCCTGTCGTCATCATCATCATCATCATCATCATCATCATCAGTATAATCATTCTCACCCCTGCTACACTACATAACACATTATTTATTTGTATGTGACTGTATTCTAGATAATAGCCCTCATTTCTGATATTATGATATTTCTAGCTTATCTGTATGCCTTAAACTTTCTGTAATGAATATTCATTTCTTTGGAGTGAGGAAACATAGAAGCTGTAATTTAAAAAAAAAGCATCACAATTTAAATTACCATTCATAATTTAAACGTTGAGAAATCGACACAAAGAAATAGAAAAACCTCCCCATTAGGGATGCAAACTTATGGATAGGGAGTTTTGTCATAAGCAGATAAATAGGCAGATGGTAATCAGGAATTGTTTATCATGTAAGTCTGAGCTCTTTTGGGTCTTGTCTGCATCTACCTTGAGGCCACACTCTTCAGACTTATTGTTTTGGGAGATTATCTATCCATTATCTATCATCTATCTATCTATCCATCTATCTATCTATCCATCTATCTAACATCTATCTATCATCTATTTATCTCTTATCTCTCTGACTACTATCATCTATCTGAGAAAACAGAGAAACTCAAAATGACACGACATCATTTGATTTTGCTAAGAGCTGTGGGTGGTGCAGACCAGTCAGCCCCTTGGTAACATTCCCATGTGGCTCCTGGTCTCTCTACAGGTCCTCTTGCCCTCTGAGGTGCCTCAGCTCTTTCATCTGATCCTCAAAGATTGATCCATCCTTATTCATGGCAATGAAGTAGCCTTAGAAAAGAATGACACCCTTGATTTTCTATGATATTCCTCACTTCCGTCACCTCCCCAAGCCCTACAGACTTCACTATCTTCAGTTCTCTGTCTTTCACTCAGGGATTATTTCTTCACTAATAGCTACCTCTAATGACTTTTCTATTCCTCACATGCATCATCTAACCAGCTATTTACTAAAAAAAAAAAAAAAAAAAAAAAAAAAAAAAAAAAAAAAAAAACAAAGCGATTAGCCAGGGAGGTATATCTATCTAATTCTACTCCAAGTCCAGCTATTTGCCAACTTTTAAAGTGCCACAACCTCAGCTATTTTCACTCCTAACTGCAGTAGGTGTCGACAATTTATTTACTGGATTCTTTCAGGGAAGGGTTAGGACACATATATCTAAGCACCCAACTATTATCTAGAATATATACTCCACGAGGGCAGAGATGTGTGCTGTTGTGTTTGCTGATAGGAGCAATGCTGGGGAAGTATCTCTGGAATAGGCGCTGAGTATATCTGGTGTGCTTTATAAATCAATTCCTAAATAACAGAGTGTTTGCTATGAATTATGGCGTCCTTCTTCAATGTCCAAGGAGCCACGCAGCCTTCCAAGAGTTTCAAAGAAAATGTTAGCTTTTTCTTTTCCCTCAATGATAGACTGGGTAGCCTTCACAATTTATATACAGTTGTGGGAAGAACACGCAGACTACCTTAGCTTTGCACAAAGTTCAGTAATCTTCAGAAAAATAAAAATAATCATAAAAACATACTCATTATTGGTTCTATACACTATCCATAACTCATCAGGCGGACACAGTACCGAACCTGATTTCTAGGTTGTAGTTAATTCCACTGCTTGGTGAAACTATCAGTTCTCTGACATCATGACAATTTGTTTAATGTCTAATGATAGCTATATACAGCTTATACTATTTAAATATAATGCTAGAATTAAAATAATTTCAGAACTGGGAAGAACAGCTAGAAAACTTTCAGTTTTCATTAAAAAAAAATCATTTAAGGGCTGGAGAGATGGCTTAGTGGTTAAACACTTGCCTGTGAAGCCTAAGGACCCTGGTTCATAGCTTGATTCCCCAGGACCCACATTAGCCAATGCACAAGGGGGCAAACACATCTGGAGTTCATTTGCAATGCCTGGAGGCCCTGGCATGCCCATTTTCTCTCTCTGTCTTTCTTTCACTCTCAAATAAGTAAATAAAAATTAAAAAGGAAAAAAATTTTAAAAATCATTTAACCTTTTCTTGAAGGAGCATCTGATGAAGAATTCAATGAGCTGGGTGTGGTGGCACATGCCTTTAATCCCAGCAGTCTGGAGGCAGAGGTAGGAGGATCACCATGAGTTCGAGGCTACTGTAAGACTACATAGTGAAATTCTAGGTCAGTCCGGGCTACAGTGAGGTCCTACCTTGAAAAAAACAAAAAAAAAAATTTAAAATAAAAGAGAATTCAGTGGCTAAAACCAGAAAAGTAGAGTTACTCTGGTGACCTGAAGAATGGGGTGGGGAATGGAAAAGAGTCCATTTCTACTTTGTACCATCTTCTTCCCCACGCAATTTTCTTTTAGGTTTTCTTTAGAAAGAAATCATGTACACTTTTCTTGAAGGAGAATGTTATAAAGAATTCAATGAAGAAAGAGGGAAAAGAGGAGCCACTTTGGCAACTCGAAGAATGGGGGTGGAGAGAGTCCATTTCTACCTTCTGCACCATAGCTTCTCCCAAGCCATCCTACCTTCCAGAACAGTTTGAAGTATTGGACCAAGGTGAGCCCCTGACTCAACATGGAAGGGACGAGTTTACAAGACGGTGAAGGGCTAGGGTAAGAAGAAACTATTGGCCTGCAGGCCTAAGGTGTTTCCACCATGCGATGTTACCTACAAACCAAAGTTGTAGCTGACCACGGACATTCTTATTTAAATTCTTTTTTAAAATTTTATTTATTTATTTATGAAAGAGAAAGAGGGAGGGAGGGAGAGAGATTGAGAATGGGTGCTCCAGGGCCTCCAGCCACTGCAAACAAACTTCAGATGCTTGTGCCACCTTGTGCATCTGGTTTATGTGGGTCCTGGAGCACTGAACCCAGATCCTATAGCTTTGCAGGCAAACGCCTTAACCACTAAGCCATCTCTCTGGCCCTCTTATTTAAATGCAACCTGTCTGCTTTCCTCCTGTAAGGCTCTCTTATGTTTACCTCCTAATTTCTCTTGGTTTCCTAGGAAATGTCAGGCTACTGACCTGTTTAAAAATTTCTTTTCATGACCTTTGAATGGCCTCCACCTGTCCACTGAAACGTCCGTCACGAAGGCGATCAGATTACCACTTAGAGGAGGCGTTCCAGTGAACTACCCTGCACTATCTATACAGAGTGCTTTCCAACTGAATGTCAGCTGTCTACGGGGCGATTTTTTATGGCTGAGAGCCATAAGCAAACATGCACATATGTTGGTCCATTTGTAAAGTGGCTTCATTGAAAGCCCCATGGCATTAAAATGATACCTTAGCAAACGGATACCTATTCTTTTTTATTATGATTATACATTTACACAGACACACATCATTAGTTCTTTATTGACATCCTGTTTTATTTTATTTTTTATCTGGTTTGCAGGCTATCTGTGAACGTCATCATAAAACTGTCTTTCTGAATACCTACTGATAGGGAAGAGGGCAAGAATGAATCAAAACTCAGCGTCATATGGGAGAGGAGAGACCTTGGGATCCCTGCTTCCTGGGTGACCAAATGGCAGGTGCCTGACCCACCTGAAGATGAGCTATGGACTCAAGGGGAGCCCAGTTGTCACCGGAGTTGCTACTGCTGATAGATGACTTCCACAGCCCAGGCGGAATCCCTGGATCTCAAGACAGGCAATTAGAGCTTGCAAGAGGTACTAAATCAACAGTTAGTTGGCTCCTAC
This sequence comes from Jaculus jaculus, assembly GCF_020740685.1. Lineage (NCBI taxonomy): Eukaryota > Metazoa > Chordata > Mammalia > Rodentia > Dipodidae > Jaculus > Jaculus jaculus. Next base: position 18,454,972 of record NC_059121.1, on the reverse strand, counting down.
CCAGCCAAAAGTAACGATAACTTGTCTCTCATCCAACTCCTGCCTAGCTGGGATTATCAAGATTTTTAAGTTTTCAGTTTTTCTGCATTAAAAAAAATATTTTATTTATTTATTTATTAGAGAGGAAGAGACAGATAGAAAGAGAGAATGGGCACGCCAGGGCCTCTAGCCATGGCATGTGAATTCCAGTCACATGTGCCCCCTTGTGCATCTGGCTTACGTGGGTTCTGGGGAATCGAATGCTGTAACCACTAAGCCATTTTCCCAGACCCCTCTGTTTTTGGGGTTTTGTTTTTTTTTTTTTTTTTTTTTCCGAGGTGGGGTCTCACTCTGGCCCAGGCTGACCTGGAACTCAGTATATAGTCTCAGGGTGGCCTCGAACTCATGGCAATCCTCCTACCTCTGCCCCTCTGGTGCTAGGATTAAAGGCGTGTGCCACCACGCCCGGACCCTATGTACTTTTTAAAAATGTCTTGGGTTGGAGTGTTGGTTCACCAGTTAAGGCACTTGCTGCAAAGCCTAAAGACCCAGGCTTCATGCCCCAGCACCCACATAAAGCCAGATATACAAGGTGGCACATGCGTCCAGGGTTCGTTTGCAGTGGCTGGAGTGGAGGCCCTGGCAGGCCCATTCTCTCTGTCTCTATCTGCCTCTCTGTCACACACACTATCTCTCAAATAAATAAATGTACAAATAAAATATTTTTTTAAATTATATATTAATTTGTTTTCAAGGAGAGATAGAGAGAGGGAATGGCCACCCCAGGGCCTCTAGCCACTGCAGACAAACTCCAGATTCATATATACATACATATTTTTTTTCATTTTGTTCTTATCGTTCAACTTTGCTTGGTAGGTTGAGTAAAGCTCTCTCAAGAAATACATTTTTCAGGACTGTCCAGATTATCACATTTCAACAAATGAGTGAATTTCAAATATGTAATTTAGCATTCTCCAAGCTGCTCAGTGATGGGATGTCGCATTGCCTTTGACTATATATCATTTTGCCCCCTATGGTGGAAATACGTGAATCATTTTAATAACTCCTTGTATCATATCCACCTACTCTTCCCATTTGTGCAAATAATGTAGCCGTGTGCATCCAAAAGCTTATAGGAAATCACAGTGTGGGGACAGGAGAGAGAATGTAGCTTACGGAAACAAGTCGCGTGATGGCAGCTTGCATTATTAGAAATACAGCGCCCAGCGTAAGGAGAGGTTAAAAAATTGAGCATCACAGTCAATGCTACGCATGCGGGAAAATGTGCAGTCTTGGTCCAGATCGATGCCTAGGTGGATACTGACCACAGTTATTCAAAGCAGCCTGAATTCTTGCCTGGCCTACGTGATCTGATGGGACAGACTTCCCACGAGCTTTATCTGGCTCGTCTGTCTCAGCACTGCCATTGTCTGAGCATCTTTTTTTTTTTTTTTTTAACTTGAACTTGAATCATTTTCTCCAAGGTCTTTGACTTATAATTCCCCCAGATTGAAAGGCTCTTCAATTTCCCACTCTGCTCGCTCCTCATTTACATCTCAAAGACACATTTTCTGCTCATGAAGTCTGAAGGTCTGACCTTCCCTGGCATGGGCGCACATGCACACACCTGTCTCCCTCCCGCCCATCTCTGTCATTATCAACTTTGCACTAACCAGTCACACCCATCTCAAATGGTGTGTGTGTGTGTGTGTGTGTGTGTGTGTGTGTGTGTTTGGTGGCTTAATGCCCCCCCCCCCCCCCCCACTTCTCTGCCCGCTCCACGACAGGAGGGTTTTTTATCTGCCTCACTCCCTGTTCTATCCGTAGTCCCCAGAAAAGTGCTGACCCATGACAGGAACTCAGAAGGTAATCTGTTAAATAAATCATACATAATTGGAGAGGACGTGTCGGGTGGTCATCGGGTTGGTGAGGGGATGGAAAGAGGTCAGCAGGGAAACTATGAAAGCTAGAGTCATGTGAGCCCAGGAAAGAAATGGTTGCCAGAAGTCAGAAGAATTATCTCTGCAAATGTGAAGGGCTGGCCCACTGCGCAGGGATTATGAGCGACAGGAGGAACTGAGTGCAGGCTGTGTAGCCTCAGCTGAAGACACACCACTAAGACCGGCGTCTCATGAAAAGGACTGGCTCCGTTGTGTGCCAAGACTTCCCCTCGTGCGCAGCTATTCTAGTACAGACGGTATTACAGCTTGGGGAAGAGAATAAGTGGGATTTGCAGGATGAGAAGAAGTGAATTTTGGAAGAGAAAAAAAAAATGCTTACTTCAATCTTTACTTAGAAAAGAACCCAAAGGTATGAGCACCATGGTTTCTTCCAAGGTACAGTGCACAATGCTGGCACATTCATCCTACACACAAGCTCTAATTTATTGATTCTGTTTTTCTAATGATTTCTTTTTTGTTCATTTTTTATTTATCTGAGAGTGACAGATGCAGAGAGAAAGAGGCAGAAAGAGAGAGAGAGAGAGAGAGAGAGAGAGAGAGAGAATGGGCACGCCAGGGCCTCCAGCCACCACAAACGAACTCCAGATGCATGCTCCCCCTTGTGCACCTGGCTAATGTGGATCCTGGGAAATCGAGCCTCGAATCGGGGTCCTTAGGCTTCACAGGCAAGTGCATAACCAGTAAGCCATCTCTCCAGCCCTTATTGATTCTTTTTTAAAAAGTATTTTATTTATTTATTGATGAGAGGGGAGAGAAAGAGGGAGGGAAGGAGAGAGAGAGAGAATATGGGTGTGTCAGGGCCTCTAGCCACTGAAAACAAACTTCAGATGCACACACTACTTTGCGCATCTGGCTTCATGTGAGTACTGGGGAATTGAACCCGGGCCCTTACACTTTGCAGGCAAGTTCCTTAACCACTGAGAAATCTCTCCAGCCATAATTTATTGATTTTTTTTTTATTCATGCTCAGATAAGAGGTCAGGGATGCTGAAACTAATTTTCCTAGATTCTCTTGGATTTGTAGTGGCTTCCAGACACAGATCTAGGCAATAAGAAATAAATGTAGTGTGGTGAGGGCTTCTGGTATGCCTCTGCATTTTTACTGACGGGGATAGGAATGATTGTTGCTGCCCTCATTTCTCCTCTATGACTTGAAAGTGGACATGAGAAATGGAGCTATGGCAACCGCTGCAGACAAGAGAAATACAAAAAAGCCTGTCTACGCATCGCCCTGAACCAAGGCCAGCAGCTGACTCTTTCTGAGATCTCTTTGCTTGTATAAAAGATGTTTCTAGATATTTTTTAAAGATTTATTTTTATTTATTTATTAGAGAGAGAGAGAGGGAGAGATAAGAGAGTGAGAATGGGCACGCCAGGACCTCTAGCCACTGCAAACAAAGTCCAGACGCATGCTCCACCATGTGCATCTGGCTTACATGGTACCTGGAGAATCGAACCTGGGTCCTTAGGCTTTGCAGGTATGTGCCTTAACCGCTAAGCCATCTGTGCAGCCCGTTTGTAGAAATTTTTGTCTTACACCCTGAAGCATTTTCTAAAGCTTGGGTAGGATGATGTTTTAATTTAATTTAATATTTATTTATTTGAGAGAGGAAGGGAGTGAGAAAGAGAGAGGAAGAATTTTATATATATATATATATATATATATATATATATATATATATATAGAGAGAGAGAGAGAGAGAGAGAGAGAGAGAGAGAGAAAGAGGGAGAGAGAGAGAGAGAGGGAGGGAGAGAGAGAGAATGGGTGTGCCATGGCTTTCAGCCTCCGCAAACAGACTCCAGACACACTAATCTTGTGCATTTGGCTTACATGGGTCCTAGAAAATTGAACCAGGGGACTTAGGCTTTGCAGGCAAATGCCTTAACTGCTAAGCCATCTCTCCAGCCCTAGAGTTTTTTGGTTTTTTTTTAATTACATAGACACATTCATTTTGTAACTATTAGTAAGTGTTCCAGGCAGAGATAGTCCCTGGAGAATTCTGGGGGCAAGGGATTTTGACCACACAAAAATCTTATCTAGAGCAAAGAAAACCCAGGTGAACACATGATTGCAACTCAGTGAAGTGAAGGCTGTGACACAGGAGACCACAGGGACCAGGACAATGGAGAAAGCCTGTGCAGACGCTCCGTGCTTGTCATCAAGACTTCCTTCCATGAAATACAAGCAAAACCGTCCATGGCAGCTAAGCAGCAGCGGAGGCAGCGAGGCGCAGGAGCTCCAGGCTCAAGGGGACTGTGGTGCAGAGAGGAAGGTGCACGGAGTTTCAGCAAGATGGGCTGCACGTGGGCAGGAAGGAGGCGCCCGTGAGAGACGCAGGGGAGCCTGGAGGAAGGAGCACGGCCCGGGAAAGAAAGGGTCTTTTCCACCAGGTTGATGTATCTACTGGGTACTAGAAAACTTGCCAAAGGTCAAATGCAGGGCTGGAGGGATAGGTCAGTGGTTAAGGTGCTTGCCCTGGGAAGCTTAAGGGCACAGGGATTCAATTGCCCAGGACCCCCACAAGCCAGATGCACAAGGTGGCACACACATCTGGAGTCCATCCACAGTGGCTGGAGGCCCTGGCATGCCCATTCTCTACCTGCCCTCCCTCTCTAAATAAAAATTATGCACACACACACATATATGTATATATGTATGTATGTATGTATGTATATGTATATGTATTTATAGACAGATAGAGAGAACGGGCACCCCAGGGCCTCCAGCCACTGCAATCAAACTCCAGATGCGTGTGCCCCCTTGGGCATCTGGCTTGTGTCACCTTTCTGCATCTGGCTAACGTGCGACCTGGAGAGCCAAGCATGGGTCCTTAGGCTTCACAGGCAAGCTCCTTAGCTGCTAAGCCATCTCTCCAGCCCAATAAATAGATATATATTTCTAAAAAGTCAAAAGCAGGGGAGCAACTGATTGGATCTCACTGCAGGGATCTCACCCTGCTGCGTGTGGAGCAGGTTTGGGTTAGGGCACCTGTGAAGGAGAACCAATCCTGGGAGTCAGGGAGGGTGGAGGCAGAGGAGACGGGGGGGCGGGGGGGAGGCAGACCACTCAGCAGGATGGTAAGGATGATTAGACGGTGGGTATGCAGGAGGACAGGACGGAAGATCAGCTGCCAGGGTCCTGGCTCTCTAGCTACAGGGATAGCTATACCGTTCCATCCCTATAAGCCTTGGGGGAACTTGGGGCCAGGGGTTCCTGGGATACGTAAGTGTGTTAAGGAACACCACGCATCTCCAATGCAGAACATATGACTTGGGTAGAAGCAGTTTTCTACTTCTAAATATATTGTTGTTGTTGTTGTTTTTTAAAAAAAGGTAGTAATTTAAATTGCCAAATGACTCGAGTACCAAGTGGAAATGGGATTCCTTGGTTCGAACACTGAGTTTTCATATACTGTATTGCATTTTTTCCCTCTACATGTGCTTCCTCATCTCTCAAATGGAGCTAATACCTCTTAGGACTTTGAAAGAGAGTCATTTTTTATGGTATAAAGCTTTTTGAGTAAATAATCATGAAGATAGACTCATTTCAATTTCCACTGGGTACACAATAACATGTCTCATGATCTTACAGTCACAGTTTGTACGCACACAAGAATGCCACTAAATGTCAATTAACTTTTTTCTTTATAAATGTTAAAATGATTCCTTTCATTTAGTATAACAGAAGATTTAAAAAAAACCCTCAATTCACATCTCCTAATACAATGAGGATTTCAGTTGTATCCACGCTTCAATTCTAAACAGTTTTTGAATTCTGCTTCTTTTTCTTAATAATTGTCCAAAATAACATGACAAGAATTACTCATGTATATCCATAAATAGCATAATGGCTGTTCTGTTTGAGCCAGATGTTTAACAAAAATTAACAGAATTTTAATTTCTACCAATCAACATTTCTAAATTACAGGCTTCTGAAAAAAAAACACTCTTTAAAATTATTTCTCATGAGATTTTTAAAATTTTACTAATTGTATAAAAATATGCCATTTTATTTTACCTCAGGGAACATATGGTGGAAATGCTTAAGGAAATATGAGTCATGTCTTTGATGAGACAACTACTAAAAATCACCCCCTTCTGCCAAAGTATAAATAGCATGATAAGGCCCTATCGAAGGTCAAAAATCTAATTTTAAAATATGTATTTTAAGAATCTTTTTATCCACCTTGCCTTGAATTAGAAATGTGGTCTGCTCATGTCCCACACTGACATTTGCTTCTGTACTTTTTTCTTTTTTCCATTTTTTTTTTTTTTGAGCAAGAGAGATGAGAAGTTTCATTTTGTTATATTTCAGCTCAAAGATCTCTGACAGTATGCAGTGCCAAAAAAAAAAAAAAAAAGAATTCTCCTCTGCCCATTTACTGCTCTCCTCTCCCCCAGAAAAATCCTTTCACCTCCCAAACAACTTCTAAAAATTGTATTCCCCCACCGCCTTTGGTTCTAACTGCTCTCTTGAAACTTGAAGATGTGTCTGAAGGTTCTGATTGTCAATGTCACTTATTTCGAAATTCCCATTTTGTTGTCTAAGGACTCTTCCTCCTCCTCCTTCTCTTCTTCCTTCCCCTCCTCCTTTGAAAATGACTCTTGGAGTGTTTTAAATGAAAATGTCCCCTAGAGCCTCTGTTTGTGCATAGCTGCCTACTTAGTGCCCAGCTGGCATCCCCTCCAGGAGGCAGAGCCTGGCTATGAGAGACGCCTTGCTGGGGGAAGATCTTGGTTGATCAGTCTAGCCCACTGGAGGGTCAGAGGCAGTCGACTCTTACTGTTCTCTCCCAGCAGCGGATGCGGGATGAAGTGAGCCAGCTTTTGCCTCCACAATGAAGCTTCCCCTCAAAACTGTAAGCCTGAGATAAACCCTTTCTTTCCATCAGCTTTTTTGATCAGTGTTGTTTTTATTTTTTCCCCCTAAATTACAAACCTAACAGCTACAACTCCAAAGACGGCTCTACTTAGAGTTGTCTCTGCAACTCCCAGGAGTAAAGGTTTTCTTCCTTCCTTCCTTCCTTCCTTTCTCTCTCTCTCTCTCTTACTTTCTTTCTTTCTTCCTTTCTCTCTCTCTCTCTCTCTTTCTTTCCTTCTCCCTCCCTCCCTCCCTTCCTTCCTTCTCTTTCTTTCCTTCTCCCTCCCTCCCTCCCTTCCTTCCTTCCTTTCTTTCTTTCTTCCTTTCTTTCTGTCTTCCTTCCTTTCTTTTCTTTCTTTCCTTCTTTCTGTCTTCCTTCCTTCCTTCCTTTTCCTTCTTTCTCTCTTTCTCTCTCTCTCCCTTTCTTTCTTTCTTTCTTTCTTTCTTTCTTTCTTTCTTTCTTTCTTTCTTTCTTTCTTTCTTTCTTTCTGTGTGTGCTTTAGGCAGCTTCACTCTCTGTAGTCCAGGCTAGCCTTGAACTCACAGTGATTTCTCCCACCTCAGCATGTCCAATGCTGTGATTGCAAGCATGTACCATCACACCTAGCTTAATAGTATCATAAGAAAATACATATTTGTTGTAGAGTATACTAAAAATACAAATAGAAAATAACTAAATTATCCAAAATTTCCCACCCAGCAACATTTATGGTTAGCACATGGATTTGCTTCTAATATTTTATGATTTTAGACACACACACATCCATTTCTTATTTAATTGTTAGTGTGATTTTCATATTTCAAAATGTTTTACAGATATTATTTTTTTTATTTAAGAAATAAAGTGAGAGAGAGAGAGAGAGAATGGTTGACCCAAGGCCTCTAGCCATTCAAACAAACTTGAGACACAAGCACCATCTTGAGCAGCTAGTATTAAGTGGGTACTGGGGAATCCAACCTGGGTCCTTTGGCTTTGCCGTCAAGCTCCTTAACTGCTAAGCCATCTCTCCAACCTTGAAGTGGTCATTTATTATTTGTCTTAGAGAACTTGTGGAAGCCATTAGCCCAAGCATGCACGCATATTTGCTGTGGTTTGGTCTGGTCATACCCTGCGGCAGTAAATATTTATATATATTTTTTCAATTCCTTCTCTTTCAATGCCTTGATTTTTCTGTTTGGGACATGCTTCCTTGTATTAACACCTTGTTAATATAACCTACAATATTCCTGTCTCCATGTGTACACACTCCATGTAATTCCCTCCCTTCTGTTTAGGAAGAGAGTGGCCATGAAGCATGACCTTAAGTCACACTTAGGCTACTGTTAGGTCAGGACAGGCTCCCAAAAACGGAGTCACCATGTGGTGACAGAGACATAGGAAGTGGGTCATCCACATTCCTCAAGAGACCACCCAGCCATTATCCTTTCCTCACCTAACAAGGCCTCAGGTCTAGGTTTCCTGCCCTCTTATCTCATAAATCAGTTGCCTGCTCACTGTTCTGGTCTCACACCTTAGCCATGTGAAATGGCTCATGTAAAGAACAAAGGAGTTCTTTTCCCTTCCTCACCTTCCCCCAACTGAAGAGTCTGTAAAGCCCACCATCTGATATCTCAGGTTGGCTGTGCTCCGCTCTTGAGAGTCAGTCCTGGCAGCTTGTGTTTTCCCCAAATAAAAGCGTCCATCTTCGCCTCAGAGCGGTAGTGGTCTCCGTGGTCTCGGTCACTCCCGAACTTTACAGGTCTGTGACAGAATACGGAGGAGAAGGAGGTTTACAGATATAATCAAGGGTCCTGGATGAGTTGAGCTTTGATTAATCAAAAGAATCACTATTTTGGGAGGGCCTGAGTTACTTATTAAGGTAGTCCATAAACAGGAACTGTAACCTTCCTAAAGAAATACATTATCTTTGAATGACTCTACAGTGATATCCTGAGGAGGTCTACATGAGGGTGGGGAACTGCTAAGTAGACCTAGGAACTGAAGTGACCACCGAGTAACGGTCATCCTGAGAGTGGAAACCAAGTCTAAAGGCATAGGAGGGGGCTGGAGTGATGGCTCAGTGGTTAAGGCACCTGCCTGTAAAGCCTAATGACACAGGTTCAATTCCCCAGTACCCATGTGAAGCTGTAAAGCCAGATGCAGAGTGGTGCATGCATCTGGAGTTTGTTTGCAGTGGCTGAGGGCCTGGTGTGCCCATTTTCTCTCCATTGCTCTCTGCTTGCAAATAATAAATAAATAATGTTAAAGGCACAGTAACCAAACTCTGCCCACACTCTAGTGAAGCCTGGAACAGACCTCAATCCAGAAACAAATACTGTGAATGAGTACACAGAACATCTGACCTAGGCCCTAAGGGAGTAGCTCGGCTAAGCCTGACTCCTGACTCAGGGAAGCTAAGGTAGTAAATCCACATTGCTTAAAGCCACTGTGCTGGTAATCATTTGCTGCTCATGAATTGAAAACTCAAGTATTCCCTTTATCGCATGCCTGCAGCCACGTCCACCTATCCTGCAGGTCTCAGCCTGAGGTCTTTTCTCCAGGGTGGCTCCCTTGACTCTGCCCATTTATAAACCCAGCTCCTTTTTACTTCCCCCGACCAGAGCCACGGCAAAGACAACAGCATTTGCCTCTTACACTCACTTGCGCAGTCAATACTAAGGATCAGAGTGGCAAAGACATTTTTTGCTTAATGGCTAAAATACACAGGGACATTTGAAGCTAGGCAACACACAGTCATGATGCCAGAATTACAATGGATTTACCAGCATAGGACATGGTTTGAATAAAGCCCAGTGAATGTCCCATAACGTCTAACATTTAGCATATTATCTCAAACTGGTCACACACATCAAGGTGACCTAGGAAGACTACCGAAGCAAATTTCACACTGAATAATTCATGTGTGCGTTAGCTGTGTGGATACAGAACTTGAATCCATATACAATTTATTGCACAGCCTTGTGAGTTTTTATGTCAACAAAAAAAAAATCTGAGTGAATAAAACTGCAGATTTATGATAATTTGTCATTTATTGATTACCTCTGAAGAAAACAATTTGTTGCACTGGGTTTCAAAGCTGACAAGATCCAAGAAGTGGGTTTTGAGTGTGGTTATGAGGTGACTCATCTGAGCTTAGGGGAGATGAACATAATGTACATGCTAATGACATCAAGTATATCCTCTCAGAGATTACAAAACAAGGTGTTTTCTGTTTCAGTTACACATAAATAAAAATTAAGATAGCAAGCACAAATAAATACAAAGGCCTAAGGATGCCCTAACTTTGATCACAAGGAAAAAAAATTAAAAAAACAAAAAACCCCAAATCCAATTTTTCTGTCTCGTATGTAAAAAAAAGCTTAATTGGACTGGAGAGATGGCTTAGAGGTTAAAGCACTTGCCTATGAAGCCTAAGGACCCATGTTCAACTCTCCAGATCCCGCTTAAGCCAGACACACAAAGGTGAGGCAAGCGCAAGGTCACACATGCCCACTAGGTGGCACAAGTGTCTGGAGTTCAACTGAAGTGGCTGGGGCCCTTGTATGCCAATTCTCCCCCTGCCCCTCCCTGATCTCTCTTTTAAAAAATGCTTAATTTTGTTTTTCATCTATAGTAGGAACTGATTTAACGTAGGGTACACTAAGAAAAGGTCCATATTGATTGACTTTTCAAGTGGCAAAATTCTGTGTCTTCCTCAATGTTGGATTGGTGAGTTAAAATTATTTCCTAGGAGCCTCCTCCATTGTCCCTAGCAGGAGTTATTTGGCAAAGGGAAGCATACCACAGTTCTTACTTTGTTTTGTAAAAGTCAACTAAGATGTTTGTTTTTTTCCTCCTAGAAATTCTGATTTCTCAACATTTGACGGGGTGGGGAGTGGTGTGGGAATTAGTTTATGGCCTCTCGCTATCTCTCCTCTCTCTCTCTGTTTCTCTTTCCCTGGTGCTAGATATTCTACAGCCTCATGCATGCCAGGCATGAGCTTTATCCCCAGAGATGGGCAGTCTGGCCATTAATTTGTGATCCTCCCACCTCAGCCTCGCAAGTTGCTGAGGTTATAGATTTTCACGTCCAGGTTTGGATAACTCACGCAATTTGAACAAGCTCATGGGATGCCTGAGACGGGGGCCAGCAAGCTCTCACACGTATCCAGTGATGGATGGACCACGTTGCTATAACAAGTTATCATTGCTTCTCAGAAAACTTTCTCCTGTGACCCGAAGTTGTTTTCCCGGCATTCCCTACTCTGCTAAAAATGTCTCTGAAACAGGCTGGAGAGATGGCTTCATGTTTAAGAAGCTTGCCTGCAAAGCCTAAGGACCCAGGTTCGGTTCCCCAGGACCCATGTAAGCCACATGCACAAGGTGGCACATACGTCTGGAGTTCATTTGCAGTGGCTGGGGGCCCTGACGTGCCAATTCTCCCTCTCTCACTCCCTCTCTCTCTCTCTCTCTCTTTCTCTCTGTCTCTCTCTGTCTCAAATAAATAAATACTTTTTTAAAATGTCCCTTACAGCGTATGGGATTCCTTTTCTGGGGTACATCTCATAATGCAATTGAGAAGTTAACAAAAAGCTAAGATGCCTCTGTGAGTCAGTGCGGATGCAAAAGCAGAACACAAGTCCACGGAGCCCCCACTGAGGCAGACTGCCAGCCCCCCAGAAGGAGAAGCTGCTCTTCAGCACGCAGGTGCACGTCAGCAGGTGAGCCTGCTGTTTTCGAGAGAAAAAGCAAAGCTGGATTTGTATGTAAACTCCGTGGACTGCCATATTGGGCTTTTAAAATAAAATCCAGAATAGGAGCAAGAGGTCCCAGTTTTCAACTTCTAGCTCGGTCATTAGATTAATTCTTGATAAACTTTGAGAAGCAAAAGGAGCTTATCTTACTTTCAGTGGTGGCGGCGTGAGAATGTGAGCATGAATTTCAAAGGTGAGAGGCAGGAGGGAATATTCATCCAAATGAGGATGTTGCTTAAAGGAACATAATGGAGGGCTTGTGAGATGGCTCCATCATTACGGCTCTTGCCTGCAAAGCCTAATGACTTAGGGTTCAATTCCCCAGTACTCAGGTAAAGACAGATGCACAAGGTGGTGCATGTATCTCAAGTTTGTTTGCAGTGGCTGGAGGCCCTAGCGCACCTTTTCTCTCTGTCTATTTCTCTCTGCTTGTAAATAAATAAGATGTTTTTTAAAGAAAATATAATTAAGAAGGCGCATGCCTTTGTTAGACATAAGAATTGTGGGGATGTGAGGGATGGCTCAGCGGCTAAGGCATTTGCCCTACAAAGCCAAAGGACCCAGGTGCAGGTCCCCAGGACCCACTTTAGCCAGATGCACAAGGGGGCACACACGTCTGAAGTTTGTTTGCAGTGGCCGGAGGACCCTGGCGCGCCCATTCTCTCTCTTTCCCTGTCTCTCCCCCTTACTCTGTCAAATAAATAAATAAATAATGAAGTATTAAAAAAGACAAATAAAAGAAATCAGAATTGTGAAGAGGAAGTGTTTTCTAGTATTCAGAATAACACATCAAACACACACACACACACACACACACACACACACACACACACACACACACACACAACTGGATTCTCCCTCATCTCTTTCTTTCTCTGAGATGTTCACATCATCATCTTCCCCTGCCATTTCTCCATGACACATCATGATCCCATGGAATATGTCAGCCCAGAAATGGACCTACAATACGTAATGACAATAAAGCTTGATGCTAAAAATACTACAGTTCTGTCTGTTTAGCCGTGTCCAAAGAACTCTTCAGGATGGCCACCAACGGATAGGGACGTGGGCTGTGGGCAGTGCTAGAAGTCTGGTGCATGAGGAAGGCACTATTCTGGTGGCTGGAAGCCAAACAAAAAGACCCATTCCAGGGACGACGGAGCTGCATGGATTGCTAGGGAAGTTCATTTCACACCGTAGAATCTCTTAGAAATGAAAAGTGTCTCAAACTCCCAGGTATCAAACTGTTTCTCTTCCCTGAGATGTCGGGCCCCCCCCCCCCCACCCCATCCACATTGTGTTCTTCGTGTTAAGCAAAAATCCTGGAGAGCCATGACAATTCCTAAAGCAGGCAAGCCACCAGGATAATCTTAATCATCCCAGCCCAGTGACTCCATATGGCGGATTTGACAGAAGTCTGATCTGAAAGTCCCCGCTGAAACCATTGACTTGTGCCAAATTACATAAAACAACTGAGGCGGTGCCAAGTCCTCTGCCACAAATCAGTATCTTAAGCTTTTTAGCACAGCTTCGTGGTGAGACGAGCGTAAATACCACATATATGGCTCAGGTATCCCATCATGAGCCTTTAGTTTCATGATATATAATTGGAATATTTTCTTTTTTTTTTCTTTTCTTTTCCTTTCCTTTCCTTTCCTTTCCCTTTCTTTCTTCCTTCCTTCCCTCCCTCCCTCCCTCCCTCCCTCCCTCCCTCCCTCCCTCCTTCCTTCCTTCCTTCCTTCCTTTCTTTCTTTCTTTCTTTCTTGGTTTTTGGAGGTAGGGTCTCACTCTAGCCCAGGTTGACCTGGAATTCACTATGTCGTCTCAGGGTGGCCTTGAACTCACAGCGATCCTCTTACCTCTGCCTCCTGAGTTCTGGGATTAAAGGCGTGCACCATAATGCCCAGATTATAATTGGAATCTTTATAGTGGACCACACGCAAATGCATTTGAGATCCACTGGTGAACAGCATAAGAAATGGTTCTCCTATGCCCGGCGTGGTGGCGCACGCCTTTAATCCCAGCACTCGGGAGGCAGAGGTAAGAGGATCGCTGTGAGTTCAAGGCCACCCTGAGACGACATAGTGAATTCCAGGTCAACCTGGGCTAGAGTGAGACCCTACCTCCAAAAACCAAAAAAAAAAAAAAAAAAAGGCTCTTTCAAGGAAAGCAAGACTTAACTTTGCGCATGTTTCCAGTGATGCAATCTGTTTGATTTTTGTTTTAATCCCCAAGGCTATTTCCTATTCTGAAAATGTTATCTAAGAAATATAATATATATGGAAAAAATACTTCCAGTGATTGATCATTGCCTCAGGATCTCTAATAGGCCAAATTAATAATTTTTTAAAAATGCTGGTCAATGTAATTTCAAGTGAATTTGGTTCTTAAAGTGCAATATGATGGTTCTGGTGCAGTATTATTCGTGGTCTGCAAGCATTCCTGTCACAGGCTAGCCTCCCTTTGTTTTACGGGGTAGATGGTGTGAAATGAATTCTTTCGGCTGTGCCAGCATGTAAGTAAAATGGACACATCATGCAGTGGGATATTTTTTTCCTTCTGTCAGATTTTATAACCACTGACAAACGATGTTCCCAGAGAATTTCTAATGACAGAGAGAAGTCCTATGAAATGCAGATGATCAAACTGCTTGTACCCTAGGACTCTAGTTTCAAAAAGAAAAAAAAAGATGCATAAAAGATAAAAACATATACCAAAGTGCTAGCAATAAATAACCTCTAATAACAGGATTAAGAGTGAATAAAACCAGTCAAAGTCTACGTGCCACTTCACACGCATTAGGATGGCTATTAATAAAGTTAATTTTTAAAAGAAGATAATGGGTGAATAAAAATATCATCTGTAACGCAGAAAATATGTGGAAGATTAAGATCTAAATTGTGTTAAATGTGGTGCTCTAACCAGCAGGTAGGTAGAAGGAGTTAACCAGAAGGAAAATCCCGTTTCTTTTTCATTTAAAGTCATCACGATATATACTCATCTGACAAACTTAAAAAAAAAATAGAATAATTTTTCAAGAAATATTTCATCTAATAGAAGTTATTCTCAAAGTATTGAATGTTATGGGCCATGGCTAAACTGTTTCATTTATGTAATTTTGAACTATTGAGATGCAACTTTGAAAATAAGAATATATTTTTTTAAATTTTTAAAATTTATTTATTTGAGAGTGACAGACACAGAGAGAAAGACAGATAGAGGGAGAGAGAGAGAATGGGCACGCCAGGGCTTCCAGCCCCTGCAAATGAACTCCAGACACGTGCACCCCCTTGTGCATCTGGCTAACATGGGTCCTGGGGAACCGAGCCTGGAACCGGGGTCCTTAGGCTTCACAGGCAAATGCTTAACCGCTAAGCCATCTCTCCAGCCCAGAATATATTTTTTAAAAAATCCTAAAGCAACATGAAAACAAGTTTCATAGCATCAATAAAATACCACAAAAAATTTAGAGTTCATCTCTCTCTCCCTCTCTTTCTCTCTCTCTGTCTCTCTCTCTGTGTGTGTGTGTGTGTGTGCGCGCGTACACACACATGCATGTGCACAGGTGTGCTCTGTGGTCATTCCATTTACTCATTATATAAGTAGGCTGTTTAATGAATGAACACAACCTTCTACCTTTTGTGCGTTTTTTTTTTTTTTTTTTTTTTTTTTTTTGGTTTTTGAGGTAGGGTCTCATTCTAACCCAGGCTAACCTGGAATTTGCTGTGTAATCTCAGAGAAGCCTACAACGCAAAGTGATCCACCTACCTTTGCCTCCCAAGTGCTGGGATTAAAGGCTTGCATCACCACGCCCGGCTACTTTTTGTGTATTTTTAAATTAAGTTGTTTTAGAAGAAAAAAGACTTTCAGCTTGAATTCTCTCAGTGTCAAATTTCTTTAGTTACAATCAGCAAGGTTTTTTTTATTTTTTTATTAACTGACCTGAAAGGGAATAAACATAAATATATTTTCAATTTAGTAAAGCAAATTGAGAGGAAAATAAAGTACCTTGCAATGCCTAAGTGCCGTGACATTTTATCAATTATTTATTCTGTTTGTTTTATGGGAACAGTTCTGAAATGTTGACTGAATAGAATATATTTCAAAACTCTTTTATAAATCTTGATTCTTTTTATTATGATGTGAGATTGCGTTTTTGAGTTCTTTAAGTTTGACTGGGTACTATATGATTTACTGCTAAAAGCAAGCCATTTTGAAAATGTGATATTGATGTTCCGTGTTGAGTACCTAGGGGCAGGAGATACATTTCCTTGGCAACATGAAGCCACTGAGCTGGTCGTGAAAGCACAGGAAAAAAGTTAGTGAAGAGAGAAGAGTACAGAATATACCCATTATCATGCTGAAGCTCTAAACTGATTGATGGGTTGATCATTCAACAGACTGACATATTTTATTATACCCCATTTGCCTCGGGAAATAAAATCAAAGTTCAGATTTATTCACTTCCCCTTTCTATTCTCTACCTATCTCCCACACATACGTTACTCCAACATACACACGTTTTAAAATGTGAGATTCAAATAAATTGCTCAGGCGCACTGAAAAATTAACTCATGAGTCAGAATAATAAAATTTGTATTGTGGCGTTTTGAATGTAAATGGATGTCCCCCACATAGACTCAGGTATTTTTTTTTAATTTATTTATTTGAGAGCAACAGACAGAGAAAGAGGCAGGTGGAGAGAGACAGAGAGAGAGAGAGAGAATAGGCGCACCAGGGCCTCCAGCCACTGCAAACGAACTCCAGATGCGTGCACCCCCTTGTGCATCTGCCTAACGTGGGTCCTGGGGAATCGAACCACGAACCTGGGTCCATAGGCTTCACAGGCAAGCGCTTAACCGCTAAGCCATCTCTCCAGCCTGACTCGGGTATTTTTGCTTAAACCTTCCCACTTCGTCTTCAGCAGGTGGAGCTCTGCTGGGGGAGGTGTTGCGCTAGGGGTGCATCTTGGGTTCAGCACTATGACATATACAGAGGGCCAGCTCCGGCCGTCTGTGCTGGCTGGTGTTAGCTTTGGTCTCTTGCTGTGGACGCCTGATAGAGTGAGCCAGCTTCTTCCACCATGAAGAAGCTTCCCCTGGGATCTGGAAACCTGAAATTAATCTCCCCCTCACCCCCACTAGCTGCTTCTGGTGGGATGTTTGTTCCAGCAAAGCGACGATAATTGCTACAAGTTAGTTGCATGGAAAATACCAAGAGTGTCATAGCAGAAACTGCAAACTCTTCTAGGAGGCTCTGTCTCATTATATAACAGGGTTACAAGTGCCCGTTTTGTAGAACAAGAATGGCAAGCGGGGCTCCCACATAGGGTGGTAATGAAACTGCACCATGCAATGTGTAATTAAAAAAAATATTTTTTGTTTATTTTTATTTATTTGAGAGCAACAGACAGAGAGAGAAAGAGGCAGAGAGAGAGAAAGAGAGAGAGAGAGAGAGAGAGAATGGGTGTGACAGGGCCTCCAGCCATTGCAAACAAACTCCATATACTTGTGCATCTGGCTTACATAGGTCCTGGGGAAGTGAGCCTCGAACCAGAGCCCTTGGGCTTTCACAGACAAGTGCTTAACCGCTAATCCATGTCTCCATCCCCCAATGTATAATTTATCATGGTCACATCATAGCTTTTAGGACACGCATCGGCACTACTTTTTGTTCTTCTTCTAGGCAGGGAAAATAGGAAAAGCAAAGACATGGTGATATAAAGAAGTCAAGTATGTTTTGGAAAAATAAGAGGTTCTCATGAGTGGAACATAACAATGGTTGGAGAGGTGGTCTGTGTGTGTGTGCGGGGGGGATGAGAAGACGTGAAAGTGATGCTTGGGCAGATCATGGACCAGAATGCCCTGCTAAGGACTTGACCTCACTGGCTAGAAAACAGGACAGGGTGTGTTTCTAAACTCGACTGTGCGTGTTATAAGAGAGTCACCCATAGGAACCATCACGAATGTGGAGCTGCGCAAGGGCATGTGAGAAGCGAGAACCCGGAAGACAGACGCAGTAAGTGTGAGAGAAAATCTCAACACCGCGTTCCTATACTGATATTTTATTATGTTGCTGTTGTTTTTTGCAGGTCCAAGGACCAGCCCTCAGGGTGACTCGGGTGGTAAGTCCTGGTGTCCATGGTCATACCTATGTTGTAGCGTGACCAATTTGTAAGAGCAGCAGGACGCGGCAGAGGCGATGGTGTGTCCCTGTGGAAGGCAGGGTCCTGCAGGAGGTAGCAACGAACCCCTTACTCTCCGTTGGCTCAGTCCAGCAGAAGCTCACACCAAGCCACACATTCACCCGTGCAGCCTAGGGATCAGCATACTTCGAGAACTTCAATCAACAGTCAGTACCTATGGGGATTATCATGTGAGCAAAACACCTCAGATAGGCATCCTCTGGTCCCAACTACTGGCGACACGGACTGACTGCTTGGCATACACCAACCGAGAAACGCTAACCAAGATCCTTTTGAGTTCCTGAATCACAGAACTGGGAGTAGACAGGTTAATCTATTTGTTTGTAGACAAGACAGACAGACTGGCCTATTTTATGAAAGAGAGAGAGAGAGAAAGAATTGGTGGGCTAGGGCCCCCAGACACTGTGATCAAGCCACCTTGTATGCATAAGTGACTTTGCACACTTGTGCCATGTTGTGCATCTGGCTTACACGGGACCTGGAGAGTTGAATATGGGTCCTTAGGCTTCACAGACATGTGCCTTAACCACTAAGCCGACTCTTCAGGCCAGTTTATTATTTATTATTTATTATTATTTATTCTATTTTGAGCTGCTACGTTTTGAGGAAGTTTATTACATAATAACAATGAATGAATCCAGACTTGTTAGCAACTAGTCCTGGTATGTTTGAGAGATTCTAAAATTTCTACCTCCTTATGGACCTCAACTAATTTCTACCCCTTGTGTGCTAACCCTTAGTCCTGGTATAACACAAGGCAAAAAGTACTGTGCATAGATAATTTTGGATTCAAATCAGCTGACTTTAACTAAAAGGGCTTATCAAATCCCATGAAATCTTTACATGTGGATATAGAATTCAGGGTCAAAGGTAGAGTTTGGTGGGCATGCATATGTTTACGCCCATACATTAATGCTATTCTCATTTTTTGGTTAGAAAAGCTTCTCTTTTGAGATGGTGGTCACCACTGTAATGACTCAAAAGTTAAGGCTTCAAGTTCGTTTGCAGTGGCTGGAGGCCCAGGCACACCCATTGTCTTTCTCTCTTTGCCTCTCCCTCCCCTCCCCCCCCCGCTTACAAATAAATAAATAAATAAAATATTTTTAAAAATCTGTGACAAAGGCTTCAAGACTCAGGGACCACTGCAGAAGGAAGAGGTGGCAGAAAGAATGTAAGAGCCCAAGGAAAGAGCTGCTGCTTACAATGCTGCCATCCACACACAGAGTGGCCTTGATATCCATGACCTCACAATGGTTGACAAGACCTTCGTGAGACCCGCATAACAGGAGGGGTGAAATAAAACTATGGCATCAAATTACAAGATAGTTTAGTTGGAAAGCAGGAGGGATTCAGGGGAGGGAAGATTGGAGAGACTGAAGCGGGAGGGTCATAAGAGGAGACTATTCTCATGATATAGTGTGCAAAGTTACGGAAATTTTCAATTTAAAAAAAAAAAAGCTTTCAAAAGGAGCTGGAGACATGGCTCAGCAGTTAAGGCATTTGACTGCCAAGCATAACGATACGGGTTTGATTCCCTGGTATCCACATAAAGCCAGATGCACAAAGTGGCACGTGCATCTGCAGTTCATTTGCTGTGGCTAGAGACCCCAGCACACCCATATTCTCTCTCTGTCTCACTGCTCACAAAAAATAAGACAGATAAGAAATACCAAGCAACAGAGAAGTTTGACCACTGTTCTTCAAAGGACACACTGCTGTGTGGTGGAGAGGGGTATTCAACCCCGGGGGGCACGCGGCCTTTAGAAATCCCACACTCCCAGCAACACGTAACTGAGTAGCAATTCCTCCCACAACCCGAATGAAGCTTAACTAATAGCTCTCAGCTCTACTTGAGAGCCACAGCCACAGCTCGCACTGTGATCTCGCTCTCCTTGGCTCCGGAGCTGAGGACACTGAACCCAGAGCCCTGGCCCGCACGTGTGAGGCCATAAGTGAGGACGACTTTCATGTATGTCGCTCCACGTTGGTAGAAAACTAACACACCTGTCGCTTATATGACATGATAATGGACTCCGACCTGATTCCATGGTCAAGGAAGGCTAGAGTCCACGAGGAGATGTGAGTGTATTTGACATGTGAACAGATAGAAATTATTCAGTACCAGGTATATCTTTTCCACTGGTAACTAGACGATATCACTCAATGATTCTCCTCATATCCTGGCATCCATCCCCTGATATATATACTTGTTTTCCACAATGGACAAGCCTTATCTTAGTGAAGAAAGGGCTCTAGTGGCCTCTCCCTTAATCTCCTTTGGACCAGTACTCCTCTGTAAAATAGCTTAAGGATGGTTTTCACTCCCCTGTGGAGAAAGCAACGTGGCAAACAGCTAAACCTTCTTGCCAAGATCCAGCACCAACATGTCAGCCACGTGAGAGAATCATACTGAAAGAGAGTTTTCAGCCCCGTTCGGGTCTTGATGGCTAACTTCTCTGTACTCTGAGCTAGAACTCCTTGGGGGAGTGCGTCTCAAATAACAGACCCATGGAAGAGGTGAGCATAATGAGATTTTTATTATTGTTTTAAGCTGACAGTTTTGGGGGGCACAGGTGGCAACAGATAATTAGACAAAAGATTTGTAGGGAGTTTCTAAAGATTGACCCCTTTGCCTAGGTTATAGTAGATAACCAGTTTGCAATGGTAAAAGAGAGAGGAAAAGGGGACTGGAGAGATGGCTTAGCAGTTAAGGCACTTGCCTGAGAAGCCTAAGGACCCATGTTCGACTCTCCAGATCCCACATAAGCCAAGACACACAAAGGTGAGGAAGCGCAAGTTCTCACTTGGCCACTAGGTGGCGAATGGCTGAGGCCCTGGTGTGACTGTTCTCTCTCTCTCTCTCTCTCTCTCTCTCTCTCTCTCTCTCTCCCTTTCTCTGTAAAATTAAAAATAAAATTAAAATTAAAAAATAGACAAACAGAAAGCAAGGAAAAGACTTTCAGCAGTATTTAAGGGGAAGCTTCCAGTTAAATGGAGGCTACACCTGTGGTCCTTGTTCTGATGGAGAATGGATTATCTGTCGTGGATGGAGAAAATGACAGCTGAGGACTTTGAGAACTGAATCACATAAAAAAGATTGACTGCTACTTCCTATGACTCTTCTCCTTAACACCTGGTTGTCTTAAACATTCCCTTGACACCTTTCTACATCTTGCAAAAAAAGAGTAGCAAAGCAACTGAAAAATCCCTTTGAACCAATTGGTGGCAAAGTAGAATTGCACGTCCCTTAGACAGCAAAAAATACATATGGATACAAGTAATTTCCTGCTTCACCCCACACAATCGCGACTACATTCTGGGCTGTGTGATCTACCTGCCACATTGGGGTGCATCTCTGGTTGAAATTCTAATGCTTCATGAATTTCAAAGTAAATTTAATGTTTGTTAAAAATAGCCAACTTTGATTGGAAATACAGAAGTCATAAAAAATAGACAATTTGGGGATGAAAATAAATAAGAGAAAATGAATTTATTCTTTAATGTATAAATCATAAATGCTTGCTAGAAGTTTTAAAAATAAAAAAAGTTCAAAACGTATCTATAGTCCCAACATGCATAGCTCAACAGTTTATTTATTTATTTATTATTTGAGAGAGAAAGAGGGAGAGAGAGAGAGAGAGAGACTGAGAAGGAGGGAGGCAGAGAATGGGTGTGTCAGGGCCTCTAGTCACTGCCCTCCATAGGTATAGATAAAGAATTTTCAATAAATCTCATAGCCATGCATAAATTAAGCAAGGTTAAAAAAGGGCTCCTTCCTTCTTTGCTGGTGACACAAGCTTTCTCATTTTTAGAGCAATCTAATGGATGGAAATTGTATTTTGGTTGTTTTCCCTTGCGTTGTTTTTATGAGTACTGAACTCAAGATTACCATGGTTGGTTGGCATGGTTAGTTTTGTATATTTCTATCTGTGAGGGTATGCATGCCCTCAACATTTTAAGTGTTTCCCTTTTATTGTTTCCCACAACACAATCAACCTTTTATCTGCCATACAGTTCTTCTGTTTCAATTTGTGATGCCTTTTTTTAAAAAAAAATATTTATTTGAGAGAGAGAAGAGAGGGAAGGAAGGAGGAAGGGAGGAAGGGAGGAAGGGAGGAAGGGAGGGAGAAAAAGAAGGAAGGAAGGAAGGAAGGAAGGAAGGAAGGAAGGAAGGAAGGAAGGAAGGAAGGGGGGAGACAAAGAGAGATTATAGGTGTGGCAGGGCCTCCAACCACTGCAAACAAACTCCAGATGCATGTGCCTCCTTGTGCATCTGGCTTATGTGGGTCCTGGAGAATTGAAACTGGGTCCTTTGGCAAGCCTTAACTGCTAAGCCATCTCTCCAGGCCCCATGTGATGTCCTTCCAAATATCTTCATCTCATTTCAGATAAAGTTAATATTAAGGCACATATGTTCTTATCTATCAGTCCCGCCCCTAATGATTTCTGTTGAATTTGTATTGCAGAAGATTACTCCAAACATCCATAAGAACATAGCTATTTAGAATATTTTCCTCTGGATTGCTGTACTTTCCATTTTCATAGTTATTTCTTTACAATGCAATATAGTGACCTTATTTAAAGTAATGTTGTGTTTAGTACCTAACTTTTATCTTTCCAGCAGCATTTTTTTGAGTTCTTTAAATTTCTTTTGTACTTTTTTTTAATGAGAGAGAAAAGAGAGAGAGAGAGAGCGCGCATCCAGGCCTCTAGGCACTACACTCAAACTCCAGAGGGCGTGCACAATCGTGTGTGCACATGTGACCTTCAGTGCTTATGTCACCTCGGGCATCTGCAATCCGGAGAGTTGAACATGGGTCCTTAGGCTTTGCAGGCAAACGCCTTAACTACTAAGCCACCTTTCCAGCCCAAAATGAGTTTTTTGTTTGTTTATTTTTGTTTTTCAGGTAGGGGCTTGTTCAAGCCCAGGATGACCTGGAATTCACTATGTAGTCTCAGATTAAAGAGCTCAGTACCTGACAAATTTAAATGTGTATTTAAATGGTCTGAAAGGCAGATTCACATTCTCTCAATCCCTCTCTCTCTCTCTCTCTCTCTCTCTCTCTCTCTCTCTCTCTCTCTCTCTCTGTGTGTGTGTGTGTGTGTGTGTGTGTGATGACAGTAATGTTGATGGTCTGTGAACCATACTTTGAGTAGCGAGGACAAAGATGGATGGTCTTGAGCAGATGCACTTGATGGATATCTAGCTGTCTAGATTGTGTTTCTCTGTATACTATCATTCTTCCTTGAGTTTGTCAGCACATGTGTGCTTGTCCCTAATTCATTTAATTCAACGATTCAAGCTTAATGGATCCTGCTTTTATTCATGTAACAAATAATTGAAAATATGCAGGTTGAGCTGGGACAATGGCTCAGTGGATAAAGTCATGCGAGTGTCGGAACCCGAGTCTGGATTCCAAGAACCCGCAGAAAGACAGATGCTGCGATGCACCTCGGGAGAGAAGGGTGATACAGGAAGATGAGACGCCCAGAAACTTGCCGGCCAGCTAGCCGGGCACACATAACAGTGAGCAATGACAGATGCTGACTCAAAGAACGAGGAAAGTGGGATCAGACACAACAAAAGCTTTCCTTTGTCCTTCCAATGTGACTTATGGTATGTATACAACCTCGCCACACACACCAAAAAAAAAAATTAATAAATAGATGTGAAAGCATTTCAGAGGAGAAAATCCAAGAAGGTATGAGAACAAGTTGCAAATATGCTTTCCAAGGGATCGTGTGAAGTCCACAGCAGTAACAACAAAAAAAATCAATTTTTGCCAAACAGAGAATTATGCCCCAAAGAAGAATCAGAAAGGTTGAAATCTTGAGAGTTTATGTTTTATAGTCTACCAATTTAAAAAAAATTGTTTATTTCATTTATTTATTTGAGAGCGACAGACGGACAGAGAAAGAGGGAGGGAGGGAGAGAGAGAGAGAGAGAGAGAGAGAGAGAGAGAGAGAGAGAGAGAGAGAGAGAGAAAGGGCATGCCAGGGCCTCCAGCCACTGCAAACAAACTCCAGAAGCATGCACCCCTTTGTGCATCTGGCTAACGTGGGTTCTGGGGAATTGAGCCTCGAACCTGAGTCCTTAGGCTTCACAGGCAAGCTCTTAACCGCTAAGCCATCACTCCAGCCCCAAGTCTACCAATTCTTTAAATACTGAACATTCACAATTATTGCTAGAGCTAATGCCTATTGTGGCTGTTCTTGAAATGAGAACACTCCATTCCCATAATTTCATATCTCAGTGTCTTCTTAGGAGACAGGAAGAAGAAATTATTGCTATTCAGTTTAAGACCTTGTTCATAGCAAGTCCAGAATAGAACAAGATTTGTTTCACACAAATACATTTGTACTAACATAATTACCATATCTACATAGGATGTGAGTTTGATAAAATTAATTATTTTCATTCAATCAGTCAACTATTCCAGGCTATTGTCCTTGGACCAAACAGAAGTTACATATGACCCAGACAATGTTTCACTGGCTTTTTCAGTAAAATGAGACACGTGTAGGAAATAGTAAAGCTTAGGACTAGAGGATCAAGAGAGAATTGTCCTTAAATAACTGCAATCCAATGGGAGAATGGAATTTAACTCACAGCTCCCAGATCTACTTTAATGCCACTATTTCCTAGCAATTGATGTGAAGCACACAATTTTGGGCTGCAAGAGACCTTAGAGATCACTTAATTCACTCCTTTATCTTTAAAATGGCTTTGTCTTTTTTTTTTAACCCGTGGAAAGTGGAAAATAATAAATTGTATTTTGTTTTGGCTTTGGCATTCTCCATGCAGGTATAGGTCTTTGTGCGTGTAACCCATTATGTTATTCTGATGTTCATCCTCACAAAACAGGTGAAGGGAAGACTGTCCAGAACAGATTGTAATGCTAGTGCTAATGTGAACACACGTTTCCATAGATGTGTGTTTCTTAGTAATAGAAGGGAGGTTAGATGCATAAATCTTCCACGCATCAGTGAGATCATCTGTTCTGCAGTGGTAAGTACAAGATTTTCTCTGAATAGTAAAGAGAACACACAGCCATAGTAGCTGAAAGTACTCTGCTACGGACATGCCACCTGCTCGATACAGAGATCCTTCTTCTGGTCACTGAATCTCATATTTAATTTGTCTGATATGTCAAAGAAAGAAATTAATGGATCGAGTTTCAGAAGAAGCAAATCATGAGGAAATAGTACAGAAGCAGGCAGCTTACTAGAAATGCATTTAAATACAAGGTAAGTCAAGATCAAGTCTCATTTATTTTAAGCACTGACATCCTATTATGTTCCAATTAATATAAAGTATTTTTAACTGTGTAGTCATCCTTTTACAATATCCTTTTAAAAAAGATATTATGTGGGGCATTTATAGCACCCTCTCTAAGGTTCAGAGAAGAACCACGGAAATGGGACCAGAAAGAACGTCAGAGGCAGAAAAAGGGGTGCAGAATTGGAGAACGCTATCTTCCGGGCATGACGTGGTCACTAATCTCATGAACTCATAGCGGCTGAGATGACCTTCAGAAGACCTTCAGAGGAACCTGCCTGTTGATATCCTGTCAAGGACAGAAGAAGTGTTCATGAAGCTGCATTCCTCCTTAAGGATCTGTTGGCAATTAATAGTGGCTGGAGGTAGTTGAGATATCTTTCCAATGGTGTATTCACTGGTAAGTCACCCATGCACCTGCAAATAACCTTTCACCCATGCTCCTGTAAGTAAGCCTACTTAAACTCATTGGTTTAAGAAGACAGGAAATTCAAAAAAGTACTAAGCAGGAGTGGGGGCTAATTGGGAAGAAGATGGAGACCATGAGTTCAAGACTAACAGGAGAGGTTAATGTGAGGTGAACACAATCAAAATATATTACCTACATATATGAAAATGACATGATGAAACCCATCATTATGTAGAACTTTTACATGCTAAAGAGCATATTTCATTAAAATACATGTTAATGGTCTGATGTTAAGGTCTTTACACTGCCATATTTTGTTATGACAATTGCTTAAATTTGGCACAAATACCTAACATGTATGAGGCCCCGGGTTAGGTTAATCTCTAGCACAACAAAAAAATACCTTTAAAATTTGGTACTAAATAAAACATTATTTCCTACAATAGTACCCAGCAGGATTTGTTTAAAGATAATTTCACTCTGAGGGTTACTAGCCAGCCATGGCAATTGTTTGTTCTTGTGTGTTTCTTAAATGCAGTGTTACTATATTTATCTTGATGAACTTGGAATTTAATACTGGCATTATGGACTAGACAAGTGATACCTTAAAGTGTACATTAAGTGACACAGTACTTTGAACTGGCTTTTATAGATTCTCAAAATGCCTATGTTCTTAACCAGTGCAATTTTGTTCTTGAAAATAAAACATAAACTTGTTTACAAAAACTTAGTTTTATAGTAAGGTGACGACTAATTTATCTACAACTGTTTTAACAAGTTATGTTAAAACTTAATTTTGTTTTGTTTTGTTTTGTTTGTCAAGGTAGTGTCTCACTCTGGTCCAGGCTGACCTGGAATTCACTCTGTTGTCTCAGGGTAGCCTTGAACTCATGGTGATCCTTCTACATCTGCCTCCCGAGTGCTGGGATAAAAGGCATGCACCACCATGCCCGGCTAAACTTAAATTTTTTACAAACACAAATTTTAATCTGTTTTCAACTAGTTTATCTACCTTGCCATATTTTTCAATTAGTATGGCATCAATGAATTTGATGTTTTTAAACTGTTCTCTAAACAGTGGGAGAACCAAAGAAATTATAAACAAGATAAATGCTTTGTCTCCCGCTTGCGGTTTTGATATATAGGTAATATAACATAACTTGGATAAAAGTTAAGCATCTTTTCTAACTATTTATATGAGAAGTCACTTTATTACCCCAAGTGTCCCTAAAATTTTTTAATTTAATGACTAAGGCTTTATTTATGTTTGCATAAGTGTTAGGGTTTATTTCTAATTCCTACATTAAGATCAGGACAGTATCAAAGTGATAAAGTTTATAACTTGACCTAAACTTCTATTTTCTTAAGGCAGAAAATATTAAATGTATACTGATTCCTAGAAATCTATTTATTTAAATGTGCTCTTTATAGACTAGCTACTTATACATCAAATATTTAAATTAGCCTTTGAAGAAGAAACTTGGGCCTCAAACAGTAAACTTCATTACAAAAGAATGATACTGGATTGCTAGTTTATCAAAGATGTGAACCTTTAAGAAATTATAAATTTAAACTATTGTTATGACAAATTCTTCTGTATCGTTTTTGTTTATAACTAATACTTGTTTCAACATGTTGTCAGAAAAGAAAACACCACTAAATTGTACATATGTATTATATAAACTTAATCTTTTAATAATGTTTACTTTTAGCCTATTGTATAAAAAATAAAAGTTTAAAAAATTAAAAAAAAATACATGTTAATAAGGTTTGTTTTTCCTATAGCCCACACACTTCATGAGAGTAGAAATATTGTATTTTTATACATTTAAAAAATATTATCCAAGGAAGAAAGAGGAGAAAGAAAGAAAGAAGCAGATAGAGAGAAAGAGAGAATGAGCATGCCAGGGCCTCCAGCCACTGCAAAGGAACTCCAGACACATGTGCTCCCTTGTGCATCTGGTTTATGTGGGTCCTGAAGAAGCGAACCTGAGTACTTAGGCTTTGCAGGCAGGTCCCTTAACTACTAAGCCATCTCTCCAGCTTGAAGTATTGTATTTAATTTAATTTAATTTTATATACTGTTCTAGCTCCTTAGTGTCTAAGATTTGTAAGTTGAAGGAATTGGATGATGCACTAAAATTTGGCTTTGCTCCTGTTATGAACAAGTCCTCAATGCTTGGATGTTCTCCTCAGGAAATGCAATGCCAGCTTGTGACTCCTGCTTCCGAATCTAAGTGCCAAAGAAACTATCAGCAAGGGCACAGGGTCAGCACAAGGCTGAGAAGTTATGGAAAGTGGTCTGCATTTGGCATGGTGGCTGGCCATTCAAGCCACGTCTACTCTCGAAATCTTTGGACAATTGGAACCCTCATGCATTTGCCTTTGACACCAGTAATACTGCAGTGAAGAAAATTGATTTGCTAGAACTGTAGCGCCTGAATTTTATTCTTCTTTTCGAAGTTTCTAGCTCCCAGAATACATCAAAGTTTTTTTTTAATGTATATTTCAAGAAGTATAAAAAAATGCTTGAATTTTTCTTTATCTCAAACTTCACCTCTGAATATCACTTGGGAGGGATTATAAATAAATTATGACTCAAAGCTACCAGGTCTGTCTCCCTGATGAGTAAATCCATTCTTGAATCAGAATTTATTTTTTGTCAACTATTGGCTACTAACTTTAGAACTAGTCATATTTTGGATGATGGAATCCCTAGGGCCATATCTCAATGAGTTTTATACTCCCATAAATATACCAGCTGAATTTTGTGTCCAAGACTACCCAGGTTTATGCTAAGGGACATAGATGGGAAGATTAAAAACATCTATGGACATCAAATGAGAGCTCATTAGTAAACAATGTGTGGTCCAGAACTTAAGAAAGGTAAAGGAGAGATGGAGGGAAGGAAGTGGAAAGGAAGTAGAAATGTTTCTTGGCTGTGTCTATTTGAAACTCCTTCTCTAGGCAAAGAGAATTAGCTCCATAATTCTGAGTTTAGTTTGGGCCAGGATATGAAATAGATGCCTGTTGTAGTCTGGTTCTCATTGCTGTTAGAAATCACCCAACCAAGAGCAGCTTCTGGGAAAAAGAGATTTATTTTGGCTTACAGGCTTGAGGGGAAGCTCCACGATGGCAGGGGAAAACGATGGCATGAGCAGAGGGTGGACATCACCCCCTGGCCAACAGAAGGTGGACCACAGCAACAGGAGGGTGTGCCAAACACTGGCATGGGGAAACTGGCTATAAAGCCCATAAGCCCGCCCCCAACAATACACTCCCTCCAGGAGGCATTAATTCCCAAATACCCATCAGCTGGGAACCTAGCATTCAGAACACTTAAGTTTATGGGGGACACCTGAATCAAACCACCACAATGCCAGTCCATTTATATGTGCATAGATACCTGGGAGGTAAATGTTCGTGTGCCATGTGCAGCTGCTAAAATTGACCTTGACATTTCTACTTGATGCTCTCCTGTTTGAAGTCTGGACTATGGTGGTTATGTGAAGTAAAGGATGTAAGAGCCCTAAAATTTCTCTCTTTCTATCTTTTTGGGATAGTATATGTTGAATCCATTTTTTTTCCATATAGGTATGCTGAGCCATGAGTACCTTCCTCTTGGTTTTGCCCTGAGACATGTAATGAAAATGGAAAGGGGACGTGTGTACTGGGCTTGTTTCTGTGAACCTCTTCCTTCTCCATGTGAAGAGTTCGCCTGGGCAAGTCCCTCCGCCTCAGAATGAGAGTGAGAGTACGCGTCAAGCAGAGCTATTGTCAGCTTCCATAGATGTTGAGTCCGTCTGACTCAGGACTACCTACAAATTCAGCATAAATCAATGGAACTGCGCTGAGCCTCAGACTGGGTACAAGTCACGGTTGTTTTAATCCACAGTAGCTGTTCGTTGTGACATTCTATGCTTTCCTGTGGAATCTAACAGCTACTCCATTTCTGTCAAATTAGAGGAAATGGGTATGAGAACCAGTGGGACTGCATGCCCTGTGAGAAGTGTTCATTCAAGTAAAACAATGAGGTTGGAGATTTGTTCCAGCAGTCCAACTGAAAGACTGTGGAAAGCAGGTTGATGGTAAATGGAGGATTCTGCACAAATATTTTAAGTACGGAGCAACAGCGAGATTTGGTTTGTTGGTAAATAATTATTATTGCAAGTTCATTAGTGTAGTTATCTATGAGACAGCCAAAAACATGTTTACATTGATAGCCATTGTAATCTTAAGTAAGCGTCTTTCTCAGAGAACTAAAATGTGAACACCTTGAATTTCCTGGGGAAAACAATCCAATACAATTTTAGAATAAGGACTGAGGAAATGGCTTAGCAGTTAAAGCACTTGCCTGTGAAGCCTAAGGATCCAGGATCGATTCCCCAGGATCCGCATAAATCAGATGCACAAGGGAGCATATACTTCTGGAGTTCATTTGCAGCGGCTGGAGGCCCTGGCATGCCCATTCCTTCTTTCTCTCTCTCTCTCAAATAAATAAAAAAAAAAATACCATTAAAATTTTCAGAATCAGGGCTAGAGAGATGGCTTAGCGGTTAAGCGCTTGCCTGTGAAGCCTAAGGACCCCGGTTCGAGGCTCGGTTCCCCAGGTCCCACGTTAGCCAGATGCACAAGGGGGCGCACGCGTCTGGAGTTCGTTTGCAGAGGCTGGAAGCCCTGGCGCGCCCATTCTCTCTCTCTTTCCCTCTATCTGTCTTTCTCTCTGTGTCTGTCGCTCTCAAATAAAGAAATAAAGAAATAAAAAAAATTCAGAATCATATAGGACAAAAACTTACTTGTTAGAAATTGCCACCTGGATTATTTTTTTTAAATATAATGATATTATACTCCAATAAATATACCAGCTGAATTTTGTGTCCAAGACTACCCAGGTTTATGCTAAGGAACATAGATGGGAAGATTAAAAACATCTATGGACATCAAATGAGAGCTCATTAGTAAATAATGTGTGGTCCAGAACTTAAGAAAGGTAAAGGATATTAGGAAGACAACAAGGCGTGAGCTAGAGAACTGGAGCCAGCTCGCTTTATCACTTCCTTGAGCGCAGTTTAAGTTTGATGTCAAGATAAGCAATGCAGAAATAAAGAGACAGTAATAGTCTTTCCTTTTCAGTGTTGTGTGTGGTGTGCATGTGTGCACATATGTTCATAGGTGTGCGGGTGCACCTGAGTAGAGGCAAGAGGTTAACATCTGATCTCTTCCTCAATTACTTTGCACCTTACTTTTAGAGTCAGGGTCTCTTAATGAACCTGAACCTCATCAATTCAGGTAGAAATTCCCAGAAATCCTCCTGTCCTCACGGCCCCAGCACTGGGATGACAGGTGCACACTGCTGCACCCAGGTGCAGATCGTAACTCAGGTCCTCAGGTTTCTGCAACAAGCACTCAGTGACCAGACTAGCTCCCTGATGGAGGCAAAATCGACTCATCATATTTTTTTTTTAATTTTTTATTTATTTATTTGAGAGCAACAGACACAGAGAGAAAGACAGATAGAGGGAGAGAGAGAGAATGGGCGCGCCAAGGATTCCAGCCTCTGCAAACGAACTCCAGACGCGTGCGCCCCCTTGTGCATCTGGCTAACGTGGGACCTGGGGAACCGAGCCTCGAACCGGGGTCCTTAGGCTTCACAGGCAGGCGCTTAACCGCTAAGCCATCTCTCCAGCCCGACTCATCATATTTTTACCATCTCCCTCCCCTTCAATCTGATGATGGATGCTAGACATCATGGCCTGTTTAGAGAGTTCAACAGAAACTACAAAGAGTTCCAGTGGCAGGAGGGCTAAAAACACCCCAAAGGTACTAAGGATATAAATAATTTGTCTTTAAAAGGTAAAACTATTCCAGATTTTCTTACAATGTATTTTCAGTTATTTATTTATAAGCAGAGAGGGATAGAGGATAGAAGAGAAACACAGAGAATGGGCATGTCAGGGCCTCCAGCTGCTGCAAATGGGCTTCAGATGCCATCTGTGCATCCGGCTCCATGTGGGCCCTGGAGAATCAAACTTGGGTTGTTAGGCTCTGCAAGCAAGTGCCTTAACCACTAAGCAATCCCTCCAGCCCAAATACCCTTACTTTTATAGAATGCCCAATGGTGAAAGATGGGAATGCAGGCACTGTAGCTGGAAGAGATTCCAGAATCTTGAGCAGTATTCTGGAATGATGAGAAGTTTGATAGGTTGAATCAAAGCATATCAACACATCCATAACCCCGATTGTATAGGCATAATGGAACTATGATGGTAAAAGGAGAAAACAATAAATAATTAAAGGTGTACAGTTGCAGGGTTCTATCAAGTGAGGAGCTGGCAGTTTTCCCCTGTGATTTGGATAATTGATCCCATTTCCCAAACATGTAGGAAGGTTCTGGTGGCTGGTCAGTAGAAGAGGCATTTTGTGCAAAGAAGGCTCAGCTGAGGGTGAACCTGGGGCTCGTGGGAAGCATATTAGGAAGACCACGAGGCGTGGGCTAGAGAACTGGAGCCTGGGAAACCTCACCTGTTACTCATCTGTGTTCACGCAAGTGATGCAAGAAGACCTAGCCAAGAGCACTGTTTTGTGGGGAAATTGTACAAGAGTCTTCGATCCTGTTTCACATGCAAACACACCTTGCTTAGTGATTTCTATTACCTGTTTTATACAACAAGGAACAACTATTTTTTAAATGCACTTTATTAGCTACAATTTCAGCAGCAATTAATGTAATGACAACATTGGTGCTAATTGCTGAACACAGCATTCAAATGCATCACTTTAAAAAATATTATATGCCAGCCATGGTGGCGCATGCCTTTAATCCCAGCAATCGGGAGGAAGAGGTAAGAGGGTCATCGTGAGTTCAAGGCTGCTCTGGGATTACATAGTGAATTCAAGGTCAGGCTGGACTAGAGTGATACCCTATCCCCCCCCTCTCTCTACATATATATATATATATATATATATATATATATATATGTATATATATATTATACATATATAATTTGGCTGGAGAAATGGCTTAGCAGTTAAAGTGCTTGCCTGCAAAGCCAAAGGACCCAGGTTTAATTCTCCAGGTCCCACACAAGCTAAATGCACATGATGGCACATGTGTCTAGAGTTCATTTGCAGTTGTTAGAGGCCCTGGCATGCCAATTCTCTTTCTCTCTCCCCCTCATCTCAAATAAATAAATTTGATATATGATAGGGCTGGAGAGATGGCTAAGCAGTTAAAGTGCTTTGTCTGCTAGCCTAATGGCCCAGGTCTGACACCCCAGTACCCATGTAAAGCCAGATGCACAAAATGGCACAGGCATCTGGATTTTGTTTGCAGTGGCTGAGGCTCTGGTGCCGCTGACATGCTCTGTGTCTCTTTCCCTTGTCTCTATCTCTCTGTTTGCAAATAAATGAAAGAAATATTTAAAAATTATAAAATAGGATAGTAAACATAGTTTGAACACTAAAAGGCCATATTCTAATTCAAATGGATAATGAAATCTAAGCATCATACTTAACTAGCATTTAACAACAAACTAGTGATCATAAACACGACTGCAAATTAAACATAGACCGAGAGACCACTAAAGAATATTAACTATAGTCGTCCTTATCACTCAAGATTCTACTCCATCTAACACCACCTAAAGTATCAGTCCCTTCTAATTAATGCTAATGTAACCTTGCTGCTCAGTTTTTTGACTATAGATAAAGCAATGCAGAAACCATATGATTTTAAATCTCAAATTTAGTCCAGCGCCAGTATTTTATATGGCAATAGTTTTATTGGAAACTTGGGGATCCACAAGCACAGTTTATTTGTCGACCCTGGTAATTTGCTGAGTTATCCAACTTACTTCCAACAAGCTGCAACAGCTGTACCTGGAAGAGTTTTCAAGTCAGTTTGTTAGCCTATAAATAAGCAAAACCGCAAAAATGGCCATCAGGTATTTCTGTTTCTCAGTAAGACCACCGACTCTTCCCCATTCCCTCCAAAGACAAACTCAGCTTAGGAAATTAAGTCAAGCAAAGCTTCAAACCACTGTGAAGTCACAATCTGTGTATCTCTTCAATTACATAGAGGATGCAGGAGGCGAAGGTGGCTAAAGACATTATAAAGGTGTTTTCTGTGAGCATTTTTGTTTTTGTTTTGTAGGGTCTCACTCTAGCCCAGGCTGACCTGGAATTCACTCTGTAGTCTCAGGATGGCCTCAAACTCACGGCGATCCTCCTACCTCTGCCTCCCGAGTGCTGGGATTAAAGGTGTGCACCACCACACCCTGCTTGTGAGCACTCTTGTTTTATGACTAATATTCCTTCATGGTGTTTGGGATAATTTCACCCAGTAAAGACATTTGTTACTTAAGTCTTGTCTTTGGACTTCTGCAATGCAGCTCCTTAAGGGAGGATACGTGTTATAATGCAGATTCTCAAAATTAAAAATGAAAAGCTTGGTGTGTATGTGGGGAAAATCCATACTTCCTAAATCTCTTAAAGTTTCGTGAAATCACAGCAAAACATCTTTGATTTAAAACCAAGGATTTAAGAGATTCCAAAGAATTCTTATCCCATAAGGCCAGAGATTTGGCCAATTACACTTTTTAAGCTATCAGACAGTTCACTACACTTTAGTAACATATCAATTTTTTAAGAATTTTATTTTTATTTATTTACTTATTTGACATAGAAAGAGAGAGAGAGAATGAGTATGCCAGGGCCTCCAGCAACTCCAGACGAACTCCAGACGTGTGCACCACCTTGTGCATCTAGCTAATGTGGATCCTGGGGAATTGAACCTGGGTCCTTTGGCTTTGCAGGCAACTGCCTTAACCGCTAAGCCATCCCTCCACCCCAATATATCAAATTTTTATGTAATAGTCATGCTTGCTCAAGACAGAATAATTAGAAACAAGAAAGATGAGCCACAAATAATCCTTACTAGCCATGAATCTCTTCAGCTATCTTAATTGCTATAATAGGAACGTTTGTAGTCATATGCTGTGTGTGTGTGTGTGTGTGTGTGTGTGTGTGTGTGTGTACACATGTACTTGTGAATAGAGAGTTTAAGGAGACTTGTTTGAATTCCTGTTTGGCTACCTTGGGCAAGTTAATTTGGCTACCCTGAAGTTCTATCTCCGCATCTAAAACAATGGGATGTTACTAACACCCAGGACATTGGGTAGCTATCTGCAATGGGATATTGGGAAGGAGGTTAAACACTCTACTATTAGCTCCCTGGATTTGAACTCCAGCTGTACCATTTGCTGATTTATCACGCTGGGAAAGTTTATTCATTCTTCTTGCCAAAACGTCTGTATCTATCCCATCAGGAATCCCATTGAGTAGTGACAAGTAAAAATGACACACCACTTCACAGTGTCCACACTGCTGGAAATGTAAAGGCCAGGGAATATAATGAAAAAAAAAATTTCCTGAGATGAACTTGACCTTTCTATTCTTTGGCTAACAGCTTTATAAATCAAGACCAACTTCTCTATCATAGTTTTAGTTATATTAGTTGAAAAATAGCTTTTCTTTTATTTCTAGGCAAAGGCCAAACTCTTGGGATCTCAGCAGGACATGTGGCACAAGAAATGTTAATAGTTGCTAGAGCAGTATGTGGTCTTCTTGCTCAATCATTTAGTATTTGTAAGTATTGTGTTAGCTGCTTTGAGAACCTGTATTCATTTCTTCTTGATTGCCACCAAACAAACTTCAACTTGACGTTCCCAAAGGCTAATTCCTTGGGACTCCAGTGTGTATCTAGGTACTCACAAAGTCAAAATTTGGAAAGCTCCTTACAGAGCATTTTTTTGTCAAAATAAAATATGATACCTCATTATATGTGTATCTGGATAATGTTATAACATTTTTTGATAATCATCTTTCAAATTGTTTCCTGAAACCTTATTTTAGAACAAACCATGTTGTACTTTCAGTACAGCATATATTCTAAATTTCAAGGGTTACAAAGTACATTTGAAATATTACTAGAGATTTTAAATGGGCATCTAATATCTTTCATCTTGTTTTTAAAAATTTATTTTTGTTTATTTGCAAGCAGAGAGAGATAGAAGTAAAACACACACACAGAGAATGGGTTCACCAGGGCCTCCTGCCACTGCAAACAAACTCCAGATGTATGCTCCACCTTGAACATCTGGCTTTACCTGAGGATTGGGAAGCAAACCCAAGTCCCTAGGCCTTGCAGGAAAACTCCTTAACTACTGAGCAATGTCTCCAGCCATCATTTTGAGTTTTATATGAACAAAGTGGGCTACCTAAAGGTCAGTCATGGGCTGGAGAGATAGCTGAACAGTTGAGACACTTGCCTGTAAAGCCATAGGATCCAGATTTGAGTCCCCAGGACACACAGAAGCCAGATGCACAAGGGGGCGCGCATGCATCTGGAGTTCGTTTGCAGTGGCTGGAGGCCCTGGCGTGCCCGTTCTGTTTTTCTTTCCCTCTTCCTATTTCTCTCATAAATAAATAAAAATAAAATATTTCAAAGGCCAGTCATTTCACTGAAATAGTCATTTGACCTTTGTTTTGGTCATAAATGTGTATTTGGTAACCCCACTTCATTGATCTGAATTCATGACCTGACGGTGCATGCTTGGTCCCCATTTCTTTTTCATGGACCTGAGCTCCAATGGGAAAGATAACAGACGTTGAATGTCTTTTTGGTTCCTTCTGTGCCAGATATTTTTAGCTTTGGATTTATTTTTCAACACAGCTTATGTTTGTGATAGTGTTGGCATTGTGACTTGGGGAAGATTATTGCTAGTCCTAGAAAAAAAAAAATAACATTGTTTTAAAAATATCCTTCCAGGCCATTGATGAAATTCAAAAGAACTTCAATGATGAAAAGGATGATGTGGCTCCAAATGCCGCTGGGGTCTCTGAAAGGGTGAGTCAGAGTGCGGCTCTGCGTCAGGACTTGTGAGGGCAGCACAGAGCACAGCATCATTCTTTTGAGCTGGCAGGAAGCCGAAATTAACTGAAATGCCCTACCCTTGGAGGCTCTTCAGGGAAGGATTTGCTTGCTGTTCAATAACCCCGCAGTTCAAGCAGAGCGGGCCCTGGCTTTAGGGGAGGTACCGGTGGTCACTCGCCTTAAAAGTCCAAGATGAAGCCCCTGGATGCCACAGCGAGCCGAGCCATGGTCACCGGGTCAGCTGGATTCTCGCCGAGTGCCACATTTTAATTGGACATGGTGGGATCTAATACTGTCTACGGAACTCCAAATGTATGACTGTCTTGCAACTGACACTTGTAAAACGTGTCGACTACTTTTATTCCTTTCTAGGTACAACCTGAATGCAGAAGAGATTGCCTATGAATCGACGACTGTAGTGGAATAAAAAAGAAAATCCTTTTAAATGCTTGACCAATCAAGCGACACGTGTCCAGTAGTACCTTTCAAAACATAGATGAGCTATATGGCTTGCGTCACCTGCCCCTTTACCCGTTGGCTGATGATTACTCGATGTTGGCTAATAATTAATTGCAGTACAAGGGGCTCTTCCAATATTCCTGACAAACATCTGGGCAGATATCACGTACAGAAGGTGTGATGAATGTTTGAACGCACAAGAGCAGATTGCACTCTGGGGCTGAATGTGTTCTTTTTTGTGATGTCATTTCCTGTGCCATTCTGTGAGAATAGTAAGTCCAGCAGACTGGCATAGCTCGCGCCCTTGGATGCCTGCGGAGTGTGCCCTTTTGCATAATCACCAAAGCCACACGCTATGGGGCTGGTTCCTTGGAGCCATAGGCCAGGGCTGCTCCCCAGAAATACAGGGGCCCAGCACAGCAGCAAGCCTTGTCTTTGGAATGGCTTGAGATTTCGCCAGCCCCGCTCCGGGGGTCACCTAGCACTCTTCCTGGAGGCAGGAGCCACCAAGAATGAAAACGACTT
Organism: Jaculus jaculus; assembly: GCF_020740685.1. NCBI lineage: Eukaryota > Metazoa > Chordata > Mammalia > Rodentia > Dipodidae > Jaculus > Jaculus jaculus. The sequence goes on along the minus strand of NC_059121.1, from coordinate 18,417,627 downwards.
GGTTAGCAGAAAGGGATGTTCCATGGAATAGGATTCCCTGAATTTCCTCCTGAGCGGGGGAGGGTGACATTATAAGATATATCCAGAAATGAAAGTGAATTTTTGATGCCCGAACTTGGGTTGCCTTTAAACTTAAATGAAGCGACTCATGCATGAAATGTGTTTTAGGATTTTTTGGTTTTTATTTATTTATTTTTTTCCAGTTGAGACACATAAAAGCAAGGTGACTTTAACTTGAAGGTGTTTCTCTGCTCTTACTTTTATTTTTGGTGCAAATATATGTTTCAATGACAAATATATTTTGATGATTTTTTGTTGTTGTTGTTTTGTTTTTGGTTTTTTTCAAAGTAGGGTCTCACTCTAGCCCAAGCTGACCTGGAATTCACTATGTAGTCTCAGGGTGGCCTCGAACTCACGGCGATCCTCCTACCTCTGCTGCCCAAGTGCTGGGATTAAAGGCGTACGGTGGCAATTTGAAGTTCTGTGATGCAATGTTGGTGGTTAAGAATTAAATAGCAATTCAGCTAAAACCTGTTAACTGAGACAGAGGTATTCTGATGTTTCTTCCTGAAGTTTCCTTGGCGCAGTGGGTGTGGGGGGAGGAGTGGTCTTTGTTGCTGTAGCTTTTACAAAGCCACAACAAACTTAGTTGGGGTTCTGTCCCAGACCCTAGCAACTACTAACTAAATCCAGAAGACACGGTAGCATGAGGTTTTCACGAAAGCTTCCATAAGGCGCTCTTTGTTTTGAAGCAAGATGAAGCTTTACGTTTACAGTGCTTTACCTTCCTCGGGCCTCGTTTCAGATCATTTCCACGTTCTCCAGTGGTGAAGGTGATGAGCTTTTTATGTGTTTGAGTGTCAAGTTCCCTGTGTGACTTCATGTGCCCTGTCTGCTTTCATCATCCTGGTCTTGAGCTGCAAGGAAAGTTTTGCCACTACTCCAAATGAGGAAGCCGAGAACAAGTAAGAGAAACAAAAGGGCATTAAAGCCACATACGTAGTAACCGTGTGGTACAGAAACCTCACCTGAGCCTTCCTTGCATGACTTCGGCACTGTTAGGTGAATGGGACACACTTTCAAGTCCTTCATGCTTTCTTTGCATTTTGAGGTGCTATGAAAATGCAGGTCACTAATAATCTGTCGCATAACTAAATATACAAATAAAATAATCATATCATATTCACTCTACAATCCCAGTTTCAGTCCCTGTCTTAATCTGCTCATTCGTTTTTAGCAGCCATTCTTTTTTTTTTTTTTCTTCTTTCTGTGTGTGTGTGTTTTTGAATCACGCTAGCCCAGACACTCCTGGTACTTTGGCCTTGAACTCATGGTGACCTTCCTACGTCAGCTACCTGGATCCTGGGACGATGGGTGTAAGCCTCTATGCTCGCTCGACTCACTTACAGCAGTTTGAGTTAAGCAGTAACCATTAACAGGATGTTGCCAGAAAAACCACATGTTAAACTGTGCAGCAGGCAGCAATCATTCATAAGGTTTTGGTTTATTTACTCAAAAACTTTGGTTTGCTTACTTCAGAGTCTGTCAATTAGACTTAAATGCTCCACCAATATATTTTCCCTTGGTGCCGAGATATTAAGTGTTGAACCCTAAATGCCATAGTCTACCTCAGCAAACAATGTCCATCACAGATAACGAAACTCACAGGGTAGCCCACCAACGTTCTTTGACTGAGGGGTTCACAAGGGCCCAGGCCTCCAGAGGATCCACAGGTAGTTAGTTGCTGGGGAAGAGGGAGCCATTTCTTCAGAGGTATAATAACGTGTTTATTTATTCATATAGATAATCTCTCACCCATGATCCTGTAAGCAGCTGGCAAACTCATTGGATCACAAAAAGAAGAGGAAAAAGTTAAAAAAGAAAAAAGAAAAAAAAGCGAAAAAAGAAAGAAAGAAGGAAGGAAGGAAGGAAGAAAGGGAAGAAGAAACAAAGAGGAATAAAGACACGAGAAGGAAGGAGAACCAGTCGGGAGGCCATGGATCAGGGGTGGTGGGAACAGGCCAGAGTGACGAGGGTGATTATTATCAAAATTCATGCTGTGCATATATGAAGATGTCATAATGAAACCCATTATTATGTATAATTAATACATTCTAATAAATCATTTAAAGCGTCTTTTCCTATCTACTACGAAGTCCAAAACTGTCTTAAGATAAAAACAGTCAAAGGGCAAATCGCTTATTCTATCACACACACAAAAAAACCCAGAATGAAGCCAAAATCACTTGCAGAATTTACATAAGTACGGAGAAAACGCAGCAGAGGGTGGCTACCGGTCGTCTCTCCACATTGAGACAGCCATCCCTCCTTCTCAGTCTTCTGTGGTTTTTTGAGGAGTCTCAGGGGCATGTATGACAGACAAAACTGAAGCTGTCACGATCTGCTTAATCAAGTGCCTCTTCAGCATGTCCATGCGGAGTACACAGTATCTAATGAGATTTGGGGGATAATTCCTTAGACTAAGGTTTTCATCAGACACAGCATTCTTTCATTAATGACTATCCGCACTCCCCCTTGGAGACTCTTCAAGCAGAGTTTCCTAATCTTAAAATAAAAACTTCCTGCACAGCAGGTATAAATTCACAGAGCCAATGTAAAGGCGGTTTCCACTCTTCGGCCATCACCTGTAAATAGATCTGACTCCACGGTGTAAGACTCCAACATCTGGAATCCAAAAGACTCTTAGGGTTTCAGAGGATTGGAAAGAAGGGCTGCTAATCTCACTGCACTGCAGTGACAGAAAGATGTGTAGAGAGGAATGGTGACAAGATTCCCAATGACAAGGAAAAAGCTATTTACACATGCACTTCTGTAGCCTGACAGTGCTCCAAGATATTGTCTTCAACACAAAAAATTTGAGTTTGAAAGGATGGCGTAGCAGGTAATGTGCCTGCCTGCAAAGTCTAAGGACCAGGACTTACTTCCTCAGGACCTATGTATAAAGCCAGATGCACAAGGTGGCCCCTGTGTCTAGAATTTATTTGCAGTGCCTAGAGGGCCTGGCATACCAATTCTCTATACACCTCTCTTTCTCTCTCAAGCGAATAAATCAAATATTTTTTTTAAAAAAACCTAAATGGCCTACATGAAAAAGAGGAAACGAACATGATAAAGACAATTATGGGTTTTTTTGTGGGAGGGTGGGGTTTAGGCAGGGTCTCACTCTAGCTCAGGCTGACCTGGAACTCACGATGTAGTCCTGGGGTGGCCTCAACTAACAGGGATCCTCCTATCTCTGCCCTCCCAAGTGCTGGGATTAAAGGCATGCGCCACCACACCCAGCTAAGTACACATTTTTTTCATTTATCTGAATAGTAAATATCAGACATTTTATGATGTACTATAGTATAAATATATTAAAAGTAAAAAAAAGTCACCAAAGCATAAATTTGATATATTTTAATTGGAAATTTTAATGATATTTATTAAAACACAGTTTTTTGATGGTCCTGAAGATTTTGATGATACGAGGATTATCCACAGTCTAGGTTGGCAAACTACCACTGAACTGAATCCCCAAGTCTTTGGTGTGTTTGTTCATTTCTTTTTTTTTAAATTTATTTTATTTTATTTTATTTTATTTATTTATTTATTTATTTATTTATTTATTTATTTATTTATTTATTTTGATGCAGGGTCTCACTGTAGCCCAGGTTGATGTGGTATTCTCATTCTGTAGTACCAGGTTGGCCTTGGACTCTCATTAATCCTCCTAACCTCTGCCTCCCAAGTGCTAGGATTAAAGGTGTATACTACCACACCCCACCCCAGCTTTTCTTTTTTTTTTTAGTTTTATTTATTTGAGAAAGTCAGAGAGAGAGGGAGAGAAAGAGAGAGAGAGAATGAGTGCATCAGAGCCTCCAGCCATCGCAAATGAACTCCATATGCATGTGCCGCCTTCTGTATCTGGCTAATGTGGGTCCTGGGGAATCAAACCAGGGTCCTTTGGCTTTGCAGACAAATGCTTTAACTGCTAAGCCATCCCTCCAGCCCTATTTTATTTAATAAAATATATATATATATTTGTATTGAGGCAAGCCCAACAGACTGGCCCCCTTTTTTTATCTGAGAGAGCAAGCAAAAAATAGAGAGAGAGAGGTGGGGGGGGAGAGGAGAGGAAGAGAACTGATGCACCAGTAACTCCAGCCACTGCAGTCAAACTTCAGATGCTGCCCCCTTGTGGGCATGTGCGGTCTTGTGCACTTGTTTCACTGTGTGTCTAGCTTACTTGGGACCTCGAGAGTCAAACATGAGTCCACAGGATTCACAGGCAAGCACCTTAACTGCGAAGCCATCTCTCCAGACTTCATTTTACTTATTTTTTTATGTTTTCATTTTATTTTGAGACAGAGTGCCATCACTAGACTGGCACTGAACCCATTCTACAGCCCAAGTAAACTTTGAATTTGTAATTCTGCCCAGCCACTCAAAAGAGCTTGGATTATAGGCCTATACCACTAGGCCCAATAAAAAATTTAAAATATATATATATTACCCCTGACTTAAGAAGTTTATGTTTACATATGAAGTTAGCTTATATACTTATGCAATATTCACAGACAGTTAAGCAAAAGTTGGGTTAAGCCACTGTACTATCAGAGGTGATGCAAAAGACAAAAACCATTGTAAACATTCCCCAATAGGAGACTGATGAATTATGTCTCCCCCACATGTGGAGATGACTGTGATTGCTAATGGTTCCAAGAGATCTGCCCACAAGGTCAGCCTCCTCGCTATGTTATTAAGGGGAATGAGTAAGAAGTAACAGGATAGATTATGTGGTAGCATTTGAGAAAAAAATAAATAAATAAAGGTTCTCTGTTAGGAAATGCAAGAATAGCTGTTGTCTCCAAAAATGGAAGTGGAGAACAGAGAGACTGAGCTGGAAAAAGGATTTATTATTATTATTATTCATGAATATCTCTTGATAGTGAAGAGATTTCTATTCAAGTGTGGCCATTAACTATTCAAGCCAATTAACCAAGTGATTTTTTAGAAAAGTCTGAAAGGCAAAGCTATCTAAAATACTTACATTGCCAAGTCAGGTAAGCTGTGTCATTGAAATGACTCAGACAAGTAGTTCCCAATGATCATAAATCTCAGGATCTCTTTACACTCTTAAAAATCATAAAAGACTCAAAGCTGTTAGTTCATGGAACATGTTTGCCAGCCTAAATCCAAGTAATTTATTTATTTTCACAATCATCTGCAAAAATAATAGCCATTAGGTTTTTTTTTTTAAACTAAGTTTTCCCAAAAGATTAAAGTGAGAGGGTTGGAGAGATGGCTTAGCAGTTAAGCACTTGCCTGTGAACCCTAAGGATCCCGGTTCAAGGCTTGATTTCCCAGGACCTGCGTTAGCCAGATGCACAAGGTGGTGCACGCATCTGGAGTTTGTCTGCAGTGGCTGGAGGCCCTGGCGTGCCCATTCTCTCTCCTATCTCTCTCTCTGTCTGTCACTCTCAAGTAACTAATAATGATAATAATAATAATAATGTGAGTGGAGTGGCAGTTTTCTATTGTTGGTAGATAAATGAAAGACAACTGGATCTGCATAGCTGCTTTGTGTTAGTTCTGGTGTAGCATGATATGTACCAGGTACCGTAGTGTCTGGTTAACTGCACTGCCAAAACGTCCGGTGGAAAAGGCAAAGGACATGTTGCTCTTGTCATGATAACGTACTTGAAACTACCACACCATTTCCAAAGCCCATCTTAAAACAATTCTGAGATGTACAGGTGAGACATGAGATGAGAATCAGGCATTGTAGAAATGCCTTAGGACATTGGACTGGGCAAGATTTTTTTTTTTTGGATATGACCCCAAAAGCATGAAAACAAAAGCAAAAAGATACAAAGCAAACTGATTCCAATTAAAAACCTTCTACACACAATAGAACTAATAAAGTATGGAGGCAACCTACAGTGTTGGAGAAAGTCTTTTCAGACTATAATCTGTCAGTGGGTTCATGTTCAGAATATATAAAGAACTTCAAAATCCAATACTAAAATATCCAGTAAAAAAATAAAATAAACTAAATAACCCAACTGAAAGGGAGCAGTAGACCAAAATTAGCATTTCTGAAAGAAGATACACACATAGGTAATAGCACACACACACACATACACACATGCACACACACACAAACAAAAAACATTTCACCATCACTATTCCTTAGGGATATGCAAACTCCATGTATAACAAAGTGTCATCTCACCATAGGGGAATGGTTAATATTGGGCTGAGAAGATGGCTCGTCAGTTAAAAGAACTTTCTTGCAAGCCTCCAGAGGTCCAGTGTTCAATTTCCCAGTGCCCATACACAATGCCAGACTTGGAGTGGCTCACATGTCTGTCATTTGAATGTTCCCTCTTCAATGGGAGCCATGAGAGTCCAAAAGCTTGCGAGCAACTTACACTGGTGCATGAGAGGCTTTTTCTCTAAAAGCAGATGTAAGGAGTGGATTAGCACCCCAAGGTTGTGTCCCCACACATACACACCGGGCTGGAGAGATGGCTCAGCACTTAAGGCACTTGCCTGCAAAGCATAACGACCAGGGTTCAATTCTCCAGTGCCCACATAAAGCCAGATGGACAAAGTGGCGTGCACATCTGAAGTTTGTTTGCAGTGGCAGGAGGTCCCAATACACCCATCCTCTCCCTCTCAAATAAATAAAGATGTTTAAAATATAAAGTCAATAATATTTTTAAATAATGGCTACTATCAAAGTGACTTAAAGAAACAAGTACTCATGCACATATGAGTACAGGGTATTATATCCTATTGGTCTAAATGTACATTAGTAGACCCATTATGAAAAACAGTAAAGAGGCTCCTCAAAAAAAAAAAAAAAAAAAAAAACTTAAATAGCTGGGCATTGGTGGCACACGCCTTTAATCCCAGCACTTGGGAAACAGAGGTAGGAGGATCGCTGTGAGTTCGAGACCACCCTGAGACTACATAGTTAATTCCACTTGAGCCTGGGCCAGAGTGAGACCCTACCTCGAAAAACCAAAAAAAAAAAATAAAATAAAATAGAACCACCATATAATCTAGCAAACCCACCACGAAATGCTTGGGTATATTTTAAAGGAAATGAGCTCACCGTGTTAGAAGGACATCAGCCCTTACATGCATATGGTACCATTAGCCGCAGCAGCTGACCAATGGAAGCAACCTAAGTGCCTGTCACTGATGAACACACAGAGAAAATGTTGTAAGAACACACAGTAGGCTATTATCCAACCATAAAAGGAAACAGCATTTTGTTACTTGGGGAAACATGGATGGAAGTGGAGGACGTGCTGTGTGGAGTTATCTGGGCACAGAACACCAAATACCCAAGGCTTTCACCCATGGGAGAGCTAACAAAGCTGATCGTACAGAAGCTGGGAAGGCAGGGAGGGCATGGGGCAAGTTTGGTTAATGGGCACACATTACGTGAAGGGAAGGAATGAATTTTGGCGTGCTGCTGCATGGGAGGGTGAGTAGAAATAATGAAATGTAAAATACTTTTCAAATCCCACAGAGGATTTGGAATGTTTTTACCAAAGAGAAGTGATAAATATTTGATTGGATTAAAAAATGCCTAACTTAGGAGCCGGGCATGGTGGCGCACACCTTTAATCCCAGCACTCAGGAGGCAGAGGTAGGAGGATCGCCATGAGTTCGAGGCCACCCTGAGACTACAGAGTTAATTCCAGGTTAGCCTGGACCAGAGTGAGACCCTACCTCGTAAAACCAAAAAAAAAAAAAATGCCTAACTTGCCGGGCATGGTGGTGCATGCCTTCAATCTGAGCACTTGGGAGGCAGAAACAGGAGGATCGCCGTGAGTTAGAGGCCACCCTGAGAATTCAGAGGAATTCCAGGACCGCCTAGACTAGAGTGAAACCCTACCTGGGGAAAAAAAAAAAAAAAACAAACAAAAACTTGGGGTGGAAAGTGGTTAAGACACTTGCCTGAGAAGCCTGAGGACCCCAGTTCAATTCTTCAGGACCCATGTGAGCCAGATGCACAAAGTGGCACATGTATCTGGAGTTCAATTGCAGTGGCTGGAGGCTCTGGTGCATCCATTCTCTCTCTATCTATCTGCCTCACCCTCTCTCAAATACATAAATAAATAAAATATTTTTAAAAAATACTTAAATTGACTTAAACATTATATACTATAGGGACCATTAAAACACATATTTCCCTGTTAATTAGTTAATGCAGTAGGCAGACATTGAAAAGCACGACAGACCCTTGGTAGTATTATTAACTGACTGGTTGTAAGGTGAAGTGATCTTACATCTAGCCTAATGACTAATTCCCTCATAATTCCCAGTTGGAAGTATTATCGCCCTGCTTGTTTGTAGCTCAGAGTATTAATCCTCCTTGTTATTAGTATTTTTTTAATTTATTCTTTAGAGAGTGTGGGCAAGAGAGAGACAGGGCCTCAGCCCCTGCAATTGAACTCCAGATGCTCGCACTGCCTCACTTTAATTAATTAATTAATTAATTAATTAATTAATTAATTTGAGACACAGAGGGAGGGACACACACACACACAGAATGAATGGGAACACCAGGGCCTCCAGCCATGGCAAAGGAACTCCAGACACATGCACCACTATGTGCATCTGGCTTACGTGGGACCTGGAGAGTTGAATTCCTCCATAAGAAGTTTACTAGAAATCCCCTTCACAAATGCTATTAAAAGTTTCAGTGCAAAGCGAATTCTCAGTGTGTTTAAGATGTCTAAAGGAATCACTTTCACATTCTCATCCTATGAGCTTTATCTAAGACCCGGAGATGAATGAGAACCATCTGCAGAGCCACCACAGCGACGTCGGGGTCACTAACTTGCCTCTCGAGCTTTCTCTTCCCTTGCTTCGTTCCAGTGATACATTTTGCTTATGCTAACATGTGCCCTTAAGCCACCTCTGAGAGTTTATGGAGTGGTAATGTAGAAACACACCCACCTACAAACACTCACAGAGTAAATAAATCATACTTTTAGCTCTAAAGAGCCCACATAAGATATCAACTGGAGTTTAAAAATAAGTCCATGCCAGGGCGAGGATTTGGCTCCGTGGGCAGAGCACTTGCCAAGGATAAAGTAAGCTGCGTGTTGACCCCCAGCGTTGCATCAGCTGGGTGGGACGGCACGTGCCTGCAATCCCATCCCTCAGTACATTGAGGTGGGAGGATCAGAAGTGCAAAGCCAGGCTAGAGAGATGGCTTAGTGGTGAAGGTGCTTGCCTGCAAAGCCAAAGGACCCAGGTTCAATTCCCCAGGACCACTGTAAACCAGATACACAAGGTGGTGCACGCATCTGGTGTGCCCACTCTCTCTCTCTCATAATTAAACAAAAATAAAACAGTTTTTAAAAAGAAGCTCACAGTCACCCTCAGCTATAATAGTGAATTCAAGGCAACCTTGGGCTACATGAAGCCTTGTTTCATTGCAACCCTTTTCTTTTAGCTTGCTAAGGGACCAGGCACACAGGGTTCATACTTATCTACCCCACTTAAGGAACAACCGAATATTACATATATTTTTTTAAATGAATGCCTTAGAAGAGACTATGTATTTTTGTTATCTATACAAACTTCAAGCTGGTGCTACCGCACATGTGGACCATGGCCTCACTCCAAACTACTGAACTCACTCTAGATCATGGAAGATTCGTTAAAGCCTCTCTCCGCACCGCTGCCAAGATGTGGGGAGGGGAAACTGTATGGAAGGATTCCTTCCAGAGCAAACTTACTGCTCTCCTGTCTAAGAAAGGGAAATCCGGGACATCAGCAGGGAGGTAACGATGGAGAAAAACTCAGGAAAAACAAATCCAAAGACCCAGGAGGCACATGGTTAATGCCTGGTTTTGGATATATGTGCAGTTCAGTCCTTGAGCTCATCAGCACAGATAAGCATGCCTCTCATATACTCATGTCAACACAGACAAGGAGTGCAGTAAGACAAAAGTCTATGACCCTCCGATGGAGCATGCCCTTATTTTATTACCCACTGCCTGACCTTGAGGGTGGTTGTGATCAGTAATTAACTTTCAGTTAATGGGATATGGCAAGAGTAAAGGATTATTCAGTCACAATTAAGATCCTTAATTTGTTGACTTTAGGTTAATTCAAAGGGTGGTTTTTCTAGGGAGGCCTGCTGTAAGCAAGCGAGCGCTGAGACAGAGTTCAGAACTTGGCCTCTTTCTTGAGCTGTCCTCGTAGAAGCAAGTTTCCATGCATTTTGCAGCTGGAAGAAGATTAAGTCTGCCAACCGTCACAGGAGCTTGAAAGAGGAGCTGTAACCCCATAGCCCCAAAGAATATCCCACCAGTTTGGCTGAAGTGGGTATTTTTTTTTTTTATAAGAGGGGAACCCAACAGAGGCAAATCTAGGATCTGGACTCTAGGAAGCTGAGATGAATCATGTGTACTCCTTTAAGACATTCACTTTGGGGTGATGCACTGTGCTGATATAAAACTGCCGGACACGATGGAAAAGGCGTTGTGCTAAAAACATATGTGATGCATAATTAACACTATTGTGGTGTTTGAATGTAACTGAAAACAATATCCGTAGTATTCACAAATGCACTCGCAAATAACTGCATCCAGGCACACTCAAACCTGTCACTCAGGGAGGGGAAGGAAATTTGCAATCACTACCTTCATCCCAGATGGGTTCCTACACGCCTTGGTCAAATGTACGTACATTTATATGGTCCATCTAGAAACCTCGGAGTCTTCAAAGTCCTTGGTATAGTTCATTCCTTTGAACAAGTTAGTCACAAAGTTTTACTGGCTCATTTGAACTCTATTTTACCCCCTCCACAGCTCTATCTGTACTGATATTAGCGAATTCTTTTTTGTTTTGTTTTGTTTTTCAGGGTAGGGTCTCACTCTGGTCCAGGCTGACTTGGAGTTAACTATGTAGTCTCAGGGTGGCCTCGAACTCATGGCAATCCTCCTACGTCTGCCTCCCGAGTGCTGGGATTAAAGGCGTGCGTCACTACGCCCGGCTCTAATGAATTTTTCTAATAACACTTTTCAATGTGGCCTCCCTGTCCATAACTTCCTCACTACCATCTATAATACCCTGGTCTTCCTTCGGTCTTTGTGGTATTCCTGAGTGATCAGTGGAAAGAGGAGAAAGGGAATGAGGTAGAAATAGATGGGTGGTCTAGGAGAACGAAGGCTGAAGGTGAGATTCCAGAGCTGTGCACAGAGGATGGGTGTATTTACACACATCTCCCACAGCTCTGCATTCTCTCCTGGGAACAGTGGAAACATCATGTAGGATTTACAACAGAGGAATGATGTTTAAAAGAACCACAGGGCTGTCTTTCTTTGGAGGAAAGCATTATTAATTTGGAAGTGATGGTTGTATTATGAATCAGCAAAATTCTCTCAAGGAAAAGATGATTACTAACTCTCTAGCCTTGGATAGTTTAGATAAAATTTGTTATTATTCCCAATTTTCTATTCTGGAAAAAGAAAGGCCTCACAGTGTATTATCTTAACCATTTAAAATTATAATTTTGAACAAATAGAATCTGGAAGATGAAATAATGATAATCACTGCAAGGGTCTGTTTCAATGAAACGTACATCTGGTTCTGTTGATGAAACATGAAATAGTATTCTCTCTACCCATTAATACTGAATTAATTGCTTGCTGGGTGAGCTTGATCTCAGGGAATACACACATCTAAATAGCAACAACATGGATGTGGAAATAGCAACTGGTGCGTAAGGCCAGGAGAAAGGGGAGCTGGCTGTCAACAGGGGATAATTTCACATTTGGATAATTGAGTAATACCGATCAGTAGAGAAAATGTGGCATAGTAACATGGGCCTGTAACCCCAGCATTCAAGAGTAAGGGGGCAGGGGCTGGAAAGATGCCTTAGTGGTTAAGCCATTTGCCTGCAAAACCAAAGGACCCAGGTTTGATTCCCCAGGACCCACAGAAGCCAGATGCACAAGGTGGCGCATGTGTCTAGAGTTTGTTTGCAGTAGCTACAGGCCGTGGCATGCCCATTCTCTCTCTGTCTGTCTCTCTTCTCTCTCTCCCTCCCTCTCTGCTTATAAATGAATAAATAAGTATTTAAAAGTATTTTTAAAAGAGTAAGGGGATGGATGAGGAGCTGTTCATGTCCCCATGTCAAATGTGATACATGAGGTTCTGTCTCAAGATGAAACGAACCCACTTTAGTAGAGAAAACCCCTACCCTCTAGCATGAAACAACATAGGTTTTGGGGCTCCCCCATATGGAAAATGAAAGGCATTTTCTGACGTCACTTCTATTCCCACAAGTCAATTCCGATACCACGCTCGCGTCTATGTCTCATCAGCTAATCTGCTGCTGAGTTGCAAAGCCATATTTCTAGAGCTGAAATGTTATACTTGTGACCTTTCTTCATACCTTGCCCTTTCTGTTTCCTACAAAATACACACTCTGAGTGGTTTACACACACACACACACACACACACACACACACACACACACACTGCTTATACCCAATTCTCTACAATTTGAAAGGGAAAATCACAAGAACTTTAGCAGCGCAAGGCAATATTCTTTTCATACGCTACACCCAGGTGACACAGATTTTCAAAGGCTGACAGAGCCAAAGGGAAGACCGCAGAGATCTTGAAGCGGTCTGGAGGTCACAGGGCACCAGCTCATTTCAAGGCTACGCTCACATTTAGGGTTGCTGTCATCTGAGTTGTGGGGAGCCGTGCCGGGGTTGCTAACTGCACAGCTCACCACACACAGAAGGATTTGCCACCGCAGCCACATGCAGCAGCCTGGACAGAGACTCCCCCCCACACACAAAAAAAACCTGGAAGGAGAAAATATGGAGAGATGTCCCTTCCCCAACGTTTCAAAGAGTGTGAGATTTTTGGGCTGGAGAGATGGCTTAGCAGTTAAGCGCTTGCCTGTGAAGCCTAAGGACCCCGGTCCAAGGCTTGATTCCCCAGGACCCACATTAGCCAGATGCACAAGGGGGCGCATGCTTCTGGAGTTCGTTTGCAGTGGCTGGAGGCCCTGGCGCTCCCATTCTCTCTCTCTCTCTCTCTCTCTCTCTCTCTCTCTCTCTCTCTCTCTCTCTTTCTCTCTCTCTCCATCCCTCTTTCTCTTTCTGTCTATTGCTCTCAAATATATAAATAAAAATGAACAAAGAAATTTTAAAAATAAGTTAAAAAGACTGTGAGATTCTAATGAAGCAGAACCGTAGGAAATTAGCAACATTTGACAACTCTTACATACAAAGCAGTCCAACGCAATACGCTGAAAAAATATCGCTACACCAATGTAAAGAATTACAGAATTAGAAAAAAATATAAGGTGAAAGAATCAAAAAGCCATGACGTTCACATTCCCTTTCAAGTGCCCATAGCTAACACATGGTTCTTAAGTCAAAAATATACGTTGCAATATTTTAAAAGTCAATATAATATCCTAAAAAATAACTTTGATCCTTTGACAGCAGTGATATCTAATAGAACCAAAACTTAACAAGGCCAGTGACATACTGGCTTCAGTTAGGGTTCCAACTCTATCTCCCTCTCAGCATCTCCTGGTGAAAGTAAACCAGATCGAGCCTTTTGCTACCGCTAGAAATTTTATTATATGAATTACCTTTACATGCTATGAATAAAAGTGAAGTATGAATAATGGAAAATTCTCAAAAAGAGAACACCAGTAATCAATCAAGAAAAAAAAACTATTTCTGTTATAGAATACTTAAGATGGTTGGAAAGACAGTCATTAACCAAGAGTGATGACATAGATGAAAGGAAATGATTTCTTTCCTCTTTCTGCTACCTTGATTTCTTTTACAAAATGTTTATTCATCATATGTTTCATTTTAGGTATTTGGATCATGTGTGTGTGTATGTTGTGTGTATGTGTGTGTATGTGTGTGTATGCATGTGGCATGTGCATGTATACGTTTTGTGCCCACACATGTGGAAACCAGAAGAAGATCTCGATTGTTCTCTATCTCTCTTACAGCTTATTTTCCTGAGATGTCGTCTCTCCCTGAACGTGGAGCTCCTGGGTTTTCAGTTACGTTGGCCCTGCAGTTACAGCCATTCACACCTTTGGTTGCCACATGGACACTTGGATCAAACCCGGGTCCTTATGCTTGTGCAGTGAGCACTCTTATCCACTGAGCCATCCCCCCAGCACTGGTTTTGAGTTTCTTCCCAATTAAAACAAAAACAAACAAACAAACAAATAACCTAAGGCACCTGGACTCTAAACACATGGGGACACTCTTTGTCAAATAGATAAGGCCAGCTAAAGTAAACAGGGCATTTACCTGAATGCCAAGCAAGCCAACTTCCACTGAAACTTATAAACTCAAGCTAAGATCATGTTCTTTTCCAGTTCCTTTAAGCAATCAGACTCCTTAAAAATAGACCTTCGTGGGGCAGCATCTAAACTTCAGCCTGACAAGCAAACAGTGTGGTGTGAATATCCAAAACTAGCCTCTCTGCCAGGTAATATAGAAAGTTCCTTGTATCAGGTACCCATTGCTTTCATGAGTGAACCAATGGGCATAACTTGAAACATTCACAGATCTTCTGCTGCCATCGATACACAATTCGTGGCACAAAGCAAGTCTGCTGATACACCCAGCTTTGTTTTTGGAAAGGAGTTCATGGTTCCAGTGAATACAAGCAGGAATTTGTGTCTGTGTTGTGGACACACACACACACACACACACACACACACACACACACACGCGGACAAGATTTGAATGGTCTCTCAGTTTTGTCAATGGTTTCTCTTTTCCCACATGTACATTAAATGAAGATGTCCTCTTGCCTTCTCCACTGACAATCCTTCACGGGCATTCTTGCTGATGTCTACTGTATGCTAATAACTTCCAAACCCTCCCATCCATCCTCTCATTCTGATGGAGTTAGAAGAAGGACTCCCGCTTTGACCTGAATAAATCCCTAAGTTCTACAGCCTTTGAAAGTACCACTTTCCGTGTATTCACATGAAGAGAAGAGTGGAGTGTTGAAAGAATTAAGTTAGATGCGTTCTTGCACAATCTCTATGGGGTATCAAGCCTAGTCAGTACCTGATAATGCGAAAGGATGGAGATAACAATAAGGGAACATTTCTGTTTGCACATTCACAGGGAAATTTAGCCGGCTCAGCCTATGGTATCATTACCAACCCTGAGGGTTGAGATTATGCCCTAAGATTTTACCTCCTTGGTATTCCCCATTGAGCCATTTCTTTCTAGCCAACTGCAAAAGACAGACTAACTTATTTTGTTACAGCCAGCCATATTTCTTCTGCTGCTGCAATTTACCACTTTATCATTTCTCCTCCCGGACTCGTGTTCCAATGTCTCAACTTCAGTCTCCCATTGCTTCAATTCTTCCTCTGTGTTTCTTTCTGGAGTACAATGATCTGGCCTGTGTTAAACTCAGGGAGCTAAATGGGAATAGTGTATTCCAAAGCACCATGAAAAGTCTTCCAAATATTGATTGATGAATGGTTGCTATTAATATTTCCTCAGGAAGATGTAAGCGTTCTTATAGCTCTGAAAAGGGAAGTTTATTATTCTGCATGAAATCTTAATACTGAATGACAGAAAATGGAAAAAGAAAGATAACAGAGAAAAGGTTAAATGCATAAATACACATTCATACCTCTGTGGACCAATGGTATTGTGAAAATAAGCATACAATCAAACCATCAATGTATAGCCAACCTGTAGGAAGTAAGAAATCAGGTCTGACAGCTACCTCTTGGCTTGAACTATATACCATATATACCATATATATATATATATATATATATAGTATTTATATGTATATATACTATATATATATATTTATATATTTATATACTATATATATAGTATATTTGTATTATATATACATATATACGTGTGTGTATATATGTATGTGTGTGTGTATGTGTGTGTATGTATGTATGTATGTGTATGTACGTATGTATGTATGTATGTATGTATAGTTTTTTTCAAGGTAGGGTCTCACTCTAGCTCAGGCTGACCTGGAATTCACTATGTAGTCTCAGGGTGGCCTTGAACTCACAGAGACCCTCCTACCTTTGCCTCCCTAGTGCTAGGATTAAAGGCGTGCACCACCACACCAGGTTATTTTGTGGGGTTTTTTTTGTATTTTTTTTTAGGTAGGGTCTCACTCTAGCTCAGGCTGCTCTGGAATTCACTATGTAGTCTCAGGGTGGCCTCGAATACACGGTGATCCTCCTACCTTTGCCTTCTGGGTGCTGGGATTAAAGGCATGTGCCACCATGCCCAGCTGAATTATATTTGTATGTATGCATATTTGTAACTTAGTATCTTAACAAAATTCCTAGTTCTGAAGGACATGAAAAGATAAAGAATAACTTTCTTCAAGTATGATACATCTGAATAGCTATCTTAAGAATATAAACCCTCAGAGGTAACAAAAAAATGAAGGGAAGAACGGAGGGTTTTTGCAGACTGAATGCTTTGGCTAGCTTCTGTGCTTGTTGGGTTGTTTTCAAGAGAGCTTCCAATACACCGGGAGACGAAGAACATGGCATGCAGATGCACTGAGACAGAGGTTAGAAAAACAAACAAACATGATGGATATTAAAAACAAAATAAAATTGACACAGAGAAAGAAAAGCTCAGACAATTCTTCAAGTGTGCGCGCGCATACACACACGCACACACACACCCCTCTTTCAAGGGTTTCCTGGAATTGATGAGTAGAGAAATAAACGATTAGAAAACTACTGCTAGAAAGCCTGGCGTAGTGCATCAGGAGGAGAGAAATACTCATGTATATAATACCCAGTCCCCCCATCAAGGAGAAGGAAATGGCAACTACCATCTTAGAGGACAGTTTAGAAACCATTAGAAGAGCCTGTCTCCTTCTCGTCCACCCTCCCAGCCTCCTCAAACACCGTGGATTCTGTCTGTGGAGCTATTGTTCAATGAACTCTGCGTGTTCAACTGCTACCTGCTGAACTCCTGGCCCCTTCCCACAGCATGAATTCGGTGTGTTGGTCCACTGTATATTAGATTCTATATCTTGAACAACTCTATGTTGAGCTCTGTATGTTGAACCACTGTCTGTTGAACTCCTGGCCTGCTCACAAAGCATGAACTCTATGTGCTGAGTCACTGTATGGTGAACCGTGTGTTTTGAACTAATGGATGATGAACTCTGTCTGTTGAACCCCTGGCCCACTCACACAGCATACACTCTGCGCGTTGAACTGTAATATGTTGAACTATTGTATGTTGAACTACTGTATGTTGAACTCCTGGCTCAATCACACAGCATGAACACTGCACATTACACTGAACTGAACGCTGAAATCTGTATGTTAAACTGCGGCCTACTTAACTTCTGGCCTGATCACACAGCATGAACTGTGTGTCAAACGACTCCCAGACTAGCGAGTATCTGGAAAAACACCATTGGATACTACAGCCCTATGCCCCTTAGCTATCTGCTAATGGTGTCTACAGTTCAACCAAAATCAACAGTGGCATGCTGCTAAACAAAGTACCAGGAGGCATTGAAAGATGAAATGATTGTATTTCAGTTTGGCCTTCGAATACTTGTAATTTGCATTCACTTTTTATAGACAGGGTTTTTTTTTATAATAGAAAGAAGATCCAAAATACCCATGAATTAATAACATTAACTATTTAAAGCAAATGGGTAAAAACAAACAGTATCCAAAGCAAGAAACAGGCTTCCAGACAGGTTGAGGGCCAATCCTGGAAGAGATCATTGCTTTTCCTAACTCCCAGCATGTCTTCTATAGCTTCTGCACGGGGCAAAAACATTTTCAAAACTTTTCTTGGCACTCAAAAATGTGTGGTAACAGGGCTGGAGAGATGGCTTAGTGGTTAAGGTGCTTGCCTGCAAAGCCAAAGGACCCAGGTTCAATTCCTCAGGTCCCATATAAGCCAGATGCACATGGTGGTGCATGTGTCTAGACTTTGTTTGTGGTGACTAGAGGCTCTGGTGTGCCTATTCTCTTCCTCTCTCTCTCTCCCATAAATAAATAAATAAATAAATAAATAAATAAATAAATAAATAAAATATATCTTAAAAGTGTGGTAACAAACATTCAAAAGAGTATCTGGAAAATATTAAACTAATAATCTAATTCAATCAAATCAGCTTTTTCAGAATTGCTCTCCATTACTAGTTTTGTTCACATTGCAACAATGTGATTACCTAGTGACTTCTTAAAATGCTATTAATGGGGCTAGAGAGATGACTTAATGGTTAAGCACTTGCCTGTGAAGCCTAAGGACCCCGGTTCGAGATTTGATTCCCCAGGACCCACGTTAGCCAGATGCACAAGGGGGCACATGCATATGGAATTCGTTTGCAGTGGTTGGAGGCCCTGGCATGCCCATTCCCACCCCCAGCCTGCCTCTTTCTGCCTCTTTCTCTGTCACTCTCCAATAAATAAACAAATTAAAAAAAATTCTTGTAAAATGTCATTAATGATTTTTCAATACTATTCTGACTTTGGGCTACAAAATAGTGTCAACAGAGATGCTGACTTAACAGTTTCCATGTCTCTTCCTGAACCAAAATTGAAATCGGCACAAGGTAAAGAAAAATAAAACCTGTAAAAATCCAAGTACCATTTCCCAGAATTATGCTTCACTTTTTCTCCTACAATTATAAGTACTGTTAAACATCTTAATTGGCTCTGATGTTCTTGGGAGAAGATGTTTATTTTCACTTGGATTTTCATGTCATAATGGACTGCCTCATACTGAGGGTCTCAGAGGTTATAGACACTTCACATTGGTTGAGAACAGATTAACAGAAACAAAGAATCGGAGGGCATGTATTTTTAATTTCTAAATGAAAATTAAATGATCAACCCAGACCTGACTTAAGTGAATATGTAAACCAAATAGCATGAATTAATATATATTTTACGCACTCTCACTTTTTTTTTATTTGCCGTTCCCCAACCTCACACGCTTCCTGTCTTCCAGGCTCTTTCCGGAGGTGGAAGTCCCCAGTTCATACTCCTGCATGTCATGATTAGATTGTATATTCTTACCTCTTTAATCAAACAAAACGCATGGGGAAGATTGACTGATTTTGTGTTTCAGCCCTTTCTGTTTAGTTCTTTCCGTTAGTTTTATAAAATTTGAAATATAATAAGTTCTAGGTTTTGTTTATTGAATATTACTATAGCGTGTAGATAAGTACTGAGCAAAGTATAGGTACTACATTTGAACGCAAACAAACTCTTAAGGCCCTTGTTTTCATGGAGTCTCATAGTTTGGTAAAAGACATTGTCATTCATTCAGATAATTACACAATTAAAAGCATACATTAAAATACCCAAATGCTGTGAAGAATTAAGACTGTTATGACAGGCTTGGAAGCTCTGAGGAAAACATGATGGAAAACGTTATGTTTGCAGAAAAATTTGAGATATAAATAGGTCAAAGCTAAAGGGTGAGAAATTAAGGAAATAATACCCACAGAGGCTCCGGAGTAGGAAGACATACCATTTACACAGATAGTCACATGCATGAACTATAAAATCTGTCAATTTTCCCTAATATATGTGTCAGTTTCTGAGTTGTTGATGTAAACGTGTGTTTCTCCGACACCACTGGAGAAATATAGCAATCCTATTTATTAACTGTTCAAAGTTAGAACTATATGAGAGCCGGGCGTGGTGGCACACACCTTTAATCCCAGCACTTGGGAGGCAGAGGTAGGTGGATCACCGTGAGTTCGAGGCCACCCTGAGACTACATTTTCCAGGTCAACCTGGGCTAGAGAGTGAGACCCTACCTCGAAAACCAAAAATGAAAAATGAACTATATGAGCTATTCCTCATTATTTATGACCTTGGTTCAGTGTGCATAGTAAAACTCCCACAAGGAGTACATACTTTCAGTATGATGATGGAGTCTCATGGATGCTGACCATTAAAGAAACACCTGGACTTCAGTATGGTGGAAGTCTGTGAGGATGGTTGCACGTAATGTGAAAACAAAAATGTGTATTAGAAGACTCCAAACTCCTACTTCACAATTTAAGGAATTTCTTCTAAGCTCTAAGTAAACATGCCTGCCAGGTAAAAAAAAATGCAGTGTGGAAACAAATACTGTATTAGCAAGAACTTGGAGAAATCACACCAGAAATAGGGTTTTTGAGTAAACGACTCTAAAACAGCAATATTAGTTTTGGGAAACAACTGATTATTATTTAGCTGGTCTACATCTCAGTAGTTACATATTGTGACAGGCTCACCTGAGACAATTCAACTGGAAATGAATATAAAGTACTATGAAAGGGCTGGAAAGATGGCTAAGTGGTTAAAGGCATTTGTTTGCAACGTTTGCTGACCCAGGTTCAATTCCCCAATACTCACGTAAAGCCAAATGCACAAAGTGGTACATACATTTGGAGTTTGTTTGTAGTGGTAAGAGGCCCTGATATGTTTTCTCCCTTCCTCCCTCCCTCTCTCTCTCTCTCTCTCTTACACACACACACATGCGCACGCTCTCTAAAATAAAGATTAAAAAAACTCTTAAAGTACTATGAACATTTGGAAAATGGAGCAGTCATACAATGCCAGAGAATCAGAGACATGGATACAAAAGTGAATATATATTTTTGAAATATTTTTAGATTTCTAATTGTTTATGAAAGAGGCAGATAGAAAGAGCAAGAGATTGGGCATGGTGGGGCCTCCAGCTACTGTAGACAAACTCCAGACACATATGCCACCCTGTGTATCTGGCTTATATGGTTCCTGGGGAATCAAACCTGGGTGCTTAGGTTTGCAGGCAAGTGCCGTAACCACCAAGCAATTTCTTCAAGGTATGAATATCTTCAGTCACATTCTCCATTGGTGAAAAAGGGACTGGTGTCCTAGAATTCTTAGCCAAAGTTGATTTAGCTGATCTGCTTGCTGGCTGTCATTATAGGGGACAACTCAGGTCAAAAATAATGGTTAATAGCTGGGCGTGGTGGCGCATGTCTTTAATCCCAGCACACAGGAGGCAGAGGTAGGAGGGTCACCGTGAGTTCGAGGCCACCCTGAGACTACATAGTCAATTCCAGGTCAGCCTGGATCACAGTGAGACCCTACGTCGAAAAACCAAAGTAATAATAATAGTTAAGGAGGCTGTCATTATAGGGGACAACTCATGTCAAAAAAAATGGTTAATTGAGAAGTCAATGTAAATTTTGTTATCATCCCAATGACTAGGAAAGTAAGACATCAAAGCCAAATAATTGAGAACAAGAAACTGCATGATGGTTATAGAATGGAATCTAGAGGATTCCGCAGGCTGGAGAGGGCATTGAGAAAGCCAACCACATTGGACTCGGTCACTGGGAGACTTTGGATGGGCAGTAACTGGCCAACAGACCATCAGTATATATGTTTGTAAGTAGCAGCCTCAGCTAAGAGAAACATTCGTGCTTGTTTCATATAGGATGAAAGGTAGAGAGGCTGGTGAAATTGTGTACACTATATCCCATAGTGTCCTTTGTAGAAGACACCATGGAGAAATATTTCTTTTAATTCCCAGAGTTCACCAAAATGTATTGCTTTGTTTTGTTTTTCGAGGTAGGGTGTCGCTCTAGCCAGGGCTGACCTGGAATTCACTCCATAGTCTCAGGGTGGCCTCGAATTCACGGCGATCCTCCTACCTCTGCCTCCCGAGTGCTGGGATTAAAAGCATGCGCCACCATGCCCGGTCCCCCAAAATGTATTTTCCCAAACAACTCATTAGTTAATTTACTGGCACACACGAATCTTGAACCGATAGCATTTCCTTACTGGGGTTCTCTGACAGAAATCCTGCAGCCAAATCTCTGAGTCACTTCTAGCAATTCCTCATTAGTCACTGGTGTGTCTTTTCTGCTTTTATATTGCATACTATTTTCAGGCTGCTAGTTTCTCCTTTTTGACATCTTCGTTTTTTATCTTGCGCTCAAAGTGCTCTATAATGCAATGTTTTGTATATTCAGAGGTAGGGGAAGAAAAGAGGTATTTGACCAAAATGTATTAGTAGAAAGCGTCGATGTTTGCAACTGGAAGAAATACATGGTTTTTGCTTGTCATCAAAATAGCATGTTTACTCTAAAGGAAGTAAAACAAAAGAAGCGTAAAATGCAAACTCAAAGTTCTCTCAAATTTCACCTCTTAATTCCTCTAAAATATTTAGTGCATCTCACCTCCCACTGGGAGGATCTGGCAACAGAAAGGGAGGGTTTGCGAGAGAGAGAAGAGACCTGCACGGAAACATGCAGGCACAGAGATTTAGGCTCACATGTAAACAGAAATATTTACAAATGCAGACAATCAAATGGCGCTATACTCTGTGATCTAGTCACTAAAAATTATGTTTTTCTATATAACTATTCACGGAATTTCTCTACATTTTCATATATATGATTTCCTTTATTCACTACCTAGGCATCCTTTCTTGCAAGTATGATAACATTTAGTGAAAGAAAGTTGGGTCATTTCTGATGTCCAGTGTCATATAGTGTTGCAGGGTAGTACTTTTTTGTTACTTATTCATTTATGTTCTGAGGCTAAATTCCCACCCATACAATTACTTGGCCAAAGGCATTCTTATTGAAAATATTGTTACATGCTGTTTGATTATCCACCAGCTTTTTCCCAATTTCAATTTTTGACTGAAAATATATGTAAACAGGTGTCTACTTCTCCACACCTTCTCCCATACCTTTGAATAATTCCTATTTTCCAATATATGAAAAACTAAATAATATCAATATTTTTAATTTTATTCCATTATTTACCAAGTAGAAAAACGTTTCCAAGTGTATATATTTTCATGAAGCTTTCTTTTTAAATTGCAGGTCCATGTCCTTTTCCTACTTTTGTCTTCATTCTTAAATGATTTATTATTTATTATAAGCTTTATATTAAAGACTTTAAATATCTTATCATGGGGTGGTATAGCTTCTTTATTTAAATAAGCCAGAAAATACTATGCACTAAGTAAGTTATCCTATGCTAAATCAGAATGCTTCTCTAAGTCCCGCATGATCATACATGCATGGGTCTATTTCTTGAATCTTTCGGTTTCACCGATTCATAGCATATTCATGAATCAATGTCATAGTGTTTGAAGTAATAGCCTATATGACATTCTTTAATACCTCTCAGATAAAATGCTTTTTTTCCGTGTTTTTTTTCCATAACGACCTTCACTGTTATCTTACATATTCAAATCAAATTTCAAGTGAAATAATCCCCTAAAATTCCAGAGGGAGTACGTTGGCTTTAACTAAGTCTAAAACCTTATCTGTCTGAAGTGTTGTTCATTTTAAAGCCTCATTTCAAAGGGCTGACCTCGTGAGAGTCATCACACAGATACGGAAGAAGCTCTCCTGTTTCCTGAGTGAATTAGCCAATTACCTTAGCTAACTTTAAAACGCAAAGTCCTAAATTTTGTGGATTCAAGATATACTAAGACTCTAATGAACATGTTCTTATAATTCTGCCATGTCGCAGTGTGTAATGCATTCTCTGTACCCCAAAACTACAGCCTTAAGAATGTACTCCATGGAAGCACCTCTCTAAATTAAGTGGGTGCGGCTTGACTCTAGTTTTTCTCATCCTGATGTTAATTTTTGCACAATTTCTCCTGAAACTATTGTCTTCATAATCATTGCCATGCTTCTCTGTTCTCATATTTTAAATCATATCATAGGCTTTTTTTTTGCATCAGATAGCAATAGGTACCAACAGATATTCAGTGTAATGAAAAGATTATTAGTCTACGAGTTTTAAAGCTCAAGGCTGAGTTATGTATTTGAATATGGAAATATACTTTTCTGAGAGAAAACAGCCCTTTCATAACTACCAAGATGAGCAAAATATCACTAGCTCTGTGTACTTCATAGAGATTATTGAGGAAGTCAAATATATCACCTGTCTGAGCGAACACAAACCAAAAAGGCAAGGTTTCATTATTATTCCCACATTTAAAATATCATCCTTGATTGAGGCCATCCATAAACATCACACAATATTCAAAAATACTTAACGGGGAGACAGATGTAGTGGATAATTAAATTGCAAATGGCAGCATCTAAATTGTGATGTACAAAATCCTACAGGCAAAAAAAAAAAAAAAAATGGAAGAGAAAATGACTCTCTCTTCTTGAAGGAATATTCACACAGAGGTGGAGTTCAAACTGAGGATTTTTGGGCATCAAGAAGGCAATCTAGAAGGAAGGAAGATCTTCAGAAAGAAATACAGGTATAAAAAGCATGGAGATGGGCTGGAGAGATGGTATAGCGGTTAAGGCAGTTGCCTGCAAAGCCAAAGGATCCCAGTTCAAGTCTCCAGGACCCACATAAGCCAGATGCACAAGATGGTGCATGTGTCTGGAGTTTGTTTACAGTGGCTGGATGCCCTGGTGTAACCATTCTCTCTCTCCCCACTTCAAATAAATAAATATGTTAATTAATTAAAAATATAACTTTTTAAAAAAGCATGCAGAACAAAGTATGTGAAGGAAAAAAAAAGAGAGAGAGAAAAGAAAACCCGAAGGTGGTCATTCCATGTGTTTGGTAGAAAGGCAATTAATAAGACTGCCTGCGAGACAGATAGGCTGGGTAGATACTAAGAGACAGACACCAGACATTTAGAGGCTATCTTGCAGACAAAAGTAAGTTATTCTAGGATTTCCAACATGATGATGAAATTGGTGGCCTGGCTTGTTAGGAGCAGTAAGAGGTAGAGATCACATACAGGTCATTGCAATGGACATCGCGGGCATTACACACAAAGACGAAGCAAAGAGAAAACATGATCGTTCAGAGGTGGATTTGGATGGAAGATCTCCGCAGTCACTGGTACCCATAGTTAGGAGAGAAAAAGAGTCTAAAATTACCACTGGACTAAGATAATGGGATAAATGGTGATGCCTTATACTGGGATAGATCAAAAGTTACAAATGCTTATTTAGATAACAAAAAATACTTTTGGGTAACTCTATCATGTGGCATGATAATGCTCATGGCCGTGTGTGTGTGTGTGTGTGTGTGTGTGTGTGTGTGTGTAACCAACTTTGCTAATATACTTGAAAAGAATCAGGAAAATGTCCTCTTGGAAAAAAAAAATTAGATATCCTATTTTTAAATGTTGAAAAAATGTTCCTCATGGTAAAAAATAACCACAGCATCTTTTGAAATATAATACAGTGCTATTTGGTTTAATCCCTTAGCAACATGGCTGAAAGGAGCCAAGACAAATGTGTCCAAGATACAGACTCACATACTGCATATTTTAAACATGTAGTTGAACATCAACCTGTGACAGGGACATAATTTTCCCCACGTAACTTTTGAATCATTTCAGTATTTGGAAATAGACCTTAGCAGGGTTTAATTTAATTTTATGTTTTGTTTTGTGTTTTAATTTTTTATTTATTTATTTGAGAGTGACAGACACAGAGTGAAAGACAGATAGAGGAAGAGAGAGAGAATGGGCACGCCAGGGCTTCCAGCCTCTGCAAACGAACTCCAGACACGTGCGCCCCCTTGTGCATCTGGCTAACGTGGGACCTGGGGAACCGAGCCTCGAACCGGGGTCCTTAGGCTTCACAGGCAAGCGCTTAACCGCTAAGCCGTCTCTCCAGCCCTAATTGTATGTTTTTCATCATTAATCTATATAATATTTACTAACCTATCTCAAGGCACCCACTGAAAGCCATGTTAAAATTTGGAGACAGAAATGAGTGACCAAGCGTCTGTCTGTCTGTCTCTCTCTCATGTGTTTTTTTAGGAATCATTTCCCATCAAAATTCCATTTACTCCCAAGTGCTTGCTCATGGGTTATTCTCTTTAAGTTATTACATGAGTGACAGCAGCAGTGGTTGCTGAAACACAACCACAATGTGTAAAATATAAAATCAAGTGTCCAGAGATATGGAGGCATACATTGTGCTTTTAGTTTTTCAAGTAAATGGGTGGCATAACTAAATCCTGCAGGAAATATTTCAAGAGGAAAAGATGGGTGGTACTTGGTAAATTGGTAAGATTGCATCCTTTTCTTTGTTGACAGTCTACGGTTTTAGAAACGTGTGTCTTGCAGGCACTGTTAACTTTTTTATGAGAGAGAGAATTGGCCTCCAGCCACTGCAATCAAACTCCAGAGGATTGCATCATCTTATGCACATGTGCAGCCTTGTGCACGTGCATCACCTTGTGCGCCCGGCTTACACGGGATCTGGAAAGGCAAATATAGGTCAGTAGGCTTTGCAGGCAAGTGCCTTAACCACTAAGCCATCCCTCCAGCCCGTGCTGTTGACTTTTTTCTGTGTTAAAGCTACTACTAAGTTGGAAACTGAATCAGTATGTCCCAAATAGCATGAGATAAGGGTGTATGGCTATTTCAAGTTGAGGATATGCTGGTTAATCTCAACTGTCAACTTGACTGGATCTAGAATCACCAGGGAGACAACTCTCTGGGCCTGTCTGTCAAGGAATCTCTAAGTTAGGTTCATTGAGGCAGAGAGACCCTGCCTCACTATGAGCACACCATTCCATGGCAGAAAGTCCCAGACTGAATGGAGAAAGAAAGGTGAGGAGCTACATTCCCTGATCTTTGCTTCTTGACTGTGGATGTGATGTGATCAGCTGCTTCATGTCATCTTTCCTAGCATGATGGACCATATAACCTGCAACCAGAAGCCCAAATAAACCCTTCCTCGGTTGCTTCTCGTCTGGTATTTGGTTACAGCAATGAGAAAATTAACTGATACAGGGGAACAAATTCTCATCTTCCTTTCCTTCCTCCCTCCTTCTACCCACCAACTCCGTGTGAGAATAGAAGGTTTCAGAAGCAAGAGGTTAAGAAGGTTACAGACCCATGATGTCTTTTCATAGAACAAAGTCTCAGGACAAAGCCTCTTTCTGAAGAAGCATTAAATCGAGTTCACAGGACAATTGTTAGTTGAGGAAAATAAGGGGGAGTTTTTAAGCCCATTTAGAACATGTTTAAGGGCTGGTGAGATGGCTTAGTGGTTAAGGCGTTTCCCTGTGAAGATTAAGGAGCCAGGTTCAGTTCCCCAGAACTCATGCGAGCCAGAGACACATGATGGTACATGTTCTGGAGTTCGTTTGCAGTGGCTAGAAGCTCTCGCCCACCCAATCTGTCTACCTGTCACTCTCTGTGTGTGTCTCCCTCATAAATAAATAAATAAATATATATATATATATATGTGTGTGTGTGTGTGTGTGTGTGTGTGTATTATATATATATATACATGTTTAATACTATTTTAGCATCATGTATGAAATATGAAAATTATATTTTTATAATTTTGCAATTTCATGTCCTTATTTAAAAAGTAAAGACACCAACTTTATACTAGCTAACCAATACTAAACAGAATAAATTTTAAAAATCTCACTTCTTTTCTAAAACCCAAAACCTGTATTTGCTGATGTAGACTGATTAACTTTTATGGGCAAAAAAATTTTGGTAATAGGAAGCTCAAAATTTGCATCATATACTTAGATTATCTTTACATAGTTTATTGAAAAAAATCCCAAAAGATTTTGACAAAACCAATAAAAACAAAGAACAATATATTTTATAACCCAAAATAGAAGAGTTAAAATTTGAGAATTTTAATGTGCAGTTGTGGATATGATGCAGGATCTTGGCACCTGCTGGGCAAGTGCTCAACCACTGAGCTACATTCCAAGCCCTAAATTGATTTTGTAGGACTAGCAAATTAAAACATGAGTCTTCCTTTATTATAGTACATTGATGTGTTTAAAAAGTTAATGTCACATAAAGGTTATAGCATGCAGCGAGTTTACATTTAGTGCAATTGTAGTTTTCACGTATTTTCTTTCCAAAGTGCCTAATTCAAACATCACACCTTCCTGATATTTACATCTTTGTCATCTAGAATTTTTTTTTTTTACATAAAATCAAGAAGCCAGGGCTGAAACAATGGCTTAGTGGTTAAGGCACTTGCCTGCAAAACCAAAGGACCCAGGTTTGATTCCTCAGGACCCACGTAAGCCAGATGTACAAGGTAAGAAATGCGGCCCAAGCATCTGGAGTCCATTTTCAGTGGTTAGAGGCCCTGACACACTTTCTCTCTCTTTCTCTTGTTCTCTTTATGTCTCATAAATGAATAAATAAAAATTTTAGAAAGAAGCTGTACATACATATATATATATATATATATATATATATATATATACATATATATATACTGTTTAAATCTTGGACCCATTTTTAAAATTAAGAATGTCTGGCTTCTACATATTTTGAAAGATATATTACTGAGAAGGAAGATAATTTGTTATACAAAAAGTCAAAGAAGGGCTGGAGAGATGGCTTAGTGGTTAAGCGCTTGCCTGTGAAGTCTAAGGACCCTGGTTCAAGGTTCAATTCCCCAGGACCCACATTAGCCAGATGCACAAAGGGGTGTATGCTTCTGGAGTTCGTTTGCAGTGGCTAGAGGCCCTGGCACACCCATTCTTTCTCTCTCCCTCCCCCCCCCCTCTCTGACTCTTTCTCTCTCTGTCTGTCACTCTCAAATAAATAAATAAAAATAAACAAAAAGTCAAAGAAGAAAAACATAAATCATGTGTCAGTCCAGTTAAGCAGTGTTAACACCTTGAAGAACTATTAGTTAAAATGATAAATCCAGTATATACACATTTTAAGAGGCATTCTAGTATTTTCATACTCCACTTAATGCTCTTCGTAACACAGACAGATAAATCTTAGTACAAACCATATTTAACATAACCACATGTTCTGTTTATACAAATTTCTTCAACTGCTTCATCGATTGTAAATGATCCTCAAAATGCCAGTCAAGATAATATTATTTGGAATTGCTACTGTACCTGCTAGAAATCGCCTTTTGAAAAAAAAAAAATCTTTCCTTATAAACCACAGACAGTGATTCATCCATGTATTCACACAGCCTTTACAGGCATTACAGTGAGAAAATAATCCCCATTTAGATGGCAGTGTGTGTGTACATGTATGTGTGTGTGTGCATGAGTACACACACACACACACACACACACACACACACACACAGGTGCCAGTTCCCATCGCACGGGACTTCTGAAGTTGAGAATAAAAATTCAACCTCCTATGACTTCCAAAACCTGTGCTGTCTGTTATTTTTAAGCAGATTTAAACATTCCTTTCTTGTTCATTTTGACTGTATGCCCTGGAGGATCAATTGATATAAATTTCATACATGGTTTCACATAGTCTTGATGTTTTCAACTTATGCCAGGCACTGCGCACATTTATTTCAGGAGGGCCTTGGCTGCGTCGGGAGACCCGTGTTTCAGTCTCAGCCCTGACACTTCCAATCTCTGTGATGTTGAACAAATCTTACATCCCCCAGGGCGCAGTGTTCTCCTCTATAAAGTGGTGGCAGTTCTATCTCAGCTTAGTGTCATTATAGGATTCAGCTAAGCTAATACACATGAAATTACCTTGATAATTTTAATATATATAAATATAGTTAGCATTTGCTTTCAAGAATGAGACAAATACCAATACTCCCTTGGAGGTACATGTGTTTGCAAAAGCAACTCTGTTAAGGAGAGCGTAGTGTGACGTGTGTGAACATGGGGGAAGTAAGCAAGTGACGTCAACGTAAAGAATTCCCCGAAGATCCTTATGGAGAAGACAGCGACGGTCAGATGAGTTGCAGTGGAAACTCTATGGAGACACCGCACATCTTAGTTTTGTTCAGAACCATTTTACTAAGGGATTTCAAATAGAACAGTTAATCATTGCAGAAGAGCACCACAAAACAAAACACACACGTACACACGCACACGCACGCACACACGCACAAATTTTAACCAATGACGCAACACCTTCTATTCCAATTAGCTTTCTTTTTATCCCCTTTACTCTCCCAGATGGTCTTTCTCACTTTGAAAAGTAGTCTATTAAGAAGCTACAGAATCAATGAACCCACATGCAAAGTTAGAACTCTTGATTACGTTTAAGGTTCATTACGGACTCATTAACACATGCTTTGTGTGTGTGGGGGGGGGGGGTGGCTGTTTCGAGGTAGGGTCTCACTGTGGCCCAGGCTGACCTGGAATTCACTATGGAGTCTCAGGGTGGCCTCGAACTCATGGCGATCCTCCTACCTCTCTGCCTCCAGCGTGCTGGGATTAAAGGCGTGCCCACCACGCCTGGCAACACATACATTTTCCCCTCTATTAATGTATCAAATATACACAGTGTTATATCTGCCTGTACTCAACCATCAAATATAAAGTTCAGCCACAAGAGAGGATGACGGCCTCTTCAGATAGAGGAAAGCCGCAGGGGAGTTTCACCAGTCTACATTATAAAAACAGAAGTTTTAATGTTGGTGTATGAACGTCTGCATGGACACCAGCCAGCAGAGTTTAAATTGGTCTGGATCAACATTAACGACAGTGTTCACCCTTTGCTTCTAACAGACCTAGTGACATCAGTGAGGTGCCAAAGGAAATGAAGCATGCAAGGAGCCAGAAGCATGGGTGAAGGCAGAAAGGAAGTGCTCCCGTCCAGGTGGGAAAGCTGTTTGACTTGATTTTCTCCTTCATCAGGGACAGGACACAGAGTCAGGTACGTTTGCACACGCACACGCTGAGGCACGTGTTTGAATACATTTCCAACACGACTTTCTAATAAAGCCAACTCATTGCCAGTTTAAGAGTTGGACACCTGATCTGAGCCCTAGGTTTTCCTGGTTCCATATCCAGTCCCAATGTATAATTAATTAGCCACCACCCACATGTGGGGACTTGGAGGCACCCACCCCTGCCTCCTGGGTGTGAGGCTACCTGACAGTTCCGCTTTGCCACTGGGCATGGGAGCATGGCAAAGACAGGCAGCTTCTCAAGGTTTGCATGACTCTGGGGTGTGTGTGTGTGTGTGTGTGTGTGTGTGTGTGTGTGAATGTAGGGGGAAGGGCTCATGGTCTAGTGTCAGGAAAGGGAGAAACGAAATTGGGCCCAACATCCACCTCCATGCCTGAGCTAAGAGCCAAGGGCTGACTCCTCAGCAACTGTAATTGATTCTATATACTCTCATTTCCCTGGCATCTATTAAACCTCCGAGCTGACATGTGGCTTCCCTGCCCTGTTTCCGGAGCACTTTACAGTTAAGGGGAAATCACTGTAATCAAATCTCTACGTCTCTCACTTGATGCTAAAACGGAGGTGCTTTCTAGATTTTTTTTTTTGTCAGGGACCACTGATAGACACACGCTCTCTCTCTCTTTACCACACACCCCAACGCAGAGCGACTCCCACAGCCGCCCCCCCACCCAGCCCCCGCTCCTCCCCTCTCCTCTTCTCGCAAGGATGGCTGAACATTTTGCTCCAAACTCTCCGGAGTCACCCACGTGTTTGTTCTCCTCTTTGGCTGTTCAATTGACTTCCCAACTTGACAAAGAGAAACTCGAGGTGTTCACAAGCTTCTAAGCTGCCGTCCTGGGGTCCGCGCGCGCCCCTTTAGGGCCACATCTGCCGCGCGGGACCCCTTCCTCTCCGGAGTGGGCGAGTGGACAGATGACTGGTGATTTCTGAACTTGGACCCCGCCCTGCTCTCACTCCTTCAGGCTTACTCCTCCTCTACCCGGAGCAACTGAATTTGCTGTTTAATTTTCCTGCCTGGGTGGGAAGGAAGAGAGCGGGGAGACGGAGGGACGTGGCACACACTGCGCGGTAGCGCGCCAGCGTGCGCGCGCGCACACACACACACACACACACTCACACTATCCCAGTTAACAATCACACCGTACTTTCCAGGTCTATTACACACCTAAATCCAATCTAGTAGAGCAAGGACAGACACGCCCCTGTTCGCCTCCCTCCCAAGCTTTGCAGAATCCGACCCTGCGTCCAGGATTGGGGGGTGATTAAAAAAAAAAAAAAAGATAGTCAAAAATTGGGCACATTTGAGGAGACGGGTGATCACCTTTGCCAGGGAGGAGTTGGAGGTGTGTGTGCGTGTGTGTGCGTGTGTGTGTGTGTGTGAGGGGGGGGCGGGGGATTCTCTCTCTACTCACCGCCTGAGTCCCTGGAACGACGAAGGCCAAGACATTCTAGATTTCTTCAGGCCCGGCCGGTGACCGGTGTCCACGGCGTAAGAGGTGCGGTCCATGGCGCGACAGTACAGGTAGCGCTCGGTGTCCGAGTAGCCGCGATGCCGGACGCGGCTGGTGGCCCCGCTCGAGGCGTAGCGACCCCGGGTAGCCCCGGGGGGCGGCGGGGGCGGCGGCAGTGGGGGCGGCGGTGGAGGTGGCTGCAGCTGGGGCTGGGGCGAAGGCGGCGGCGGCGGGGGCAGGTGGTGATGGGGATGGAGGAGGCGGAACTGGGGCTGCCGGAGAGGGTACTGGTGGTGATGTGGCTGCTCGTGCCTCCAGAGATGCTTCGGGGCTTTGAGGGTGCTCCCACCACCACCACCACCACCACCGTTGGCGCCGTCGTTGCTCTCGCCGCTGCCAGCCCGCGAGGGCACGCTGCTGCCCTGCGACTCCATCCTCGCCCGGCTGCTGCGCCCCGCTGCCCCGCCGGGTTCACGGGCGCTTAGCTAAAGCCCCGGCGCCTCCGGGAGGGATGCTGCTTCGGTTGCTTGCCACCGGAGGCGAGCAGAGAGGCTCGCTTAAGCTTCAGCTCGTAGCCACCAGACGCCGCTGCAGGCTACCGGGAGGGGGCTCTTGCGTTCGGTCACCCAAGGGCTCCTTGCACCGTGATCGCGGCACCGACGCACCCCTGTGCTGCCCGCGACCGAGATGAGCCGCTTCGCCCAATGCTCGGGGGTTCCTCCTTCCTCTCTTCCTTCTTCCCTTCCTTCCTTCCTTCCTTCCCTCTTTTCCTCGGGCGCCGGGCGGAGAGGCGAGATTTGGAACTGGGAGCGAGCACGCAGCTCAAGGCTGCAAACTTCCCACCCTGTCCTGGTTGCAGAGCACCTGAACCCAAGAGCTCGCAGCTGCTGAAAAGTTGGACAGCTCCCTGCTGGCGAGCCCCAGGCTCTTGACTTTTCTCCAAAACCAACTCCAGCCAGTCAGGAGTGAGACCTGGGCTCCTTCCTCCCCACCCCCTCCTCCTCCTCCTCCTCCTCCTCCTCCTCCTTCTCCTCCTCCTCCTCCTCCCCACCCCTCCCTCCCTCCCCGCTCCCCGCTGCCCAGGGAGGGTTACAGCCTTTTCGAGCAATGCAGCTTGGTGGTTTCTGGTCGCTGTTTCTCAGAGCTTGTTGACAGCGAGCCCCGTTGCTGGGGCTTTTTCTAAATGTAAGGGACGCAACCTGGCAAAGTTGCTGGGAAAGGTCTGTCTGCGCTTCGCTGAGAAAAAAAAAAAAAAAATTGGATCCGACATTGAAGATTAATTCTACCACTTTTCCTGACATAGGATCAGATAGTGTGTGACTCTTTTTCCATAGTAGGCAGGATAATCCACGCATCCTCTTGGCCATCTTCCAGCTAAGTGTCTTGATCCCCGGGAAGGAATCCATTAATTTTAGAGGCCCGGCTGTGCTCCCTGGCCACATGAAAGCCTGGTACACCTTTTTCCACGACAAACCTCTGGACTACCCTTGGAGCCTGCCTGTAATTTTGCTTTTCTGCCACAACTAGCATTACACAGCCCCACTGCTGTTTCCAAACACATTGTACCATGAGTCCACAGAAAGTAGTCACACACACTCTTACCATCGATTTCCAGTTTTTATTTTCCTTGAATTAGTGTTTTCCTGCAATGTCGAATGCTTTTAAGCCAAGTTCATTTCAAAGAATTGCGTGTGCATTTTTTTTTTTTTCGCCTGCACTTTTATCACATCACCGTATTACTTAAAAGATCAGATGTCACTGGCTTCCTGGTAGAACCGTTCTAGAATTTGTCTCTGTGGGGCATCAGCACAGTACCATGGGCATGTCTTTAGGACACCCAGTGTAATCACAGCATGACTGAACATGCACTACAGGACCAGAATCAGGACCGCTGCTGCAAACGATTCAGAGTGCTGAAGACCCAATGTTCTGTAGACATCATCGGGGGGAAAGGAAGCAACAATGAAAGCAAATGCTCACTTTGCTCAAGAGTTAAGAACAATCACAAAACACATATAAATGTCTTGTTTAAGAGGTAGCAGATTAATAATGCACAAAAGATGCCCAGGCCAGCTGTAACAGTCACTTATGGCCAGAAATGCCCCTTTCCTTCAACATGTTAGCCATAAGCATTCTGACTGTGTGAGGGTCAGGCACCAAATGTGAAAAAAAAAAAAAAAAGTGGTGTTGACAGAAATGAAGTAAGTCTCTCATGCACCATTACCCCCTGCATAGGATGGGAACTACCTGACTGAGATACCCTCTCTACCCTCTGCAGACACAAGCTGTGATGACCAGAACAGGCCAGACCTTTCTTATGCCTTTGGGGAATGAGCATTGAATCAATATTCTCCCAAACATAAAAAGGAAAGAAAAGGAAGTATTCTGCAAGCCTACACTGTTTTCCCTTACAATTCATTGCTTTATTAACATTTAGGACCAAAACGTTGACAAATTACTTCTTTCTTCTGAAATTCTTTCCACCTTTTCTCTCACTAAAACCACAGCAATATCACCCCATCTCTGAAGCTGCAAACTTTTCCAAATACTGATAGACAAGTGATAGATGATTCTTTTTCCCAGATTACCCAGCATAAGTCATATCTAACCCATGCCTCCCTCACTGTCTGCTTGATCCTTAAAATACAAGGGGAAAAAAAAACCACTTTTTTCTTTTACTCATATCTGTCATGTTTTAAAGTAATGTGCTCTGTCTCTAGTATATACATCTAAGTCGGGAACCTTTTCAAACACACAAGAAATCATTTGACCTGTTCTCGGCTTGTGCAATACTCAGTTTCTCGTAATTTTAAATGACTACTCACAGTCATAGATTCTTGTGTAGCTCTTGAGGGTGCAACTTGGGACCCAATTCACCACTTCCTGCCCATGTGACTTAACTAAATCATTTGACCTGCTTTTCTGTTACATAATAAATAATACATTTATAACATCACAGGATGGC
Organism: Jaculus jaculus; assembly: GCF_020740685.1. Taxonomy (NCBI): domain Eukaryota; kingdom Metazoa; phylum Chordata; class Mammalia; order Rodentia; family Dipodidae; genus Jaculus; species Jaculus jaculus. The sequence continues at coordinate 18,382,487 of NC_059121.1, read as the reverse complement.
ATGGTTATTGTTAATAAGAAAATAGAGAGCAATGACCTATGCATAATTAATACCCAGTAAAATAATTTTATACATTTTTTTTATTTATAAGGAGAGAGACTGAATAGGGCACACCAGGGCTTCCAGCCACTGCAAACAAACTACAGATGCATGTGCCAGTGCTTTTGGCTTTCCATGGGTACTGGGGACTCAAACCCAGGTTTCCAGGCTTGGCAGGCAAGTGCCTTAACTATTAAGCCATCTCTCCAGCCCTCAATGAAAAAAAAAAATTTATTACCCCCCAAAATGTGCTGCTTTGGAGTCTTATGCTCTCTATAAAAAAAAAAAAAAAACCTTACCCCGAGACAAAGGGATCAGCATCTGAGGACTTAATACTCTCTCTTTTTTTTTTTTTTTGATGATTCCTGAAAGACCTGGCTAAATACTAAATATTTTAATCAGCAGTAAGTGAGTCTGAATGCATCTAGGAAAGATCTATTGTGGGGCTTTAAAAATCATGTTGAGACTTAGGCCAATCTTGTGCTATCAGAACCAGCTGGAGAGCTGGTTCAGAGCACACAGGCCCAGGCTCCTTAAAGCAGAACATGGCTGGGGGATAAGGGCTTTGCACCTTTACCAAGTGGTGAGGTGACCGTGAATCAGAATGATGTTTGTGAACTCTTTCTACAAATGGACAAATGAAGTCAGCATTTCTGGGAAAGGACTTGGCATAATAAAAGAGGAAGGAAGGGAGGAAGAAAGGAAGGAAGAAGAGGGGAAGTGGAGGGGAGGGGCGGGAAGGGAGAACTTATCTAGGTGGTTTATATGTTGTAATTACTGATGCAGCCACTCCCTCATTATAAGACTAAAAAACCACACGGTACTATTAATTGACTTATCCACTCCATATCAAGGCAAAACACACTGATATGCCCAACTCTTATGGAAATAGGTATTTTATTACTCTGATTGCTTCCATGTTACAAGAAAATCTTACACGCTGTTAGAAGATGAGCAATGCACACTTTCCCTCTCAAACCACTAGTCATGAAAGTGGGAGTTTCCACACAGGTAAGACAGCAAATTGTAAATTATTCAGCTGAGTCATTGGTTTTCTCTGGTTTTATGTCAAATAAGTTAGTCATTTCCCCTCACTGATTGATCACAGATCTTAGAGGTTTATGGGATATAGTCTGGGAGGATCTTTGAGAACTCTTTGGTGAATATGAAGCACTCTTAAAAGCTAACACTAATCTATCATAGTCCATATCCATAAAAAAAAAAAAAGAAAAAAGAAAATCAGGCTGGAGAGATGGATTAGTGGTTAAGGCACTTAGCTGCAAAGCTTAGTGACCTAGGTTCAATCCCCCCAGTACCCAGGTAAACCAGACACACAAGATGCCACATGTATCTGGAGTTAGCTTGCAGTGTCTGGAGGCCCTGGCACTCCCATTCTCTCTCTCTCTCTCTTTCTCATAAATAAATAAATAAATAAATAAATAAAATATTAAGAATACTGTTTCAAAAACAAAACAAAGAAAATTAGGTATCTCATTAGTGCCTCATTTGCTGAGCAAACCCCAATAAAAGATAACTTGGTGCCGTGACCATGAGACAGGGGTGATACACTGCTGTCTTCTGTACCACACATTTCAAATCAGCCCTAATGACAAAATCAATCACTCAGTGTGCTGTGATTAGCCAGGGAGAACATTCCTGTCAATAATGATGGAGAGTTCTAGCAGAAAGATGTCAATTAGCAGCCAGCAGAAAGAAAGTACCATTTTCACCCAGCACACAGCATTAAAAGTAAAGTTGCAATAACTAAGAGTTCATTTGTAGCTTGTTGAGGAGGTTGAGGTTTAAATGGGATGTTTCAATTTTGCAGATACCCTAGATGTGCATGGTGTTTTGTTAAAGATGAATCACTCTGAAACCAATCAGCTTAAGGTTGGAAATTTCCTTCATGACGTGACACAAGGCCAAGCAGCTTTCTATCTAGAAATACAAGGAGAATGCCCACTAGGAACCTCAGAATTCACCAGGTCCTCAATGCGGGTAAAACCAGACATAGGGTATTTCCTTAATTTCTGGGATGATCTTTCAGAATTATTAAAGCTAATACATATATTAGATAGTATTAACAATATTGCAATGATAATAAACACTATTAAAATTTCTGGGCTGGGGCTGGAGAGATGGCTTAGCGGTTAAGCGCTTGCCTGTGAAGCCTAAGGACCCCGGTTCGAGGCTCGGTTCCCCAGGTCCCACGTTAGCCAGATGCACAAGGGGGCGCACGTGTCTGGAGTTTGTTTGCAAGGGCTGGAAGCCCTGGCGCGCCCATTCTCTCTCTCTCCCTCTACCTGTCTTTCTGTCTGCGTCTGTTGCTCTCAAATAAATAAATAAAAAACTTAAAAAAAAATTTCTATTCCATTCCACCTAATAGATATTAAGTGAAAATGTTGCCCTTGAACCTATTTTTTAAAAAAACATATTATGCTATTAACTTTACATCAGCACTCAAATGTAACAGTGGTTGTGGCTTAGTATCATTGGAAACCAATTCTATACATTTATGATGACATTACTTTCCTAATTAGTTTAACTAATTGCAGTTTCCCCTCATGCTTCAGTAGTCCACTGACAAACACAACCAAAAATGTTAAAGCCCGCAACTTCCATGAACATCAACATATGTGCGATTGTATACATGTGCAATGTGGGTGGAAAAAGGCATGGGCCAAGAAGAAGGGAAATAATGATGTATTAGATATTCAGAAAGTGCATAAATAATGGCACAAATAAATGACACAAAAATAATGGCATTAAAAAGGGCAGGTTGGGGCTGGAGAGATGGCTTAGTGGTTAAGCGCTTGCCTGTGAAGCCCAAGGACCCCAGTTCAAGGCTCAATTCCCCAGGACCTACGTTAGCCAGATGCACAAGGGGGCGCATGTGTCTAGAGATCATTTGCAGTGGCTGGAGGTCCTGGCGCGCCCATTCTCTCTCTCTGTCTCTGCCTCTTGCTCTCTCTCTGCCTGTCATTCTCAAACAAATAAAAATGAACAACAATAATTTTTTTTAAAGGGCAGGTTGGAGGTTTTGCAGAAACCTAATAGTCACTTCTTTGTGTCCCCTCAAGGCAGTGCAGTGACTGTATACACATCATGAAGACGGGCTCCTCCTAGGTAGATTAGGGTTAATGTGGATGTGTAGGATGTGAAGAGAGGAAAGAAGGAAGGATACGAGTGACTACGGAAAATAATAGTGTGCCGTCCCTGAGAAGATGAGGTAAAAAGGGTGCACTGTATGGCACAGGTGGAAGTCACTGGCTCAAGACAGCAAGACATCAACATCCCCTTCGTGACAGCAGACGGAGAAAAGACAGAGTAGGTTCAGAACACTCACTGGACATTTAACTTTTGGCATTTCACCAAACACCTTCCTATGATATTTTACTGAACCCTTGGAACATAATTGTCTTCACACTTTAATAATTTTTGAAAATAAGCATAGCCTTTGTAGATGGTTAGGACAGGCAGTGAGGTGGTTTGATTCAGGTGACCCCTCATAAACTTAGGTATTCTAAATGCTGGTCTCTCTAGTTGATGGCAATTGGAAATTAAAGCTTCCTGTAGGCAGTGTACTGTTGGGGGCGGGCTTATGGGTGTTATAGCCAGTTTCCCCATGCCAGTGTTTGGCACACTCTCCTGTTGCTATTGTCCACCTTATGTTGGCCAGGGGGTGATGGTTACCCTCTGCCCATGCCATTGTTTTCCCCTGCCATCGTGGAGCTTCCCCCTTGAGCCTGTAAGCCCAAGTATACCCTTTTTTTCCCCCCCCAAAAAAAAGCTGCTCTTGGTGGGGTGATTTCTGCCAGCAATATGACCCTGACTGTGACAGACAGCATGACCCTGATCGTGCACAGGAAATACCCGTCCAACCGACTCTCTGAGCATTTGTTCATTCCCTAGAGCAATATTTGAGGAATACTTAATATGTGCCAAATTCTCAGCTCTGCAGAAACAGTCATCAATGAAGTGGAGACAATTTCTGGCTCTCCTTTTTCTAGTGGGAAGAGGGATAATAAACAGTCAGAGTCATATTTAAATACCTCAGATGGAGTTAAGTGCTATATAGCACACTGACATAAATTAAGGCATTGGAACCTGATGTGGGAGTAGGCTATTTTCTATTTTTTACATATTTTTATTTTTGTTTGTTTATTTGAGAGATGGAAAGAGGCAAAGAGGGAGAAAGAGAGAAAATGGGCACACCAGGGCTTCCAGCCACTGCAAAGCCAAACGACCCAGGTTTGATGCCCCAGGACCCACATAAACCAGGTGCACAAGGTGGCACATGCATCTGGAATTCATTTGCAGCAGCTGGAGGCCCTGGAGTGGCCATTCTCTCTGTCTCTAGCTCACTCTCTCCCTGTTTCTCTGTCAAATAGATAAATAAATATTTTTTAAATGTAAATAAAGACAACTCTGTATAGCCATATAATAAAAGTATTTGAAAGCCGGGTGTGGTGGTGCACGCCTTCAATCCCAGCACTCGGGAGGCAGAGGTAGGAGGATCACCATGAGTTCGAGGCCACCCTGACACTACATAGTTAATTCCATGTCAGCCTGAGCTAGAGTGAAACCCTACCTCGAAAATCCAAAATAAATACATAAATTCTTTAAATGACTATGGAATGATAGCCAGTTGTCCAGCTGACATATGCTTTAAGTGAGAGGGGACATTTAACTTCTAGTGTTTGATCATTAAATTTTAAAAATGATCCCGTATCCCTTTAAATGCCACTCTCAGTCTCAAAAATGCATAAGAGTTTAGAAGAAAAATGTTGTTACCCTTCTCAAGTATAAGAGGCCAAAATTCCAGATTCCTGTCCACTTTAAATAGAAGACTTGATCTTTGAGATTTCCCAGCTGTTAAGATGCTGAGAAATAATGTGCCTGACGTCATTAGGAAGATAGGTGTGAAATTTTTTTTTTTTACTCACTTAAAATGTATGGGCTGGAGAGATGGCTTAGCAGTTAAGGGACTTGCCTATGAAGTCGAAGGTCCCAGGTTCAATGCCTCAGTACCCACATAAGCTAGATATGTATGGTGGTGCATGCATCTGGAGTTCGTTTGTACTTGCTTGGGGCCCTGGCATGCCTATTCTCAATCTCTCCCTCCCTCTCTCTCTCTCTCTCTCTCTCTCCCTTTTCCCCTCCCTCCCTCTCAAACAAGTAATAAATAAATTAATTAAATATTTTTTAAAACTTTTAAAAATGGAGATTTTAAATACTGTTTCTTGTTTTTCAAACTTCTATTAAAGTGAGCTGGATGTTGTCACTGATTTCTTAAACTAGGAGAAACTGGAGCCATAACTACATTTACAAAACAGAAAACTGCAGCTCGTAGGGGCAATCATTTATTTAATGGTAGACACTTGTCTGGTGTCATAGCCTGAACTTAAACTCTGGCTAAGCTGAATTCACAACCTGTGGTTTCATCTGCATAACAAAGGGGAGGCATCAAGCACAGACCTTTTGAAAGCAATGTGTCAGTGGACGGGTTATTAATGCCATCAGCAGATGGCTGGTATGCTCTATCAACTAATATCATTACAGGCCTGTATTCTATATTAAGCAAACCATTTCTGGTACCATTAGAAGAGCATTATGATACTCACACAGGAGAGGATGTCTTCTCTAAATGGTACACAAGGATACAAGACTAAGAGATTGACAGATAAACATGCATTAAGACCTATAAATGCTATTCACCAAAATAGTCAATAAAGCAAGAGAACCAGTTAGGGGGAAAATATTACAAAGCATGCATTTGACACAATATTTGCTAACATACAATTAATATAGGGGCAATGGGACACCCTAAAAGGCTCCCATCATGAGTAGCAGAGCAGATAAACTGACAGCCATGTTTCGTGAGGTTGAAGGTTTCATCTTTACAAGAGAATGTTTCAGGCCATTGCTCAGCATCCCATGTCTGTCACCTTGCCAAATGAGACCACTGGGCACACTTTTCAGACCACGGTAGCATAAAAATATGTACGGGATCCAAATAAAACTCCAGGCTAAAAGTAATTACGTTCTTTAAAATAGAATCCATTCCTCTTTTAGAACTTTAGATTTTGGGTGAACATTGAGTTAAGATTTAAAAAAAAAAAAAAAAGGCTTTGTGAGATGAGGTGTAGCTCTCAATTGCAAGGTGAACCAACTCCATTTCTTTTGTCTGTGATACTAGAGCACATCTTTCCCTAAGTATCTATTCCATACATCCCTGGAACTCCACAAAGTGTCTCGGGATCAGAGAGTGCTTTCATTTCTCAAAAAGTGTCTAAGGGCTGGAGAGATGGCTTAGCGGTTAAGCGCTTGCCTGTGAAGCCTAAGGATGCCAGTTCGAGGCTCGATTCCCCAGGACCCACGTTAGCCAGATGCACAAGGGGGCGCACGCGTCTGGAGTTCGTTTGCAGTGGCTGGAGGCCCTAGCATGCCCATTCTCTCTTTCTCTCTCCCTCTGCCTCTTTCTCTCTCTGCCTGTCACTCTCAAATAAATAAATAAATAAGAATAAAATATTAAAAAGTATTTAATATCAGGAAATCAGTTAAAATGTTTCACTATTAGTAAGCCTCACGCCAGGCATTCATATCAACTGAAAAGCAAAAGCTGCCCCAGGGATCAAGCACTGGAGTTGGCAGAGAAGAGAAGAGAAAGTTAAAGATAGAATGTCACAGTCCATTTCCCACATTTTTCAATATCATGGCAAAATTTCCAAACTGTCCTGATATATAGGGAGTTTGAATACATTCATTAGGGAGACACCTATCCATGTGCTTACTCTAGGACATGAGATGGGGGAGGGTCTCTGAAGTGTGGCATTAAGTGACATTTTATAGAGTATTCTAAGAGGCAGGCATTGTCCTGACTGCTTTTTCAAGAGTTAACTGTTAAAGACACAGAAGCATAGAAAAGATAGCTGACACCATATCTCCAAGCACAGACAGTGTGGGAAAAGCAAGGGTTTTAATTCCTACTGCCAATCCCAAGGCCCATACCCTAGGATAGTGTCCTCTGCCTGTGCCCCTGTGGCACCAGTGACGAATCCTCTTCTAACAGGCTATATGTCCCTGGACATTTTCAGTAGTTGGGGGAAGTAAACAACATATTCAGTTTTTAAAAGATGGGATTAAAAGAGATTTTTAGCAATGCTTTTTTTAAAAAAAATTTATCTTTTCTCCACCTTAAGATTCCTCATCTGTAACACAGATTTGTGAAAAACAAGCATGACATTATTTTAAGGATTAAATAAAGCAATCCATTTTGGGCAGTCAATAATCATTTTCTTTGACTCTAGTGTTACTGTGGTTACTAATTATTAGTACAAACCCGGGTCTGTCTCTACTTCAGATTTTAAAAATATATATTTTATTTATTTATTTGAGAACGAGGCAGAGAGAGAGGAAGAGAAAAGGAGTTAGAGGGAGACAGAAAAAGAATGGGTGCACAAGGGCCTCTTGTGACTGCAAACGAACTCCAGATGCAGGCACCACCTTGTGCAACTGTCTTATGTGGATCCTGGAGAATCGAACCTGGGTTCTTTGGCTTTGCAGGCAAGTGCCTTAACAGCCAAGCCATTTCTCAAGTCGTGATTCAGATTTTATGTAAACCACTATATCCTCTCTCTCTCTCTCTCTCTCTCCCTATCTGAAAATGCTTCTTTTCTTTATTCTTTGCCGAGTCAGATGGTCACATGGCAATCAAGTATCAAACATTGACAGACACTCCAGGTTCCCTAAGTAGGGACGTTAAATAGGAAGAAGGGAGAGTCTTTCCTACTTTCCAGCAGCAAAGCTAATTCTAGGATTAGCCATCCAAGTTTAAATTCATTAACCTCCAAGAGTGCTGTGAATATTCTGAGATGATTGCCTTAGTCTGCTAAATTTAATTCTTTATGTAGCTAACACCGTTCTTAATAGAAAGATCAAAATGCCTAGCAGCTGGTTACATCAAATGGTTTTCTTCAGGTGATAACTAATGTTACTCATTTGTGAAATCACAATTTTTCCTTAAGATCTGAAGTAATAAATACCTCAAAGAGGTCCGAAAGATGGCTTAATGGCTAAGGCGATGACCTGAAAAGCCCAGGGACCCAGACTGAATTCCCTAGAACCCACATAAGCCAGACACACAGGGTAGCATGTGTGTCTGGTGTTTGTTTTCGGTGGCTAGAGTCTAGCCCTGGCATTCCCCTTCTTTCTATCTATATGCGTCTCTCTCTCTCTCTCTCTAATAAGTAAATCAATAAAAAAAGAGACAAGAGGTTCCTAATATTGAGGAAGGAGTGTTTAATTTCTTCATCTGTCCTCAAGATGTACATATTTGCTCCAAAACAGACATTAGCACCTTGGGCACAAACACAAATTGACTTAAAAAGTAGGCCAATTACCGGCTGTGGTGGCGCACGCCTTTAATCCCAGCACTTGGGAGGCAGAGGTAGAAGGATTATCATGAGTTCGAGGCCACCCTGAGACTCCATAGTGAATTTCAGGTCAGCCTGAGTTAGAGTGAGTCCCTACCTCGAAAAGCAAACAAACAAACAAACAACAACAACAACAAAAAGTAAGCCAATTATTCACCTTCTTTGTGAATGCAGAAGTTTTAAAGAAGGAATATTGTTTAAAAATACTTGAGAAAGTATTATTTTAACAGGATTTTTAAATCTCCCTGTGATGTATGAGTAAAATAGAAGAAAGCAAGCACTTCCAGAGAAGGGAAAATATATAGAAATCTCAGTTTATATGGTTTCTAACATGGGCCTGCTCTCTTCTTAAAGATGATGCATGACATGAGATTTATTTTATTCAATGCAGACCTGCAGTGTGTATTTTTTTTTGCATGTGTATGTGTGTTCATCATTTTTTTATGGGGAGCAGTGTGTGTGTGTGTGTGTGTGTGTGTGTGTGTGTGTGTGTGTGTGTGTTTTGGGATTACACGGTCTTTCTCAGTCACTCACCATATTACATTTTGATACAAGGTCTTCCACTGAATTTAGCCAACATACCTGGCCAGTAAGCCGTAGGAATCCTCTGGCTTCCCAGAGCTGGGATTACAGGTGTATGCCTCCACACACAGCTTTTATGTGGTCCTGCACTCAAGTCTTTTTAAAACATATTTTATTTTTTATTTACTTATTTTGAGAAACAGAGAGGTTTCTAGCCATTGCAAGCAAATTCTGGAATAGAACGTGGGTCCTCAGGCTTCTCAGGCAAATACCTTAACCACTAAGCCATCTCTGCGGCCCTCAGGTCTTCTTAATTGAAGAGCAAGATTTTGGCCATGGAGCCATGTCCTTCGCCTCTGATATAGCATTTGGAAGAGAGAGAAGGCTAGGAGTAACCATTCTTTTTAGCGTAGCAGTAAAATTGATCACCAATGGAAAATCTGTGGTCCAGTCTTGCTAAGGCTGAGTCACTTTTCTCCTGACTGGGTGCAAGGGAACCAGCTTATTTTCTTCATGCATAACTAATAGAAATCTCATCATTTGAATACAACAAATTGTGCAGAATGTTTTGTGGAGTGTGCCAAATGTAGACCTAGATTCAGTTACAAGTGGCCTCTTGCACACTCAAAGATGTGGACTTATTGACCAACTGTAACCAGCCCCAGTTAACACTTTGATGATGGCTGAAGAACCCATGCATGATGAATCTATTTAGTCAAAATTGGTGAATCACTGCTCTCATTACAATTAAACTTCACTTATTGTGGGTTGAAAAGTATGCCATGTTATGGCGATTAAGAAAATGAGCAATATAAAGAGAGCTCCAGGGCTTTCTAGATGTCCAACAGCAGGTGGGCTATCTCTCCAAATGTTAAGTTTATTTTCCATCAGTGAGAAGGATAATGGAAGGAACTCTGCAAAGTTACTATAGAGATTAATAATAGATGTGAAATGTTCAATATAGTAGGCATTACATATGCAGATGTATATTATATTATATATAAACTATCCATTTACCTGCCTATCTCCCTACATGTCTATGATTCAGGAAATTAGGTGAAGAAATTATCCAAGATCCCCTACCATATTCGGTGCAGAGCTTTTTAAAAATTATTAGCTATTTTCAAGTTGCTATATGGCTATACCTTTAAGCCACCAATGAGTATTTTAGCAAGCTAGTATTTTTTTTTTCTAATCTTAAAAGTAGAACTAGTTCAGTGTTCTTTCCTCCTTTGTTTCTAGTTTTACTTCTGCTCCACATGCCTTTTCTGGAATGTGGAGAAAATGCAAGGGAGTGCATGTTTACTGACCTTACTGCATGTCAGATGTTGCTGCAGGGGAATCTCGCTAATGCTACGGTGACTTAATCACGGCCTTCTATGAGGAAGGTATTATTACACTTGTTTTGCCATTGAGGAAAAGCATCTTATGTAACCACGCAAGGCTTACATAATCACACAACACTAGAACCCAATTTCTACCTACTATGTACCTCCAAAGCCTTTTACATTTTTCGCTTTTATCACCAGCATCCTAGCATTTGTAATCGTTCTATGAGGATATCCTCCTTGTCTATGTGTAAAAAGCAATCGTTAGCATGCCAAAAGATTTCAGCATCCCCATGTCAGTATCAAAGGGGTCTGGGAGGATGGAGCCTCTCTGAACTTAAGATCACAGTGCCAGGACATTCTCCCAGAGACAAAAGTTCTACACACATAGCTCACAGCAGCTCAGGAGAAGTCGCTTTTCCCCATTTACTACTCCAAATTTCCCATCCTTCTGTCTCTATTTGGATCCCCCAAGCCTTTCAAAAGACCAAAAAAAAAAAAAAAAACAAAAAACAACCTTCTCCGTCCTCGCTTCAAGGGTCCTTTGAAAACATAAAGGGACGTGGTCGTTATTTAGCACCAAGGGAAACCAGTCCATAAAGCCATGCTCAAACTCAAGGTTTTAAAACTGCTTTGTCCTTTTCCTTCCTCAATGGTGGAGTTAAGGACTTTATAATTCCCATAATATTTAGGCAATATCTGTGTGAAATAAAAATTTCTAGTTGCTAGTGCCACATGGTACCTCGCATGAACTATGATCAATAAACATATTCAGCTGCAATGAGCTGAAAAGTCAAATTGTCTGCACGTATGAGGAAGCTACGGAACATAAGGAATTAAAGAGAAGTTAGAGCAGCAGTGAATGTGGATGTGCAAGTATCTCTTTAGTAGGGTATCAAGTCATTTGGGCATGTGCCAAAGAGTGGCATCGTCGGGTCATACGGCAGTGAAGAGCCCCGCAGTGACTGCCAAGGTGGCTGAACCATTCTACACTCTCCCCAGCCTCTCCCCACACATCCTCGCTGGCGTCTGTTGCGGGTTGTTTTCCTGATGATAACCTCTTGGATCTGTTTAAAATGAAATCTCAATGTGGTTTTAATTTGCATTTCTCTGCTGGCTAAGGATGTTGGACTTTAAAAAAAAAAAAAAAACTCTCTTGGCCAATTTATTTATTTATTTATTTTGCAAACCATCTGTTCATTTCATTAGCCCATTTATTGGTTGCCAGTATATACACAATGGAATTTTATGCCACTATAAATGAAAATGCAATTGTTAGGGAAATGGATACAACTGGATATTTTGTACTAAGTGAGGCAACCCAGGCTTCTACTGAAAACCTATTTTTTTTTTCTAAAATCTTTAATCAGTACGATGACTGGTGGCTTCATAACATGAGCAAAACCCCAACAGTTATAGCTTTAAGGTTGGCTTTCCATGGAAGCTACTCACATAGGAGAAGGCGCACCATGGTAGAGTTTATCTATGATCACAGCTGTGTTGTCCAAACTAAAGACTGTGAGCCACGGAAAACAGACGAGATCGTTACAAATCAGAATTATTCCCTTCCCAAACGTAGAATAACTATAATGATATGCAGATGATCCAGCTAAAAGGGAAGACTGTGATCACTGAAATCCTCCATCCAGTATCAAAAGCTAATGATGAAAGCATTCCAACAGACGTGATTGAGAATTCATCAGATATAAGTAGTTAAGTATTACCTGTTTGAATATAATATAAAGTGCTCAGTTATATTTTTTTTCTGGGTTTTTAATGTCCACATATTATACATTCTGTGTTTTATATTGTATCTTCTCAATTCATAATTATACATAATCTATGTTCACTGACTATTTTAGGCAAATTAATTGACTAAAATGTAATTATGTAGCCAGAAAACAAAACAGAAAAAACAAACCATCAATTATGTTGTTAGATACCTGAATGTCATTTTAGAGTACTGCTTCCATTTAAGTTCATGAACCTAAATGTTTCTAGCTCTCATCAATCCTTTCCTTCCTTTTGATTTCTACTTCTAAGGTTATAATACAACCTGAAACACTTCACTCCTGGCTTACCGTGACGGTCTTCCAATGTAGCATTATTCAAACTGTGGGCTGAAGACCACTCAAAGCACAATCACATCGATCCAGGCTAAGACAGAGATTGTGAGCCCTCTTCAGACTTTCTGAGTCAGGATCTCGACGGTAAGGCTCAAGGACCTGCTCCCTAGGTGGGTTCTGAAGCACATTACAGTTAAAAAAAAAAACCCACTGTTCTAAAATCTACTGTCTTTCCGTCTCACCTCTCCCTTATTTTCAAACACTTACTCACATTTCTATCTGCTTAGTCATCCTAAAAGCCCAGCAGCATTCCTTGCCTCTCTCCCACAGAAAACCTCTAAATCCTCAGTAGCCAGAGTCTTCCCAGTCAAGGACACACTCAATATGGCGGGCAATTCCTTCTATGAGTTCCCCCACTGCTATAAAAGGCAACAAACAAATTGCAAGTTCAATGCACTCAATACCTTTTTGAATGTCCCTCCCCGCCCCACAACTGGAAACCCTCTACTGGCTCAACTCCAGCACGTTCAATTCCTAACAAAAGGCATTGCCCAAGGTTTTGTATTATGCCTTCCAGAATCTTTCCTTTGTATGAGCTCCCATAATTTATGTGCATACTATTAAGATGATGCCTTATCACAGACTGCCTGTACTGAGTCAAGTTGTCATTTGATGTTTAACATGAGTGTGCATGTGTCATTTCTGCATCTTGATTGTTGATGCTCCTGGGATTAAGAACATTGTGCTGTGGGTTGCAGAGATTGCTAAGTGGTAAAGGAGCTTGCCTACAAAGCCTAACAAGCTAGTTTGATTCCCCAGCACCCACATAAAGCCAGATTCACAAAGTGGCACATGTGTCTGGAGTTCATTTGTAGCAGCTGGAGGATGTGGCATGACCATTCTCTCTTGTTCTCTCACTTGAAAACAAGTAAATAAAAATACATAAAAAAGGGGGAAAAAAAGAATATTTTGGTGTTTTTCCTTCCAGCAAATGCTTGCAATAATTGCATATTTTTTAAATAACAAAATGATTATAGATCAGTTTTTTGACTGATTTCACTAATTTTTGAATGATAGCAACTGTTTTTTTAATTATATATGAAGCACTTTAATAAAACCAGCTTTCCAAAATTTATGAGCTTACCGCTCTCTCATTTTCACATGCCAAGGAAATGTAACAATATTCACAACTAATAAAGGATATTGTACCAGAAAAAAAATCTCAGTAATAAAAGGATCACATACTTTCGGATAAATATTGGGTGCAAACCTTGTCTGTGATTTAATTGGAAAGAAAGCTATGAATTCTAAACATCAACTTCCCAATTGTTTCCCAGTCACATAATCATAAGGAGCCTCATTTTTTTCTGCCACTATTCTACGCTTCAGGGTAATTCTGGTGTCTGGCTCATGTCAACTTAGACACTAGATTATGAGTATATATTATCCTAGTTACTTCTGATTTTTTTTTTGTTTGTTTGTTTCCCCAACCACTTTGGAAAGCACACTTACCCAGTACGGTGGCTTACACCTGTAATTCTAGCTAGTTAGGTAGGTAAGACAAGATAATGGGAAATTCAAGGCCCACCTGAGCAACACAGCGATTTCAGAGCCAGTTTGAACAACTTTAAGACCCTGTCTTAAAATTAGAAAAAGATTAAAAACAAAAACCAGACAGGAAAATAAGACTGAGGATGTAACTCAGTGTCAGAGTATGTGCCTAGCATATGCAAAGGGCCTAGGTTCAATCCTCAACGTCAAAGGATGGGGTTGGGGTTGGCAGGATAAAGACCAAACTTGCCAAGAGAAGAGGCTAGACCATGGCAGGTGCCAAAAGCCTATGTTGAACAAACCTATACTGTTTTCTAATAAGAAAAATAAAAGACTCACATTCATTTTCCATATCTTAACATAACTCAGGTAAACTATTTGACTCAAATAATTCCTGAACGGGAAACATCAATATGAATCAGAGATTGATGATTTTTCCTTCTTTCAGATTCTGAGAAACAACACTGTGTTCAGTGATGAGCAATGGACACTATCAACAAACTAATAAGCATATTGTGATTAGTGCATTCATCACAGAGTAGTCTGGGGCTGCAGAGATGGCTTAGTGGTTAAGTGCTTGCCTGTGAAGCCTAAGGACGCCAGTTCAAGGCTCGATTCCCGAGGACCCACGTTAGCCAGATGCACAAGGGGGTGCACGCGTCTGGAGTTTGTGTGCAGTGGCTGGAGGCCCTGGTGCGCCCATTCTCTCTCTCCCTCTTTCTCTGTCTGTCACTCTCAAATAAATAAATTAAATAAATAGATAAATAAATGAATAAACAGAGTAGTCTGACAATATTTAAAAAAACACACCTGGGCATATTACCTTGACCTACGAAGATCAAGTCAGTTAATCTTGTGTCTTCTTAAGGACCCAAGTAAGGCTGGAGGCATTCAACATCGTAAAGCTTCTGAAAGCTTTCAATCATTAATGCAAATATGAGAAGAAACAGATTACGTCATTCATTTATTGTATAAACAATTATTGAGTACCAACCCACTGCCAGGAAATGTTCCCGTCAGTAGGGATACAGCAGTGAATAAACAAACCGCAGCTGCTAATGCTCCGTATTTAACATAGTATAATGAACAACAAACACATAATAAATAGGAAAACAAACACTCCATAGAGAAAACAAGAATAGATGCAGAGAGTTAAAATTAGGGATGTGGGCTGGAGAGAATGGCTTAGCTGTGAACTAGACACACAAAGGAGAGGCAACGTAAGATCACACATGACCACTAGGTGGCAAAGCATCTGGAATTCAACTACAGTAGCTGAGGCCCTGGTGTACCAATTCTCTCTCTCTCTCTCTCTCTCTCTCTCTCTGTCACGCTCCAAAATAAAATGAAAAAGAAAGAAATAAAAGGGTTGCTGACAGGTGAATGAGGCTGCTTTTTGTTGGGTAATCACGAGATCTCTCTGAGTAAACTGACCTTTACTCTGATTTTTTTAAAAAAGTTATTGTTTGGGGCTGGAGGGATGGCTTAACGGTTAAGGCATTGGCCTGCAAAGCCAAAGGACCCAGGTTTGATGCCCCAGGACCCACATTAGCCAGATACACAAGGGTGTGCATGCGTCTAGAGTTCATTTGCAGTTGCTGGAAGCTCTGGTGTGCCCATTCTCTCTCTCTCTCTCCTTCTTTCTCTGTCAAATAAATAGAAAAACTAAAATATTTTTTAATGTTATTGTTTGTTACTTATATAGAAGTGGAGAGAGATAGAGAAAAGAGAGACAAACAGAGAGAGAATGGGCGCACCAGGGCCTCCAGCCTCTGCAAACAAACTCCAGATGCTCACACCACTTTGTGCATCTGTCTTTAGGTGCAGACTGAGGAATCAGACCCAGGTAGTCAGGCTTTGCAGACAAGTTATCTTAGTTATCTCTCCAGTCCTGTGATTTTGAGTGGCATGAAGGAGCCAGCTGAATGGGAGAGGGCCATGACGGATGTGAGGGACAAAGCACTGAGGAGAGGCTTGGCCACATATAGCAAGCCACCACAAGTGAGGGGGAAACTACACCCAGCAATTATGCAAGGCCTGAGGGACAATTCCATTTGTTCATTGCTGTAGAAAACATGTGGGGTGAAATAATGAGAAAAAACGATTTTCTACTATAAAATAATCTGAAGTGTCTATGATCAACATTGGGTTCTGTGAATCCCAAGGTAACTGTTTCAAACCACAACAAATCTTTAACAACCTTTAACAATAGTTTCTTATTTTTCCCCCCGCAGACTGCACTTCTGGCCCCATAATGCTGTAGATGTGGAAGTTGCTATAATGTACTATATATTGGAAAGCTGCTAATAACCTTTTGCACATATGGGAGGGAGCCATACAACATGTTTATATTGTACATTAATAAGACCTCCACTGAAAAGAGAAACAAGGGAGATACAGAAATTCAAACATACAAAAAAGGACAAATGAACGAGTTACAGGAGACTGACTAAGGCCTTCAGGACACCACAGTGAATACAGGTAATCCCAGTGAGGAGAGCCCCCAGCAGAATGGGGGTTGAGGAGAGGGAATATAACATTTCAGCTGGGCATGGGGGTGCACACCTTTAATCCTACATTTGAGAGGCAAATGTAGGTGGATCACTGTGAGTTCAGGGCCTCCCAAGCACTACAGAGTGAGTTTCCAGGTCAGCCTGAGTTAGAGTGACACCCTCTCTCAAACACAATAAACCATAAAAAAGAAGAATACAGCCTTTTTGAAAAATAAAAAACACGTACAGAATCATTTTCTACCAGTAAAGTTTCTATGAAAACAATCAGATAATTACCGTAGCAGTATAGATGTTAATAGTCAAAATATGGTAAATGTAGAAAAGTATATAATAAATATAGCTACTCAGCTTTTTCATTGATATTGTACTCAAATTTGTCTGCAAAAGTTCTGAGTTAGAATGGACATAGTGACTATCACATGTGTAGAACATCTGTAATGTTAGCTTTTTTTTTTTTTGGTTTTTTGAGGTAGGGTCTCACTGGGTCTTACTCTGGTCCAGGCTGACCTGGAGTTAACTATGTAGTCTCAGGGTGGCCTCGAACTCTCAGCGATCCTCCTACCTCTGCCTCCCAAGTCCTGGGATTAAAGGTGTGCACCACCATACCTGGCTAGCTTTTATAGTTTTTATTTACTAGTTAAAGGAAATATAAAATATGGTGAAACCAAGAATGCATAAAATACCCATACGAAAATCGAAAATAATAACAGCCTTAAAAGATGACCTGATTCATGTCCTAAATTTTTAACATAAAAGTAAAGATTTTAAGAGAGATAATTTGTCCCATGATATATATAACACTTAAAATTTTCTTATAATAAACTCATCAAATAATATTCTTATTTTCTTTCATCTTCTTAAATATCATATAAGAATAGTTGAAGCTATTTTGGATACAATATATGCAACTCTTTATAGAAATTTTAGATTAAATGGCATATTCATTTCCATTCTCACAAATGAGACAATGCAATTTACTTGGCATAACAATGTTTGTTGAATAGATACCAACACCGCATATCCGAGACAGCAGAGTGTGGCCTGTGTATAACAAAATCTGTGTCATCCTTGAGTTAAATAATTGATGATAGGCGTCGACATAGTCCACAAGACGATGACGATTTCTGAAGAGTGTGATTTTGCACAGTGTGGTGAGGAACATCCTCCCCGGTGAGTTGATGTCTAAGTGGTGACCCAAAGGATGCTGGGGAAAAGATGGAAGGGAATGTCAGGGCAAAGTGCCCGAGGCAGGACAAGCAGGCTGCCTGGCTGTAGAGTGGAGAGGAGGCAATGTGTTCATGGGCTTGCCTGTGTGCTGTGTCTAAAGGGAGAGGTTTTCTTTTTGTTTTTGTTTAAAGACTTTTTCTTTTCATTTATTTATTTATTAGAGACAGTGGGGAGAGAGAGAGAGAAAGACAGAGAGGGAGAATGGGCACACCAGGGCCTCTAGCCACTGCAAATGAACTCCAGAGCCATGTGCCACCATTGCGCATCTGGCTTATGTGGGACCTGGAGAATCGAACCTGGGTCCTTAGGCTTCATAGGCATGCGCCTTAACCTGTAAGCCATATCTCCAGCCCCGGGGAGAAGTTTTGACTATCCCTCAGAATGAGATAAAAGGAAGCCCTTTGGTGGGTTCAGGGAAGCAAAATGTGGCTGAAATTATATCCTGTAAGGATCGCGCTCTGGCTGCAAAGTGGAAAACACATTTCCAGGGACACGTATAGTGGTGTCTGCGACACACAAAGCCATTTAAACTACTTATCTGAGAAGCTAATTGGCTTGGGCCAGGGTAGATGAAGTATGTGGAAAGAAAGCAAGGTTAGTTAAGGTTCCGTTGCTGATTGGT
The DNA here is from genome assembly GCF_020740685.1 of Jaculus jaculus. NCBI lineage: Eukaryota > Metazoa > Chordata > Mammalia > Rodentia > Dipodidae > Jaculus > Jaculus jaculus. Next base: position 18,364,184 of record NC_059121.1, on the reverse strand, counting down.
TGAACCTAATAATGAAAGCAAAGAAAAGGAAAAAAAAAAAAAGAAGAAAAATAAAAGACACTTGGCTTAGAAACAAGAAATACGATATTGTCAAGTGAGGTGGGAGCTCTCAGAGAAGTGAAGGTTTGGGAATTGCTAATTCAGAATTTTTTTTAAGGCACTTTAATTTTGAGACAGCTACTAAAGATTCAATTAGAGTATAAAATACAGTGTACTTTGTTTGCCTTGGGAATAATATGTGCATTTCTCTATAGAAATTGTGAATTAGAGTGGATATAATGGCTCCCACTCCTGGATAGAATTGCAGAAACAGATTTGTGGGTTGTCATTCAACAGAGGTCCAGGGAGGGCATGCTCCACATGGAGAGGGGAAAATTCTGAGGGCTGAGTTGGGCAAATTGGAAGAATCCAGAAAAGCCACCGAGGAAATGCTAGCGCACAGGAGAGGGGAAAAACAGTCGTGAAGACCAGGAAAAACATTCAGTCCAGTCCCACATAGAAGCATGTGTGCAAATAATTCGTTGACATTAGCTAGTTGCATAACAAGACGTAAACCGTTTATTGAGCTGATATCTCACAGGAGGCTAAGAGCGAATATTGCAGCAGTTGCTGATTTCAGCAAACCTTGGATGGGAAAAGGAGGTTACCCTTAGAATTAGGGGGAAATGTTTTTGGGTTTTTTTTGTTGTTGTTGTTGTTTTGTATTTTTCCTTGCTGCCACAAAAAAAAAAAAAAAAAGTTGGCATTCTTCTTGTGATGGTCCTCAAATTAATCAGCATTGAACATCTATTCTACCCAAACATTTTGTGACTTTGCAATTTGTTAGAATTATATAGGCTCATGCCTTCATTCTGTGTGACTTATTAGGACATAATCAAGGGTATCTCTAAAAGAAGCGTTCATTTCTTTTCAGCACATTTCTGGTTTGTTTGTTTGGCATGAACTATCGTAAATATTATCATCCAAAAAAAAAAAAAAAAGAGAGAGAAAGTAGGAGTTCTCTTGTATGTAATTCCTTAAATTATATTGATTTAAGTATGAAGCACAGACTGACTTATTTCCTTGAAATACTTCTATGTAAATAAATTTTCCCCACCCAATTGATTCTGCCTTTAATATCTTATTCTCCTGGTTCTTTATAAGCAGAATTACCTATGACTCCCTTCTGCTTTTCACTTTGAATCATTCAAGGAATAGAGGTAGTTGACAAAATGGAACCCAAGAGAGACATTTCTTTGTCTGAACTTTTGTTTTTGGAGAAGAAAAGGGCAAGGATGGGCTCTCGCCAGGAAGTCCTGCTTTGTCTACACCAACAACCAAGGTAAATGGTGGCATTCTGCTCACATGCAAACCAAGAATGCTGGCTGGCAATATGCGAAAGAAAGCAGCTGTGCCTGGATGCACATGTGACTTATGAGAACAGCAGACCCTGTCTCTGTGACAGACAGTGTCACCAGATGTTGACCTAATAAGAAGAGTGCAAGTTATGCAAACGAGTTCTTGGAAAGAAAGAAAGAAAGAAAGAAAGAAAGAAAGAAAGGAAGGAAGGAAGGAAGGAAGGAAGGAAGGAAGGAAGGAAGGAAGGAAGGAAGGAAGGAAGGAAGGAAGGAAGGAAGGAAGGAAGGAAGGAGGGAAGGAAGGAAGGAAGGAAAGAAAAAAGACGAAGGCATACTATGAACAATTAGTCATAGTAATTCTATTCAAAATATGATTGGCAACTACATATGCACAAGTGCCATGATAGGGAAATGAGAATTTTCCCAGTGTGAAACCAGTGCTTTTAGTAACTAGAATCTGACAAGCCAATTCAATATAGATATAGTTGAAAAATGTGATTACAGAGCCTTTTGGTCATACTGTTGATGCATTATGAATTATCACTAACTGTATACTGGACATTTTAAAATTTTTGTTTATTTTTATTTATTTATTTGAGAGCGACAGACAGTGAGAAAGAGGCAGAGAGAGAGAGAGAGAGAGAGAGATTGAGAGAGAGAGAGAGAGAGAATGGGCACACCAGGGCCTCCAGCCACTGCAAAAGAACTCCAAATGTGTGCGCCCCCTTGTGCATCTGGCTAACGTGGGTCCTGGGAAAACGAGCCTCGGACCTGGATCCTGAGGCTTCACAGGCACACACTTAACTGCCCTGGACATATTTTTAATATTTTATATCTGGACATGACTAACTAACACTGATACATGTTTTCAAGAAGCACTGCATACAGACTGAGAATACGTGGGTTTCTTGTTTCAATCAATGAGAGTAAGACAAATTGTTTCTTTTTTTTTTTTTAATTTTTTGTTCATTATTTATTTATTTATTTGAGAGCTACAGACACAGAGAGAAAGACAGGTAGAGGGAGAGAGAGAGAATGGGTGCGCCAGGGCTTCCAGCCTCTGCAAACGAACTCCAGACGCGTGCGCCCCCTTGTGCATCTGGCTAACGTGGGTCCTGGGGAACCGAGCCTCGAACCGGGGTCCTTAGGCTTCACAGGCAAGCGCTTAACCGCTAAACCATCTCTCCAGCCCGACAAATTGTTTCTTAAACATATCTTTCTTCACATGTTGTTACAAAGAATGAATGCAGGCTGGAGAGATGATGGCTCAGTGGCTAAGGGCACTTGCTTGCAAAGCCTGATGGCGCAGGTTCGGTTCCCCAGCACCTACATTAAACCAGATGCACAAAGTTTGGCACAGACATGCAGACTCTGCAGCAACGAGAGGCTCTGCTGTACCTATGTCCGCTCTCTGTCTGCCTCTTTCTGCATCTCTAGAATGAATAGATGATAAACACATAAATGGGCGAAGGTCCAAGGAGACGGAGAGCAATCCACGTGTACACGGAATTCTATGTGGATGCCTTTGTCTTTGCTCGGGAGGCCTGAGTCACAGGTGTGCTGCTCAGGGGTATAAGTGTGTCTCTTTCTGACATACGTGTCATAGCTGAGGGCTCACTGCCACCAACGGCCCGACTCACAGCTCTCCTGGCCTCCCTCACTGCGGACCAGGACATCGATTTTGTATGGATTAATCCAAAGCCTCCTCTGCTCCAGGACAAGACAGTAAAGCCTACGAGGCTCTTTACGGCAGGTCATTAATCACCCTGTCTGAGAAATGAAGGCTGACTCATTCGTTTAAGACCCCCAAGAGGTCCTGAAAGGGCTTTAAACTATGACACAGAGGACCTGGGCTCATTCTCAATCCCAGGACTCCTCAACTTGTGACCGAAATGTACCAATTTAATCTCTGACTGTTTAAAAATATATTTTTATTTATTTGCAAACAGAGAGAGAGAGAGAGAGAATGTCAGGGCCTCTAGCCACTGCAAAGGAACAAATTCTAGACTTTGTGTATCAGGCTTTGCATGGGTACGAGGGAATTGAACCCAGGTCATTAGGCTTTGCAGGCAAGCACCTTAACCACTTAGCCATCTCTCCAGATTCTCTGACTCTCAATGGCACCATTCATTCACAATTTTCTCTCAGTAATCTTCCAAGCTAACCCTGAATGTGGAGAGCATCACGTAAAATGTGACTGCTTCATGCATGTACTTAGAGATTCTGAAACATAGATTGTTTTTGCTTAATAAATATTTGCCAAGTTATCAGAATGATTATGAAAGTGGAAAGCAAATATTTCAATGTAATATTTATCTTATATGACCATTTGTAGATATAGAATGCAACCTAATATATTTGAAAGTATGTTATAAAAAGCTTAAGGCATTTATTAAAGCCATGCAAAAAATATGACCACATCTATTACAAATGTCTAAAGTAAATGTGACTGATGAAAATTTATTTGCGTAATAAAAATGCATAATATCCTAAACTTAATTAGTTGCTAAAATATTAATGTAATAATATTTGTTTTATTATACACACATATACATATATACATATCTGTCTCTATATGTGTGTGTGTATGTGTGTGTTTTCTGTTCAACAAAAAAGAGAATATTTTATAGAAAACATAGCATCATCTATATTCTGATACTATATTTAATCACTTGAAAAGAAAAGTAGGGCTTGTGAAATGGCTTAGTGGTTAGGTGCTTGCTGTGAAGCCTAAAACCCCGGTACGAGGCTGGATTCCCCAGGACCCACGTTAGCCAGATGCACAAGGGGGCGCATGTGTCTGGAGTTCGTTTGCAGTGGCTGGAGGCCCTGGCGTGCCCATTCTCTCTCTCTCTCTCTCTCTATCTGACTCTTTCTCTGTCTGTCGCTGTCAATAAATAAATAAAAATAAATAAAACAATTAAAAATTTTTTTTAAAGAAAACTAATTTTCTAACAGTTTCTGGAAAAGAAAAAACTGAAAATGATTTTGTAGGCAAGCCAATTATATAAATACTTTATTAAAATACCTATTTTGTTAAAGATGCACCTGTTTGTATAAGCTAAATGCTGTTGGCACAATTATTTATATGAATTGCTTACCAAGAAACATTCCAAAATGGTATTTCTTTTTGTGCTGTTTTCTGTACTATAACAGACAGATATTTAAGGTGGCCCAGGTGGTTGCCTCCTGGTATTTACTGCTTTGAATCATTCCCTCCTCTTGGAAGTGGACAGAAATGTTAATGTATTTCTAACAAATAAAATATGGCAAAATGGCAGTCTGTCACTTCCAAGATTACCTTATGTTTCATAAAACTCAGTCATGCAGACTGGTGAGATGTCTCTGCAGTTAAGGAGTTTGTCTATAAAACCTAAGGATCCAGGTTCAATTCCCCAGTGCCCAAGTATAGCCCGATGCACATGGTAGCCCATGTATCTGGAGTTCGTTTGCAGTGGCAGGAAGCCCTGGCATGCCCATTCTCTCTCCATCTGCTTCTTCATCTCTCTTTCTCTCTCCCTCCCTCCCTCTCTCTCTCTCTCTCTCTCTGAAATAAATAAATTAAGCTAACAAAATTAAAAAATGGCATCTCATTCATGTTAACAAGTGCCCTCTCTTGAAAGGCTATGGAGAAGCTCACAGAGGTGAGCAGGCCATGTGACTGACGTAACAGCTACTAAGAATCCAGACCCTGCATCTCAGAGTTAGAGATCCGTTCTGTGACGGACAAGAGTGAGTCCTACCACCATCCCGTCTCCAATGAAAACCGGGGTCTTTTGTGACATTAGAGGCCTGCAGAGCTTCAAGCAAGCCCCGCCTAGATTCCAAGACCCCGGGAGCCATGAGATAATTAGTGTGCGTTGCTATAAGCTAGAAAATATTCGAATAATGGGGATGTTTGAGGAGAGTGACATAGATTCAAAACACATTAAACTGTAATAGAGGTACATGCCTATCAGCAAACAGGCTTTTTTTTGGGAGAGGGGAGCAGAGTCTAGGTTATTTACATAATAACAATAATGACAGCTAAAAATTGGCCAAATTCAAATTGGAAATATTTTTGCTCTTTTTGTTTGTTTATTGACAGAATCAGCAAACTAACTGCAGGAGCTGGCTGGCACTGCCAACAAGGTATCCAGTTTCTACCCATGAGTCAGCTCATGGCCAGTGCTAACCTGAGAGTCGTTCTTGCCTCCAGGTGTCTGTTTAGAACAAGGCTCTGGACAGATGCTTGAATCTGGAGCGAGAGGACAGCACCTTCTTCCACCTTCCTTCCTCCAACTCAAGCTGTTCCTGGGGACCAATTAAAACCAGTACTGCCCCATTGGCATGGGCATGGATTTTTCTTGGAGGCTTTTTCTTTCATTGCAAATGTCAGGTCCTGATTATCACACTAATTGGATTAGCTGGAGTCGTTCTTTGCACACAAATGCTCTTCTCCATCTAGCTTACTACTATCTTTTTTAAAAAAAATATTTTATTCTTATTTATTTATTTGATGGAGAAAGGGAGAGAGAGAGAGAGAGAATGGGCGCGCCACTGCAAATGAACTCCAGATGTGTGTGCTCCTTGTGAATATGGATAACGTGGGCCCTGGGGAATTGAACCTGGGTCCTTTGGCTTTGCAGGCAAACACTTTAACCACTAAGCCATCCCTCCAGCCCCCCCCACACTTTTTAAATTCTGGTCAGATTCATATCTTCTAAAAGCAATAGCTGACATTTTTCTACTTAGTCAGATTTATGTTTTGTTCACCTTTTAAAATATTTTTGAATTTTTTTTTTGGTTCATTTTTTATTTAGTTATTTGAGAGCGACAGACATAGAGAGAAAGACACATAGAGGTAAAGAGAGAGAATGGGTGCGCCAGGGATTCCAGCCTCTGCAAACAAACTCCAGACGCGTGCGCCCCCTTGTGCATCTGGCTAACGTGGGACCTGGGGAACCGAGCCTCGAACCGGGGTCCTTAGGCTTCACAGGCAAGCGCTTAACCACTAAGCCATCTCTCCAGCCCACCTTTTAAAATATTTTTGAATGGCGTGTATACATTGTATGCATGAATAGGGTTTCATGTGATGCTCTAACACGTGCATATGGCCTGCTTCAATCAAATCCAGCCACTCTTTATCCACGCCTCCATGCTTTTGCAATCTCTAGCAATATTCATTCGGATCAAATGCTTCTTAGCTTAAGTGACAGGAGAAGGAATATGTCATACTTGTTTTTTTTTTTTTTTATTTGTGTCAGATAATATCATCCTGTTCTATCCATGTTATCCATAGAATTTTCCTCATTTTTTAATAGCTGTATATTTGCCATATGTCCTTGGTCCATTCATCTGTTGATTAACCCAGGTTGATTTCATATCTTGACTATTACGGAGAGTGATGAACTAACAGAGGACATGCAGGTTTCCATTTGGTATGCTGATTTCATTCCCTTTATGTATTTGTCTAGAAGTGGAGTCGCTGGATCATGCGGTAGACCTGCGTCTTTATTTCTGAGTTACTTCCATTCCGTTCTCCATAACGGTTGTGTGAACTTATTTTCTTATCAGCACTGTCTGAAGTTCCTCTTCTACATTCTCTTCTAGCATTTGTTGTTTTCTGCCTTTGCATTTGTGTTTTTCTTCAAGGTTTTAAAAATATGTATCTATTTATTTATGAGAGAGAGAGAAAAAAAGAAAGAGGCAGATAGAGAGAGAGAGAAAATGAGCTCACCAGGCCTCCAGCCTCTGCAAATGAACTCTAATGGGCAAGCACCACCTTGGGCATATGGCTTTATGTGGATAGTGGAGGATCGAACCTGGGTCGTTAATCTTCGCAGGCAAGTACCTTCATATCTAAGCCATCTCTCCAGCCTTCCACTTGTCTTTGTAATAGCCACAATAATCGGGGTGGGATGCCTTTGATTTGCACCTACCCAGTGATTTAATAATGCCTTGAATTTGCACTTACTTATTGCCCCTCAACCTCACTGTGTTTATCCTTATCATAACGTATCAGTGGACAAGCATCAGAAGTAAGTTGTGACTGCTTCTTGGCACCATTTAATTGGCAGTACTGCATCAGGGAAGGGAACAGCCTCCTAAACTCCTTCACAATCTATGCCAGAAGGCTGAATGCCCACTCAAGTGCAAGTCTTTCGCAGGTAACCACAAGTGACGTGAGCCTGGGACCGCAATGACGTCGTCATGTCTGGATCTCAAAGTTTCGCAGCCTTCTTCCCCACCATCCAGCTCTTACAATCTTTCCATCCCATCACCAGCAAAGGTGCCTGAGCCCTGAAGGGGGTAGTGTATTGGTGTCGCTTTGGGCTGAGTTCACATCAAGCAGCTACATTTATGGCACAAACACTGTTTCTGTACTTACATATTGCTTTACCATGCCAAGGAAACACTGAAGTGCTTGAGCTTTGATACTCCTTTAATTTAAACAGGATATATATATATATATACACATATATGTGTGTGTGTGTGTGTGTGTGTGTGTGTGTGTGTATACATATATATGTGTGTGTGTATATATATATATATATATATATATATATATATATATATATATATATATATATATGTTTGGTGTTGAACATTTGTAGGCAAAGAACATATTATAAAACCTTCAGCAAACATTGGAGGTGGTTTTTTGTCTGCCTGAATTTGAATTGGCAGCATGTAACACATACAGTAAGTTGAAAGATAGTCTTCACAATGAAATAATAGTTATAAGGTTGGATCCTAGAGAAATATTACCTAGGCTTAAATCCTGGCTATCACTTAGTATCTCTGTAACTTTGAGGAGTGTTTTACCTTCTCCAAGCCACAATATCTTTTTTTATTTTTATTTTTCATTTACTTCCAAGCAGAGACACAGAGAAAGAAAGAGAGAGAGAGACAGAGAAAACGGATGCTCCAGGACCTCTAGGTACTGCAAACGAACGCCAGATGCATGTGCCGCTTCGTGCATTACATCTGGCTTTATGTGGGCGCTGGTGAATCGAACCTGGGGTTGTTAGGGTTTTCAGGCAAGTGCTTAAATTGTTGAGCCATCTTCCCAGCCCATAGCCACAGTATCTTAAAGAGATAACAAAGACATCTACTTCATAGTGTCGAAAGGAACATTAAAATAAAATAATTAATATACAGTGCTATAAACAGTGACTATCACACAAAATACCATCATCAAATACCTACTTGTAGTAGCCTGTCTCATACAAGTCTCTATTAATGTCAACATTTGTCACTGGGAAGCATAGCATGGTCAATATAACTTTAAAAATTACTATTATCAGGGTTTGTAAAGAGATAACAAGTTCAATGTTCAAAATAATATGATGATGGGCTGGAGAGATGGCTTAGTGGTTAAGCGCTTGCCTGTGAAGCCTAAGGACCCCGGTTCGAGGCTCGGTTCCCCAGGTCCCACGTTAGCCAGATGCATAAGGGGGCGCACACATCTGGAGTTCGTTTGCAGAGGCTGGAAGCCCTGGCGCACCCATTCCCTCTCTCTCCCTCTATGTGTCTTTCTCTCTGTGTCTGTCGCTCTCAAATAAATAAATAAAAATTTTTAAAAAATGCTTTAAAATAATATGATGATGATATTTATGAATACGGGATTAAAGACTATGAATGATGACCAGTGACAAGATATTAGTCATGGTATCCATTTTCATTGAACATAATTAAGGTCCAACTTTTAAAATAAAAATTTCAAAGTCTTGGGCTGGAGAGATGGCTGAGTGGTTAAGGCACTTGCCTGCAAAGCCAAAGGACCTTGGTTCAATGTCCCAGGTCCCATGTAAGCCAGATGCACAAGGTGGCGAGTGCATCTGGATTTCATTTGCAGTGGCTGAAAGCCCTAGCGCACCCATTCTCTCTCTCTCTCTCTCTCTCTCTCTCTCTCTCTCTCTCTCTCTCTCAAATAAATAAATAAGAGTAAAAATTTTAAAAATCAAGATCTTGAGAAATTCAACAAAGGTAAATAGGATAGATTTAAGGTCAACACTTCCAGATGTAACACAATGAATTCCAGAAGGAGAAGAACAACAAGAAGAAGAATGGGCCATGTCCAGATTGTGCTGTTGAGAGCACAGTGGAAACAGGGACAGGGCACGTTCACCCCACCTCACCCTCCCTCTCTTAGCAGGGCTTCAGCTGTGGGGAGACCCATCAATTTCAAATGGTTCTGAGAGCCTCCCAGACATCCTCACAGGTAAGTCTGTGATGTGTGGCGTGGGTGGTTTGCCCTTGGGAGGGCTGACTGCTGGTCGCTGGCTAAATCCTACACTTGTAAAGTGGTAAGCAGTAATAGGACCATTCCCACAACTACCTCAAAAAAAGCTCGAGGTTCCAATGCTAAATTTTTAATTTTTTTAAATTTTTTATTTATTTATTTATTTGAGAGCAACAGACACAGAGAGAAAGACAGATAGAGGGAGAGAGAGAATGGGCGCGCCAGGGCTTCCAGCCTCTGCAAACGAACTCCAGACGCGTGCGCCCCCTTGTGCATCTGGCTAACCTGGGACCTGGGGGACCGAGCCTCGAACCGGGGTCCTTAGGCTTCACAGGCAAGCACTTAACCGCTACGCCATCTCTCCAGCCCCAATGCTAAATTTTTTATTCACATCCTGGTGAAAGTAAGGAAGTCTGGATGATCAATTTTTGTGCATAACCGAATGGCGGGTTTCCAAATAAAACTTATTGTGAAGTATTTAATATAAGAAACAAAACAAATGAATTTCAATATGCACACTGGAAAAACTTCTGCATGTAGATAAAAGCAAATGAAATGGGAGAGGAGGAGTGAGATGGGCATTTGAGAAGTGTTAATCGGGCTGGCGGGATGGCTCAGTGGCTAAGGTTCTTGCCTGCAAAGCCTAAGGACCCAGGTTTAATTCCCCAGTACCCAAGAAAGCCGGATGCACATAGTGCCGCATGTGTCTGGAGTTCATATGCAGTGGTTAGAGGCCCTGGCACACCCATCCTCCCTCTCTCTCTCTCTCTCTAATAAATATTACATAAAATAAAATTAAGAAGGAGTATTAGCAGAGTCCTGTTCAGAAAGTTTTTGCCTAGGCCTATGTGCTGGAGTGTGTGAGTATGGAAAAGAAAACTGGTTTCCATAGAGATGGCGATACAGAACAGCAGACAGAACACAACTTGCCTATTTGACGACACTTCTGCATTTAGAGTGTTTGAATAGCAGTTTCCCTGCCTAAAATTGTTCTCACCATGTTCTGTCCTACTTTGTAAAGACATCTTTTCTCTCAACCCCTAAACATTTTTATTTGTTTTCTTTCTTTGAGGGATCTTTAAATACTCGAGCTTCCTTTAATGCCCCTTGCCTGGAACCTCAACCTGGAAGTTAAGCTGGCCCGTAAGAACTTATGTCACAAGGGAAGATGGGCAACCAAAGTCTACTTCATGGGCTGGGGAGATTAGTTCAGTGGTTAGGCACTTGCCTGCAAAGCCTTTATGACCTAAGCCACATCCCCTGCTGACTCTGACATTAGCCAGATGGAAAGTGGCACATGCATCTGGGGTTTATTTGCAATGGCTGTATGCACAAGTGCACCCATTCTCCCTCCCTCTCTTTCTCCCTCTGTTTCTCTCTGCTTGCAAATATATTAAAAAATGTTGCCGGGTGTGGTGGCGCACGCCTTTAATCCTAGCACTCAGGAGGCGGAGGTAGGAGGATTGCCGTGAGTTCAAGGCCACCCTGAGACTCCATAGTGAACTCAGCCTGGGGTAGAGTGAGACCTACCACAAAAAAAAAAAATAAATAAAATAAAAATAAATAAATAAATAAATAAAAGTTCACTGCAGCACACACACACACGTGCAGTTACACATGTATGTACAAAAGAAGCGACACTTAGATTATCAGGTCTTTATTTTTTTAATATTTTATTTTTATTTATTTATTTGAGAGCGACAGAGAAAGAGGCAGAGAGAGAGAGAAAGAGAGAGAATGGGCGTGCCAGGGCCTCCAGCCACTGCAAACGAACTCCAGATGCAAGCGCCCCCTTGTGCATCTGGCTAATGTGGGTCCTGGGGAATCGAGCCTCAAACCAGGGTCCTTAGGCTTCATGGGCAAGCGCTTAACCACTAAGCCATCTCTCCAGCCCTTATCAGGCCTTTAAAAGCTCATGTGGATGAAAACACTAACAGAGTACAGTGTGTGTTGTCAGTGTCTACTAACTAGAAATCTTGGAACTTGAACTGAGTGATTTTTTTTTCTAAATTTCCCTTGTCTTCACAAACAGATGGACTTGGTTTGATTTGAATGCTGATTCCTTTGAAGACAGGTGCGCGCACTAATTAGTGTGAAGTCACATGAATCTAGAGAGGAAGGTATATGGAGAACATAAGGAAATAGGAATGAAACCAAAACAAAAATCCTTTATAATGATACACCTTATTTAAAAAAAATCTCAAAAAACCAGGCGTGGTGGTGCACGCCTTTAATCCCAGGGCTTGGGAGGCAGAGGTGGGAGGATCGCCGTGAGTTTTGAGCCACCCTGAGACTACAGAGCGAATTCCAGGTCAGCCTGGCTAGAGTGAGATCCTACCTCAAAAAACAACCAAAAATAAACAAATAAATAACAATCTCAAGACAAGAATGCTAGCCAGTGGATGGGAACATTCTAAATTCCCCATAACGAAATAAAGCTGCTATGATGAAACACTTATTACAAAGAAATGTGATTGTCTAGTTGCCTCTCTGATTGAATATTTATGAAGTTTACAGTTCACATGTGACATTTTCCATAAACTGTCTTGATTAATGAATTTAATTGTAAATGTTATAAGCTGATTTCTTAAAGTATATTTTATCTTATTTGCCTGATATAAAACTCAACTCCAAGGCTCAGTGGAATTGAACTGGGTGACAGAATTTTCATGCAACATAATGAGAAGTACACATGTCTTCAATACCAAGTGTGAGGTGAACAGGGTAAGTGTGTGTGTAGCCAGTGTGACATTTCCTGATCTGATGTAGACTCTATGATGACCTCTAAGTTTATATTGGGGACTTCTCAAGTAAGCACCGAGGCCAGATATTTAAATGAAAAGAATGATCCACGATTCTTCCCCAAGAACAGTTCTTTAGTATATATTGGAGAGGCGGTTTCATAAGCTCAGGTCCAACATTGCCTTTAAACAATAGGAAAGAATAAATAAAGTAAACACCAGAAGTACTCTATTGGTCAGCTTCCCTAGCCTACGAGACCGTATTTTGTCTTACAAAAGGATGAGCATTTAAATACAGGGTTCATACTGAGCCACGAATCCTCCCTGAGTCGCTTAGCATTGCCTGTTGTGTCTGTCTCAGTTTCTTTTTCTATTGTTCCTTAAAACTGTTTATATTTTCAGAAGTTCAGGACTTTTTAATGCACCATTTCTATATATTAGATCAAACATGTAATCCTGTTTATCTTTTAAATAACCATCCCCAACCATAACCATGCTAAGTCCATTGCTTTAGTGAAAATTGGCATTTGGGGCTCCAGTAAAAGAACTTAAATAGAGATGCTTTTCAGGGTCATAAACCAGCATGTGCTGGAAGAACATATAATAATTTTGACCTATTACAGTATGCAAATTAAAAACCCCTCAATGCACTTACATGGAAGTTAATCCCTTTATAAGACCTTTCCATATGTTATTCATAACAGTTTAGCAGAGTAGAGACCAGAAAAGAAAAGTATGTAAGCATTTTCTGTGCTCTCCCTCATCTTCTAGTCATTTATAATATTGATCTTAGCAGTAACTGGTAAACTCCACATTTGGGGGCTTGAGAGATATCTTCGCGATTAAAGAGCTTACAGCCAAAGATCCAGGTTTGACTCTCAGAGACCAATCTAAGTCAGATGCACGAGGGAGCACCTGTGTCTGGAGTTCGTTTGCAGTGGCTGGAGACCCCGGTGCGCCTATTCTGTCTGCCTCTCTGCCTCACTGTCTATCTCTCTCTAATAAGTAAATACAAATAAAATTTAAAACATACCCATTTCACACATTAAAAACAAAATAAAACTACTCTTCCATCTCCTGATACACCACCCTAACATCTAGTCCATTGCTTAAATACAGCTTATGATATAAAACTTTGGAACAGTGCAAGGATAATACAGATGCAGTATTTCTTTTTTTTTTTTTTTGATGTTATTGATTTGGTCTCCATCCCAGAGTACCTGCAGAGCCAGACATAATGTTCTCCTTAGTATTATTTTCTCTGGTATGCCAAATGTCTAAAAATTGAAAAGATTTAAGCAAACACATAAGCCCTTCAAGAACAGTACAGGAAATAATTCACTTATGAAAACACCTACTAGGTACTTTAAATCCCTCCCACATGCCATGATCTCCCTCACACAGCCTCTCACGGGGTTGCCAGTACACCTGATTTTCGGCTTATATGCACTATAAGGCAACCCCACCTTACATAAAAGGCAACAAAATGATTGGACACCTCTTTCCTGGGACAAAGGTTTTGCTTCAAAGCCCAGGAGTGAGGAAGATAGTATTAGCTTGAATACTGCGATCTGTTAGTCTGGCAACATGTTAGCTTCATGCAAATGCACGTACCGTCTTCATACCTGGCACATTTAAACTAGGCAGGACTAATCTGAAAGAATCTAGAGTAGGTTGAAAACTGACCCCCGAACAGACATGTCCATCCAGAACCTGTGAGTCTGAACTTACTTTATTATTATTATTATTATTATTATTATTAATTTTATTTATTCTTTTTGTTTTTTGAGGGAGGGTCTCACTCTAGCTCAGGCTGACCTGGAATTTACTATGTAGTCTCAGGGCAGCCTCGAACTCATGGCGATCCTCCTACCTCTGCCGCTTGATTGCTGGGATTAAAGGCACATGCCACCACACCCGGCTGAATCTGAATTTATTTAGATAAAGTATCTTTGCAGACATAACTAAGTTGAGGCTTTCAAAATGAGAGGTCCTATTGGATTAAGCTGGATCGAGGATCCAATGCTTAGTGTCCTGATGAGAAGAAAGAAGAGGAGAGATACACAGGAAAAGAGAAAAAGACCATGTGAAGATGGAGGTAGAGACCAGGGTTATGCTGTGACAAGCCAAATAGGTAGATAGATAGATAAATAAATAAATACAAAATAAAAACTTAAGTACCACCCAAACCTAGGAAACAAGGCAAGAAATGGAAACTCCTCTAAGTCACTTGTCAGTGGAACATGTCCTGCCAGTACCTTGATTTCAGACCTCTGGATCTCAGAACCATGAAGCAATCAGACTCTCATTTTAAATCACCCAGATTGTGGTAATTTCTCACCTTAGCCCTAGATTACAGAGGGGTCTGAACCCTTCAAATGATGCCTGTGCTACAAGGCAAACAGGCCAAAGAGGTGACCAGATGCTCAAAGGGAATGATTTTTTAAATTTCGTTCCTTCTTTCTTTCTTTCTTTCTTTCTTTCTTTCTTTCTTTCTTTCTTTCTCTCATAACATTCTGACGGAAAAAGCAGGGATTTTGTTTTAATTAAAAGACCTCAAAAGAAATGGTCATTGTGAGCAATGCTGGACTAAATAAACATTCATCTTTGATAAAATGGCATTGGCAGTCTAGGTTCTGGGCAAATGAAACAAATGGGAAGCCGTTCTTCACTTTGGGATCACAATTGCAGTGGGAATGTGAAAGATTTCTAACATTTCAGGGATTCTTAATCTTTATCTTCTGTTTGTTTTTAAGTTTCTAAGAGAAACAACCCAGCACTAAAATGAAAGGCTTCATATGTGTTTTGCCATTTATGAATTAGATAGTGTTGGGAAAATAGAACGTTTAACCTATGCAATTATTTTTTATAATAGTTTTTTTTATTTGGTTTGTTTATTTATTTGAGAGCGACAGACAGAGTGAGAAAGAGGCAGAGAGGGAGAGAGAGAAAGAGAATGGGCGCGCCAGGGCCTTTGGCCACTGCAAACGAACTCCAGACGTGTGCGGCCCCTTGCTATGCAATTATTTTTAAGAAGAGATCACCATGAGAAATATTTGCCTTTCCCAATTCAAATTGGGAAAACTCTAGAGCGGGCTTCTCCAGCAAGGCACTGGGCAATTCCAAGTATATAGGAAATTTCTACACTGCAATCCCTATTCCCTCCAACTCCCAGCCCCAGGTATTCCTCACTCCAATCCCTAGTTCCAATGTCCCAGCCCCAGAAATTCCACACTCCAATCCTTTCCTCCAATGTCCCAGCCCCAGAAATTCCACACTCCAATCCCTGCCCCCATCTCCCAGCCCCTCTTCTTTATTTGAGCACCAGACTTCAGGAGCCCTGCCCATATGCTGCGGGTTCGGAGTCTTGGAGATAGCATCTGGTCTCTGGTTCTATTGTTCTCCCACAGGATATGGAGAATTTGTAGCTGGAACATCTTGTACAGCACACAATGCCTCAAATTGAAGTGATTTTTCTCAGGTTTAAAGTCCTGACCCTGCTCAGCTGAACGCAGTAGTTGTGATTGCTAGTGCGAAGACACAGGAAAACATTGCAATTTGAGAACGTACTTGCATAACTACTGATAGGTCTCCAAGCTAGTGTGTCATTTGCTCTTCATACTTTAAGTTTTAAAGTGTGATTTCCTGTCTCTTCGACTGAGGAGAATTCTAAGGAACTCTCTCCAGAGTAAACATGAAGATACTAAGAAAGAAAACTCATACCATCAAATGGCTTTAGGGATCTGCAAAAAAATGCCATTTCCCCCTTGAGGTTTGAATCACTAAAGGAACGATTTTTCTTCTTTCAACAGACATTTTTAACATTACCAAGAGCAGACATCCTACTGTATGCTGATACTAACTACATGACTACAAAAAGTATTGAAGTATGTACATTTATGTGAAGCAAATATTATGATTCCCACTTCTTAAGTTAGGACCCATGATTCCCAAGGAAAATAACATGCTCAAACAACTCTATCACAGATAAGATGAAAAATTCAAACGCGGGGATGGAGAGATTGCTCAGCAGTTAAAGCGAATGCCTGCAAAGCCTAATGACCCAGGTTGGATTCCCCATTACCCACATAAAGCTGGATGCACAGCGTGGCATGGCACATGCATCTGGAGTTCATTTGCAGAAGCTAGAGGCCATGGCATGCCTGTTTATATTCATGTTCTCTCTCTCTCTCCTTGTAAATAAATAAATAAATTCAAACTGTAGTATTTTCTGCACTGCAGTTAATTAAATATCTGAAACTACAGGGTCTGTCCCTAAGTATGCTTTCATGCTAGCTGAACAAAGGATGAAAACACAAAGAAAAGGTAAGTGGAAAATAATTTCTACTAATTTAAAGTATTATAGTTATACAAGTTAGTTTACTTTGGTTAACAAAATGTCTTCAATGATCCCCAGAGCTGAGAAAGAAGTGCATGCTGAAAACACTTCAAATCCACTTGGATTTTAAGGGGAAGAGTCCTTTAAGTAATCTAGACAGGTAAGGTTTGAGTAATAATAAAAGAAGTGAAGAATTTGGCATAGAGAAGTTACACCTGGTGGTTTGTGACGATTGTGCCACCTGAAGAGAAATGAAGTTCGTGAAGGTGGACAGCCCAGACCCATAATGACCTGGGAGAGTACAGAAGGGTCTGGAAAAGGGCTAACTACTTGCTTTGCCATGCAAATTTCAGCTGACTTCTGTGTCCTCCATAATCAGCCAGCATCATCCTCAAAACCTTTCATATAATTCTGTTTCTGACTTAACTTGCTGGAAAAGAATTCTTGGGAAAAAATAGGGGGAGAATGCGAGTCGTATTTTAAAAAATATTTTATTTTTATTTATTTATTTACTTGACAGAGAAAGAGGAAGAGAGAGAGAGAGAGAATGGGCACACCAGGGCCTCC
This sequence comes from Jaculus jaculus, assembly GCF_020740685.1. NCBI lineage: Eukaryota > Metazoa > Chordata > Mammalia > Rodentia > Dipodidae > Jaculus > Jaculus jaculus. The sequence goes on along the minus strand of NC_059121.1, from coordinate 18,346,973 downwards.
AGCCACTGTAAACAAACTCCAGAAGCATGCACCCCCTTGTGCATCTGGCTACTGTGGGTCCTGGGGAATCAAACTTAGGTCCTTTGGCTTTGCAGGCAAGCGCCTTAACTGCTAAGCCAACCCTCCAGCCCAAGAGTCGTATTGTTAGAGAAGCGGCCATCCCACTAAGCCACACATGGCCACACATCCACCACGACATGACCCCCCACCCAATAAGAACTCTGTGATGGGAACCAGCAACCACCTCCTGCAACATTCTGACCCTGACTCTCTTATGACAGAGCGGGGAATGTTAGACCCAGAATGATTCCATCTTTGGACTCTGGCTGTCATTTCATTGTAACCCTCTGTTTCCCAAGAGTGACTCAACCACCCTTCCCAATTATCACATTCCTAGAATGATCCAGAGCATCTGTACAATTATCACTTCCCTGAAGTGGCCCAAGTCCTGAGTCAAGATGGATCGCCCTGCAACCAAAGAATCCCAATGACTCACCATACGTCTCCACTAGTCTGTAAGGAAGGGTGTTTTGACCTGCCTGTCAGAACCCTCCACAGGTTTTACCAAATAAAGCCTGTCTCTGCTATTATGCCAAGTCTTCCCTCTTGTTTCATTTCCACCTTTTCCTAACATATGTAATTGTCTAGGTAGTGGCAGACTTTTGGCTAGATCGATATAACATGGCACGAAATATGAAATATCATCTAAATGGCACAGAACTTGTATTTTAGCAATGCAGGGGAGAGAACAGGAAATAGGGTACAAAGAATGTAGCATTTCATGTAGGCCTTGGGAGATGTGCGACATCTAAATAAACAAAAATTGGTTCGGTATCTGTGTTTCTGATTCAGAATGAAAACAGCATGCGCACTGAGAAATTGAATGCATGCTTTGAAAACAGAAAGGTTCAGACTAATTTTAAGTCTGACAAATGTCTCAAAATAATGGAAGGTACTGTGAGCAGGAAAAGAGTTTGTAGAGAGGAAGGTTTTCAATACTGGAATGAGGAGAGAGTTATTCCAGAATAATTCGGATAGCTCTGCAGTGCACATTGAGACGTCTGGAACTCAATGAGAGTTATACATGAACATGGAGTCTGGAAGTGCGTAAGAGGATTTTCAACATGTGGGGTCTGAGTGGCTGGCAGGCCATAAACACTAAGCACTGTGGGCATGCAAGTCGGAAACGTGGAAAGGTCTTCATGGTAAAAGATGTTAATCAAACAGTGGTTCTAGGAGGCTCAATTAATGGCTGAGTTTGTGGCAGATAAAGTAAGATAGACGAGGAGACGTCGGAGGACAGATCTGAGGCATGACTTAGGGAATGGGAAGTAGAAACTCAATTGCTGAAAGTCCTGTTCTGCTATTCCTAGAAGCTAAGTGAGCCCGCCGGGCCACACAGCACCAAATGAACAAAAGTGGACTCCATTTCAAAAAGACATCACATCCAGAATCCTTTCCGCACAGACCTGAAGGATCCCATTAGCTCCTCCTAACCGCCTTCTGATTTACACAGCACCTCAACAGATAGAAACAATGCTGACCTTGGTGTTAGTGACGCTGTACACAGGGAGGATGCTATCACGTCTTCTCATTAACCATGATTCCATTAGGACTGCTTGCTTGCCCAGACATCCTAGGCTACTTAAACCAAGTCTTCACATTAAACAAACAAACAAAAAAAATTAAATTTGATCTGCCAGGACACAGGAAACGCTACAGAGGATGTGGTGGCTTGATATAGGTGTCCCCATAAACTTAGGTGCTCTGAATGCTGGGTTCCCAGCTGGTGGAGATTTGGGAATTAACACCTCCTGTGGGCAGTGTGTTGGGGGCAGGCTTATGGGTATTAATAAAGCCAGTTTCCCCTTGCCAGTGTTTGGCACACTCTGCTGTTGCTATGGTTTACCTTATGTTGGTCAGGGGATGATGTCCACCCTCTGCTCATGCCATTGTTTCCCCCTGCCATTGTGGAGCTTACCCCTCAAGCCTGGAAGCCAAACTAAATTTCCTTGTTCCCACAAGCTGCTCTTGGTTGGGTGATTTCTACCAGACAAAGTACAGGTTTGGTCACTGCTGGCCAGAGAACTTCCTCCGGGGCAGTGGCAGCTGACACTGAGGAGACTCAAAACCTATCAAAGCAGAAAACCAAAGGCTGCAAGGAGCTCAGCACTCAAGGAGGCTGAAAAGAACACCCTCCCCCCTCAAGGCTCACAGAACAGTGTGGAAGAGGAGGCTAAAAAAACTGTAAGAGCCACGTATGGGAAGGAGTACTTGGAGACATCATCCCCCCCACAGACACTGACTGATCCGTTCATGACCTCACAGTGACTACTGACCACCCCACTGAAGAGGGCCCTCAGGAGAATGGGGTGGAGAGAGGGAATGTAAGAGAAAACCTGATGGGACTAAGACTCATATGTAGTATGTGCATACAGTTGAGTTCACAAGCGAAAAAAAATTAAAAATCAAAATATTCTCATTATTGATTATAATTTGAATAAAATTCTAGTTTCTAGATTGGCAGGTTCCTATTTTAATTTTCCACAAGGAACTCTGTATTAAATGTACCTTTATTTCATTTTTTTCTTTTTAATGTTTTATTTGAGAGAAAGGGGGGGGAGAGGGAGGGGGAGGGAGAGGGAGAGAGAGAGAAATGCAAATAGAGAGAGAGCAAGAGAGAATGGGCACACCAGGGCTGCCAGCAACTGCAAACAAATTCTAGATGCATGCACCATGTTGTGTATCTGGTTTATGTGGGTCCTGAGGAATTGAACCTGGGTCCTTAAGCATTGCAGGCAAGTGTCTTAATCACTAAGCAATCTTTCCAAACCTTATTTTAAAATGAAACTCCTGAAATAGAAAAAAAAATAGAAATTATTACTAAGAAAAGGGGAAAAATGTCCGGACAACAAATTTCTAGATATAAAGATAAGTATGTTAGGGATGAATAGCCAAAGGTTTTGGTTTGGCTCCGTTCATCCAAAGTATGAAAAAATAATCAGTCCAATTGCAACAACATTCATGGTATTATTATTTTTAGTCAAAACTGACCAACAGGGCTAGATGGATGGCTTAGTGGTTAAGGCGTTTGCCTACAAATCCAAAGGACCCAGGTTCAATTCTCCAGGACCCATGTTAGCCAGATGCACAAGGGGGCGCATGCATCTGGAGTTCATTTGCAGTGGCTGGAGGCCCTGGCACTCCCATTCTCTCCCTCCCTCTCTCTTTCTCTCTCTCTCCTTTCTCTGTCAAATGAATCAATAAAAATAAAATATTTAAAAAATGGGCTATGGAGATGCACAAGGGGGCGCACGCGTCTGGAGTTCATTTGCAGAGGCTGGAAGCCCTGGCGCGCCCATTCTCTCTCTCTCCCTCTATCTGTCTTTCTCTCTGTGTCTGTTGCTCTCAAATAAATAAATAAAATTTTTAAAAAAATGGGCTATGGAACTAAATAGAGAGTTCTCAAAAGAAGAAATACAGATGGCATATAAACTTCAAAAAAAAAAAAGTTCTACATCTCTAGTTATCAGGAAAATGCAGATTAAAACTATGTTGAGATTCAATCTCACTCCTGTCAGATTGGCTACCATCATGAAAAGCAATGACCATAAATGCTGCCAAGGATGTGGAAAAAGAGGAACCCTTCTACACTCTTGGAGGGAATGCAAGCTGGTCCAACCATTGTGGAAATCAGTGTGGAGGTTCCTAAGACAGGTAAAAGTAGATCTACCATATGACCCAGCTATAGCACTCCTAGGCATATATCCTAAGGACTCATCTGATTACATTAGAGATACTTGCTCAACCATGTTTATTGCCACTCAATTCACAATAGCTGGGAAGTGGAACCAGCCTAGATGTCCCTCAACTGATGAGTCGATAATGAAGATGTGGCACATTTATACAACAGAGTTCTACTCAGTGGTAAAGAAAAATGAAGTTATGAAATTTGCAGGAAAATGGATGGACCTGGAAAGGATTATACTAAGTGAGGTAACTCAGGCCCAGAAAGTCAAACATCATATATTCTCTTTCATATGTGGATCCTACCTAAAAATGATTAGACTTCTGTGTGAGTAGGAATAAAACTCGGTAGCAGAGATCAGTAAGCTAGAAAGGAGATATAAAGGAAATAGAAAGGGAATTTGGGGGACTTATGGGATGATATTATATATATGTAAGAAGAAGAACAGATTACAGTGAAAAGACCTAAGTGAGGTCAGGGGAAGAGACTGAGTAAAGGAAAGGTGGAGGGAGGGCTAATAAGAATCTAAGAGGATATAAATAAGTCATATGGAAACCTACTTTTTTGGACAATGAATACTCAGGAGTCATAGATTGTTACTGGAAAATTTCAGTACCAGGATTGGATACCTTCCAGTGAGTTGTTGGCCAGGGAGGTGCCTGATGCCCCCAAAACATTACAGGCCATTGCCAAGGCCCTTGGTTTCCACCAGGAAGAGATGGTAAGACCCTATTGCTGAAGACTGCACATACTTGGGCTGCAAGATCAGTGAGAAATCTGCTGAAACTGAGCTTAAACCCTCCTCCAAGTAGACCAGCTGACAGAAAGCTGGAAAAAGCCACTCTGCATGCAGCTCTTGGTTTCACACCAGGAATAGATGGTAAGACCCTATTTCTGAAGACTCCACAGACTTGGGCTGCAAGGTCACTGAGAAACCCTGCTGCAGGTGAGCTGAAAACCTCTTCCATATAGACCAGCTGACAGAAAGCTGGAAAAAGCTACACTGCATGCAGTTCAATGGGAGAGAGAGAAACCACCAGTAAAGATACTCAACAGTAGACACTGCAAGCCTTAGATGTGGCCATCCAGGGTACAACAGTGGCACATCTATTCTGGGGGAAACCACCTGCCCTCTAATTTGACTGGGGGTGCACTCCATGGAAGGGAATACATTTCTGATACTCAAAACCTAAACAGGGGTAGTCATGAACACTAGAGGTGTAATGTCTGCTGCTGTCTGGCTAAATGTATACACTATGCTCACCAAACTGCCCAGCAAGCATGTCCCTTAATGTTCATACCCATATATTAATATTACTCTCATTTTTGGTAAGGAACCTTCTCTTTTCAGATGGCAGTGACCATGGGATGACTCAGAAGGCACCATAGTGCCGAGAAGAAGTGACAGAGGAGTGCTCAGCACTGAAATATCTCTATCACACCTTCCAAGGCTCAGGGTCTATTGCGGAAGAGGTGGCAGAAAGAATGTAAGAGCCAAAGGAAGGGTAGGACTCCTTACAACGTGCTCCCCCAGACACGAAATGGCCTGGATATCCATGACCTCACAGTGCCTGACACTACCTACACAAGACCATCATAACAGAAGGAAAAGATGACGACATCAAAACAAAAGAGAGACTGATTGGGAGGGGATATGATGGAGAGTGGAGTTTCAAAGGGGAAACTGGGGGGATGGAGGAAATTACCACGGGGAATTGTTTACAATCATGGAATCATGGAAGCTGTCAATGAAAAAGTATACATGTATAAAATAAATAAACTTTTTTTTAAATATTTTTTGTTCATTTTTTATTTATATATTTGAGAGCAACAGACACAGAGAGAAAGACAGATAGAGGGAGAGAGAGAGAATGGGCGCGCCAGGGCTTCCAGCCTCTGCAAACGAACTCCAGACGCGTGCGCCCCCTTGTGCATCTGGCTAACGTGGGACCTGGGGAACCGAGCCTCGAACCGGGGTCCTTAGGCTTCACAGGCAAGCGCTTAACCGCTAAGCCATCTCTCCAGCCCTAAAATAAATAAACTTTTTGAGGCAAAAAAAAATTAAAAACTGGCCAACAGAACCAACAGAGACATCAGTAGAGGTACAGGTGTCTGAGTAAAGATTTTATAACATGCTAGATGTAATAAAAATATAAACATTGGTAAATGGATTCATGCTCAAAAAATAAGAGATTTTGGCTGGGAAAATGGCTTAGCAGTTAAGGCCCCTGCCTTAATTGACCTGAGTTCAATTCCCCAGTACCCATGTAAAGCCATTTGCACAAAGTGGAACACACGTCTGGAGTTAGTTTGCAACAGCTGGAGGCCCTGGCGTGTCCATTCTCTCTTTCTGTCTCTCTTCTCTCTACTTGCAAATAAATAAGTAAAAAATCTTAAAAATACAATATTAGAGTAAATATCATTTCAAAGAAAGGAAACTGATAATCTGAGAGGTTGTATCTTAAGTATTCCTATTTCCTGAGTTTTCAGAGTCTATAGCATAGGTAGCCAGCATTAAAAATAAAACACTAAATAATAGTCATCTTTTGTAATAAAGCATAGGCACAGAAAATGATTCCAAACTGGGTTTCAAAATTATGTTACTATAAAATAAAAAAGATGGTATTATGTTCTGAAAATCTGCATATTTTCTTGTCTCTAGCCCTGTCACTAATAATATCTAGGAGATAGGGAAACGACAGTTTTGCTGGGAAGGAGTTTAAACTCAGGTTGTTATGTGGTTTCTTCTATAATACAGCAATACAGCAATCCATTGATTTTCTGAAGCTGGGGTTTTATCTGTAGCACCAAAATAATGGAACAAATATAATTATTTGTCACAAGACTAGTTATGATAATTTGGTCATTAACAATTAATCTTCCCTAAAATTAAAACTAGCCAATCCTCATGGCTATAAACGAAAATGAAACTCTCACAAGAAAATCTAAAATAGGGCTGAGAGATGGCTTAGCAGTTAAAGGCGCTTACTTGCAAAATCAAAGGACCTCGGTTTGATTCCCCAGGACCCACATAAGCCAGATGCACAGGTGGTGCATGTATCTGGAGTTCATTTGCAGTGGCTGGAAGCCCTGGTGTGCCCATTCTTTCTCTCTCTCTCTCTTTCTGTCTCTTCTCTCTCTCACTCTGCCTCTGTCTCTCTCTCAAACAAATAAACAAAAATAAAATAAAAACTAATAAGAAAATCTGAAATAAAAACAATAAATTATTTCAAAAATCCACGCCGCAAATAAAATACTTCATTAAACATAAATGCCTGTTGACACAGGAGGAAACCACAGTCAGCCTGGTTAAAGATTATGTTATGTTATATTATATAGCATAATACATTTATTCTATTATATTCTTTTTAAAAAATTATTTATTTATTTATTTGAGAGGGACAGACACAGAGAGAAAGACAGATAGAGGGAGAGAGAGAGAGAATGGGCATCCCAGGGCTTCCAGCCTCTGCAAAAGAACTCCAGATGCGTGCGCCCCCTTGTGCATCTGGCTAACGTGGGACCTGGGGAACCGAGCCTCGAACGGGGATCCTTAGGCTTCATAGGCAAGCGCTTAACCGCTAAGCCATCTCTCCAGCCCCTATTATATTCTTGATTTAACCTTAAGCGTAATACTTCTCTTATATGTCATGTGTAAGTGTTATGCCAGATATTGAAGGCAAAACCAGAAAAATATCAGACTCAGAACACGATGGTGAATCATTATAGCATTATTTAATGGCTTAACAACTAGTTCCCTTACAGACTGCTTTCTTGCCCAGTTAGATTAATCTTTACCAGACAGTTCCTATGCAAAGCCTTCCTAGAACCATAGGATGTAAACAGGACCTCCAAAATGCACAAAGGGTACACTTGGCTATCAGGGGGACATGTGAACTGAAGTTTCTAGACAAATAAAGAGGCTGGAGAGATGTCATACCAGTTAAAGCACTTGCCTATGAAGCCTAAAGACCCAGGTTCAATTCCCCATGACCCATGTAAGCCAGATGTGCAAGGTGGTGCATACATCTGGAGTTCATTTGCAGTGGCTAGAGGCTCTGTTGCACCCATTCTCTCTCTCTCTCTCACTCTTCTTATCTGCCTCTCTCTCTCTCTCTGTCTCTCAAGTAAATAAAATATATATATATATTTTAAATTTTAATTTAAATTAATTACTTAAATTTATTATTTTTATGATTTTTTAAATTTAATTTATTAGTTTTCTTTTCAGCAAATACAGACAGTTTGGTACCATTGTTTAGGCTCATCCATGATCTACCCCCTCCCATTGGACACTCCTTGTAAATGGGTCGTGCATTGTGGGGTTAGCCCACAGTTATTGGTGGGATAAATGTCTCTGCATATCATGACCCAACATGTGACTCTGACATTCTTTCCGTTCCCTCTTCCGCAAAATTTCCCTGATCCATGTTGGGTTCATTTTTGGTCTGCTTCAGTGCTGCGGTGTTGGGGGCCTCTGAGGCTCTGGCTCTCTGATTTGGTAGGAGTTGATTTTTCTCTGTGTTGGTCTCCTTCCCCTTTGTGCTGGTATCCGGTTCATCAGGAAAATAGCACCCTTGCTTGTTTCGCCAATTGTCCTTAGTTTCAGTCGGGCCCCTTTTGAGGTATGATTTTTATTATTTATTTATTTTATCTTTCAATAATATAACATTCTATTATTTATTAGTAATTTATTAAGTAAATTTAATTTAATAAAATCTTAAACCCTGTATTCAGGATTTTACAAGTTTTATTGACTGATGAAAACTTGATGATTGTAGAGAGTTGGAATGATGCAGATCTGCAGCCGAAATGCAGTCATTTTCATACACATCTCACTCATTTGCTGCTCATGCGATGTCTAAACCACATATCAAGTGAAACTGCTGTGAACATCATCACATAACGTCTAAGACCTACAGCAGAAAACTTCCCTCAGTTTGCCTGATGTTTCCACCAATGTATTAGGACTTCCTTATATTCTTATGGCAATGCATTAAGACTTATGACTTCCTTATATACTATGACTATAAAAGTTCATGACACTATTTCCATGTTCAAAGATGTTAATTTGGGGTAACTTGAATCTATGTTCTTGAGCCACGATCATTCACATTTGGCTTAGAATAATCTTATTCTATTTAAAAAATATATATGTAGTAGAGTTGGGACTATTACACATGTCTTTAATCCTAGAACTCAGGAGGCCGAGGTAAGAGGATTGCTGTGAGTTTGAGGATAGCCTGAGAATAGATAGTGAATTCCATGTCATCCTGGGCTAGAGAGACCCTACCTAAAAAAAAAAAAAAAAAAAAAAAAAAAAAAAGTAGTAGAAGTCAGGAAATATAGAGATTTTCCAAAGGAGTGGGTGATTTAATGTGCTAAGGAAGATAAGAGACTGAAAAAGAAATTGGAGGACATTCATTATTTGATGAAAGGGGCAAAAATAAAGCCATTGTGAGTGATTTAGTAATGGACAGCACATGGAGAAACTAACTGAAACATTTAAGATTAAAATGTGTCAATTTGAGTCTTGCCAAGTTGGCTTTAAAATTTTTCCCCCATTTGTATTGTTTTTTTTAAGTCATGCATCTGGAATACATGTTAGTGAAGACAAAATGTGCCAAGGAACGAAACAAAAGAACAGCAAAAACCTCCCTGAGTTGCCATTCCTTCCCACGCAAATGTCGTCTGAGGAGCAGCACACTGGACCTCATTTAAAAACCTGTCACAAACACAGAACCCCGGGTCCTCTCAAGGACCTCCCCATTCAGAAGGTGCATTTTAATGTGACCTTCAGGTGTGATTCATTCATCAAAACTCGAGCAGCCCTTCTGCACGAACTATCATTTTGCCCACACCCAAGCCTTAGGATATTGATGACCACAGATATGTTCAACGATATATTTACAGATTTCTGTCTTCGTCTTCACATTTTGTGATAATAAGCAGACTGTGAGACTGGATTTTAACTCTCAGGTCTACCACTCAGTATTTGTGAGAAAAGTCGCATTTTCCACCACTCAGTTTCATTGTAATAGTGATAGTCACACCCAGTTCTATAATTTTCCGTGTGTGTGTGTGTGTGTGTGTGTGTGTGTGTGTGTGTGTGTTTTAAAGTAATACATGTCTGAGGGTGATGGCCCCTGTTTTTTTGGAATCTCTACTATAACACTGATATGATGGAAAGAGAGAGATTGAGGGCAAAAGAACAGGCGGAGTGCAATTACAGAAAGGAAAAAAAATGTACAAAGCTTGTGTCTGGTAATTACATAGTGAAAATAAGAATGGCTTAGGAAGGATATTTTTAGAGTCCCCTGTTTGAGGAGAGGTTGGTATTGCGTGCTCCCCTATGTTAGTTCAAGGCTTTCTGAAAACGCACTTCCTTACTTTCATAATGCAAACGAGGTAGCCCCACAGTGCTCTGAAAAAAATGACAGTAAACAGCATTATGAAATGCTGACCATGGGCCAGATACATTTGCATACATATCTTCTTTAGTCCTCACAGCAGCCCACAGAGGCAAGCAGTATTTACCACCATTTACAGACAGGAAAATTAAGGCTTAAAGAGTTTAGTAGCATTTTTTTCAGAGAGAGACAGAGAGAGAAAGAGACAGAGTGAGACAAAGAGAAAAAGAGAGAGAGAGAGAGAGGGAGAGAATGGGTACACCAAGGCCTTTCAGCCACTGTGAATGAATTCCAGACGCGTGCACCCCCTTGTGGGCATGTGTGACATTGCACGCTTGTGTCAGTGTTGTGTCTGGCTATACGTGAGATCAGGAGGATTCGAACATGAGACCTCAGGCTTCGCAGGCAAGCACCATAACCACAAAGCCATCTCTCCAGTTCTAGTTTAGTAACCATTTAAATGCCTCTGTGTGTGTATGTTCAGGTGTGGACAAGATACGTGTCCACATGAATGTAAAAACCAAGAGGACATCTCCAAATATCATTCTTTAGAAATGCTATCTACCCCCCTTCCCCCTGTTTTTTGTTTTGTTTTGTTTTTTTTCGTTGTTGTTGTTGAGATAGCTTGGACCTCAACAATTAGGACAAGATGCCTGGCCAGCAGACCCTAGAGATCCTCCTACCTCTCCATTTCCTCAGTGCTGGGATTACAAACTCACACATGATGACTAGCATCTTTATTTTATAAACCAAATTCAGGTCTTCAGTTCAGTGAGAGAAGCACCTTCCTGAGTGACTGATCTAACTTGCCATTGCAAGAAGTCAGCAATCTACACAAGGCCATCCAGCTATAAAAGGTAGAACTTTGGGGCTGGTGAGATGGCTTAGCAGTTAAGGCGCTTGCCTGCAAAACCTAAGGACCCATGTTCCACTCTCCAGATCCCGAGTAAGTCAGACCCACAAAGGTGATGCAAGCTCAAGGTTGCACATGCCCACTAGGTGGCGCACACGTCTGGAGTTCAATTGCAGTAGCTGGAAGCCTGGTGTGCCAATGCTTTCTCTCTCATTCTCTCTCTTGCTCTCCCTTTCTCTCTCTTTCTCACGCACACACACACACACACACACACACACAAAATAAATAAATAAAAAGAGAAAGGACTCTGATGCTTCTTTCCATGCCTTGCCCACCCTGGAATTTGTCTGGATTTTTTTTTTTTAATTAAATCTGTTTCCTTCACAGCATTAAGTCTCCATGTTTGCTCACCAGGGCGGAACATCTTCAGACTGGCTTGGAGTGTTAATTGGTAGTGTGCTCTTTCCTTGAACACTCTCAGCTATCAAATTCCACTAGCTCATGGACAATTGGTGTATTGTATTTAAAAATGCTCTAGGGGCATAAATTGCTCTATAAACTAATATAATTAGGCCGATACACCTTTGAAAACATAATCCATTCAGCAGCATTCCATATTTGTTCCTATCCCAGCAGGTTTATTTCCAAAGATTCTGCCCCCAAACTCATTTATCAACTTAGCGTTCAGTTTCTGCAACCTAGTCTGCCTGGATCAGAAACTCCTCCTTCCCAGTCTCCCTTCACTGCAGCTTCCTCTTTTCTTAAGGACACACATAGGCTTGGACATTTGCAAACTCTACTAGTAATGAAGTCAACTTCTATGGGAAGAGATTAAGAACTACTTAGTCTATGGGCTGTTTCTTCCCCAAGCAAAATCTGCATAACCAGGGCTGGAGGTGAGGTGGCAAAAATGGTGATCCTAAGAGCCAGGCGTGGTGACATGCGCCTTTAATCCAAGCCCTCGGGAGGCAGAGGTATGGCAACTGGTGAGTTCAAGGCCACTCAGAGATTACATAGTGAATTCCAGGTCAGCCTAGGCTAGAGTGAGACCCTACCCTGAAAAACAGAAACAAAAATAAACAAACAAAACGGTGATACAATGACATGGAAGGAGCTGTGCTCAGAGAAGATGAGGTAGCCAGCCATCTCAGAGTCCCAAGGCTAGTTGAACAATCTTCTCAGGAACTTGGGACAAGGATAATAAAATCTTGGTATTTTCCCTGTGCTATGTACCTAAGCCAGAGAATGTCCATTCGATGAATGGGGTTCAGCAGAAGATAGAGCCCACTGTGATGGTAGTATTAATTTAATATGATCTAGAATCATGTAGGTGACAAAACTCTAGGCATGTCAAGTCTGTGTGTGTGTGTGTGTTGAGGGGAGGTGTCTCAAGATTATACATCTCTTGCAACTTTGGGAAACATGACTCCATGATCCGGGATCCCAGAATCAAAGGAGAAAAAAGGCTGAGCACCCAGGATTTATTTCTTCTTGCTTCCTGGACCGGATACAATGTGACCAGCCACCTGCTTCTGGTCAGGTATTTGGTCAGGGGAGTGAAAAAATTAACTAATGCATGTGCCTTCATCCACTCAACCTGCCCTCCCTCCCTCCAGTTGAGGGAGGGGGTAGGGATGGGAAAGACTGGACTCCTCCTCCTCCTCCTCCCTGGAAGAAAGCATCCCTTGGGTAAGGGAGAGTTCTGGGATCATTCCTGGCAGTGCTTAATCTGGAGTGGAAATTCCACCTCTGTGAGCTGAGAAAGGGGTGGGAGGGAACAGACTTAGCTCAGATGCCACAGGCTCCCACTTACTGAATTTGCATAGACGGTTTGAAGTGTTACTTCAATTTTTTTTTTTTATTTTTTCTTTGTCCTTCGGACATTTTCAGAGGTTTTAAATGGTAGGAGTTTCTTTATTTTCTTTTTTTCTTTTTTCTTTTTTTCTGTTTCGAGGTAGGGTCTCACTCTAGCTCAGGCTGACCTGAAAATCACTCTGTAGTCTCAGGGTGGCCTCGAACTCATGGCAATCCTTCTAACCTCTGTCTCCCGAGTGCTGGGATTAAAGGCGTGTGCCACCATGCCCAGCAGTGGGAGTTTCTGTTTGTTGGTTGACAACTGTCCTCAGCTCCACTGAAGAGTGGGGCCCTCAATGTTCCTCAAGCTGCCCTGTCAAAAGTCAGCCCCTTCCTGTACCTCAGACTTGGGCAGGCTCTTTAACCACATGACTCTGAGCATCTGCCAAGAACTTTCTAGAAAGTGGGCCACAAGCAGAGCGTTGAAAAGCCTTCCGCTGTGAGGCTGCCTCTGGGTAACCGTTCCAGGCACCAGGATAATTTTGAAGTGTGGTGAAGCACCTTTTACAGGAGAAAGGCTCCAGCCATGTCCTGTGATTCAGATGGCACAGATTTGGGCAAAAGACTATAATTTAGCATCAGGAGAGCCAGAGGAAGACAATATTGCCAGGTGGGGGATGATGAAGAATTGGATTCTGCTGAGAGACCAAGGGAGAGAGGGGTCCAGAAGTGCTTCTGGTTGATGGATATTGAAGTTATTGTTCATCTTGATAGGAGCCAGTCTGTTAGAGAAGTGGGCCAAGAAGCAGAATACTATAGGCTTTCAGAACAACAGGGAAACAGCTGTGAAAGTGTGGCTAAGAGGAAATAGGGACTGCAGAAAGAACTGGAACATCTGGTGTCAACTGGACAGAAATTTACTTCCTAGGGACCATTTAGCAATGTCCAAAGATTTTTTTTTAAAGTGGGTAGAGTTGCCACTAAATGTTCTACAAGGTGCAGAATAACCCCAAAACAGGAGAAGCATTCAAGATCAGTCCGAGTAATAGAGTAAGACTCTTTCTTGGTCGGTCTGTCTGTCTTCATATATACTTATGTGTGTGTATATTTTATATAAATATTTAATATAGCTTTATATATGAGAAGATTTGTGTATCTTCATATATATGATATACATGTATATATAATACAGATAAATACATATGTACACTCTATATCTCTTCATACGCACACATATATGTAATCTCTAGCCCATAATGTCAGAAGAAACACTATATATATGTGTGTGTACACACACATATGTGTGTATATCTTGTATGAATATTTAATATAGCTTTATAAATGAAAAGATATGTATCTTAATATATGATAGACATCTACATATGATACAGATAAATATACATGTACATTATATATGTCTATGTATCTTTAAACACACACACACACACACACACACATTCTTTAGCCCATAATGTCAGAAGAAACCCTGTCGCAGAGGAAAAGGTGGGTGAAAGCGAGGCGCTCTTCTGTGATTTTTCCCTAGGTCAGCTTTATTACCGTCCCTTTCCAGAGATGAGAACATTTAGACTCAGGCTGGGTAAGTGATTTACCTCAGTTGGGAAAATTCACGTCTGTCAAGGAGCACTCATCCTCCAAAAACCCAAGGACACTGGGTATGAAAGACATCTACTACCACCCTCGGCAAGCCCTGTTTCCCCCAAGGGCAACTATTTCATCTGACAGAGCTTTGAGCTCGTAGAAGGCTGGAGGACCTTCTCTTATAGTTTAGGCTGCAACTCTCTTCAACCCACTTGTAACCATTTGGCCTCTGCCTCTGGCCAGTGTCCGGAGAGGTCCTTCCCACCCGCTTCCTTTATATGCTGTGCAGATCCAGGGATGTGCAGAACACCGTGACAGTTCTCTGGAAAGCCGAGCCCTTCCTTGGGGCCTGCTTCAGTGCTCATACCCGTCTTTGGATGTTTTGCTCGCCCAGTACTCCTAAGCAATGAGCTTGCAGAATCCCAAGCCACCGCTGCACTGCACTATCAAAGTGCCTTAACCATAGTCCAGTGGTTGGGCGGTTAGAAGCGTGCTCTGGGAAGCACTTATGCTGTGCCCAAGGGACCAGTATGGCAGAGAGAAGGAAGCAAGGAGATGAATGCCAAGTGAGGAAAGGAAAGGACGGAAGGTCGCCTGGAGCGGGAGAATGCATTAACATGCTGCCATGTCTGGGATGAAATTTCAGAGCCTACGCCCAGGGCTCAGCTCGAGATGGATTCTGAGAGTGCCTAGAGAACGTCCACTTGCCTCCCAGGGAATCTGGCTGGACTCGGGGGACACCGAAGTCGTGTTAACGTTAACTCGATGCTGAGAATTGCGGGAGATTAGGAAGAGCCATGTGGCCACCTTAGCTATTTTTAAATCTCTTTTGGATAGAGTTCATAAGGTGCCTCCCCTACTTACTCCAATTTGTAATACACATCCATCGCAGGATGGTTTGTGTTATCCCGCACATACTGCGTTATGCACTGGAGTCCCTCCACTTCCTGGGGAGGCGGGTCCCCTGCAGCACCTTTGTGACTCACCCAACACCCACGGCTCACATCTTCTTCATGGCAGCTCTTCCTTTCTCCTTCCTACCTACCATGTTCCTCCTAATCCTTCTACTCTCCACCCCTTCTCTTAACTTGACTCTTGTTTGGTTTTGTTTTTTTCCGAGCCTATCATTGCTGTTTTTCGAGGTAGGGTCTCACTCTAGCCCAGGCTGACCTGGAATTCGCTATGGAGTCTCAGGGTGGCCTTGAACTCACAGTGATCCTCCTACCTCTGCCTCCCGAGTGTTGGGATTAAAGGCGTGCACCACCAAGCCCGGCTCTAGCCTATCTTCTTAATGTCAAACAGATGTTTTGGACCCCAAGACTGAAAAGAATACAGGCTATGTGAAAGATAAGCACCCACCCCAGGCTCCATTGTTCTTCTTAATTTAAGATATACCCTGTGCTTCATTAAAATGTTAAAGAGAATCTTTTTCCTTGGATATTACCAAACATATCAACCTGTTGGGAAGCAATATAATATCGCTGTTACTCTTTGATAAGCTTATATGTTGTTCTGTTTAGAAATAGATAATCTTCCCCAGTTTAAATGCATTTAATTCCTCATTACAAGGGCAGAACAACTGGTTGAAGTGGCCACTTGCCATAGACTCTTCGACCACTCAAGGAGGAGTGAGTGTATCAGGAGAGAATATCATTTACTACTGACTAAAATATTAAAAGATGAAATACAATATTTGAATCAATTGCTTTTCATGAAAAATCACTGAAACTCTACCAGAAGAAAAAAAAACAAAAAAACAATGAACTTCCTTTGGAGCTCAGCCTAGCTTTTTAATGCAGAGCTTGAATTACTGTGTGCAGTTTGTAACCCTTTCCAAAGAGGCCAAGCTTGAGAGAGGTAGGAGCCAATGATGATCTGAGATCCTTTGTTCTTGAGACACTTCATTTCTGGACTATGATAGAGAAAGACAAGAACAAATTTATATTTTATTATACTTGGACATAGATGTTTTCCCTGCTTCTCTCCCCACCCTGGGATCCCTTTGTACAACTGATGGTCTCATTTTACTTGCAGCATTCCCACACCAGGACTCTGCTGGGAATCTTGTCCGTGGAGGGGCTATGCCCAAAGCCTAATGCCAATCAAGTGATGGTGAGGAAAAGTGAACAGGTGACAATGAACACATTGTAATAATTTTGAAACTCTGAAAAAACATCAGTTCTTGGGGGCTTTTAAATTAAAAACAGACACTCATGTCACATGATATCTCAGTGAGTGGAAGCACTCGTTGGGCAAGAGTGAAGAGCAGAGTTCAATTCCCCCAGGACCAGAGCGAAAATCTGGGCAGAGCCACAAACACCAGTAACTCAGGGTTAAGAGGAGCCGAGACCAGAGGATCAGTGGTCAGCCAGGCTCACTGGAAAACGGCATGAGCTCCAGGATCACTGAAAGACTCTGTCTCAAGGACTCAAGGAACTAAGACAGAAAAAAGCACTCAGCAGTCAGGGCGCATGCCTGAGAAGCCTAAGCACCTTGGGTTCGCTTTCCCAGGACCTATGTTCGCCCGATGCACGAGGTGGCGCACGCGTCTGGAGTTCGTTTGCAGTGGCTGCAGGCTCTGGCGTGACCATTCTTTCTCTCTCTCTCTCTCCCCCTTTCTCTGTCTCTAATAAATAAATAAATAAACAACTAAAAATAAATCTTAAAGAAAGAGCCAGGCGTGATGGCACACACCTTTAATCCCAGCACTGGGGAGGCAGAGGTAGGAGGATCGCCGTGAGTTCGAGGCCACCCTGAGACGACATAGTGAATTCCAGGTCAGCCTGGGCTAGAGTGAAAACCTACCTTAAAAAAAAAAAAAGAAAAGGAGGACACTGGCATCATTGCCTAATGTGCATGTGCGGCAGCATATATATGTACATGTGCATATACCATATATACACAGATACCACATACTACCCATGCACCGAAAACAAAGACCAACACCAAGCGTCCATCCCTCCCAGCTACCCCCACATAAAGGAAAGTCCCTAACTCAAAGCTGGTTTGGTAAAGCTATTGCTCCTGTGAGGCTTGTCAAAGCCTTCCCGTAGCTGTGAGTAGATAGCAGCCATCTGTTTAGATGTCATGGTTAATCTCTGGCTATCGTTTATTCAAATATTATATATTTATTTTTTGAGAGAGATAAAGAAGCACAGAGAGAGACAGAGAGAAAAAGAGAGAGAGAGGATATGAATGGCCACGCCAGAGCCTCCAGCTTCTGCAAAAGAACTCCAAACACATGTGCCTCCTTGCGCATCTGGCTTACATAAGGGTTCTGGTGAATCGAACCTGGGTCCTTTGGTTTTGCAGGCAAGCGCCTTAACTGCTAAGCCATTTCTTCCGCCCATCTGGTTATCATTTTACCAGGAACAAATGTCTGGTCACGTCTGTGAGGGATTCCTTGAGGTGGGAGGATCCAACATCATTGTGGGAGGCAGCTTCATACGGGCTGTGTTCCTGGGTTTGATGAAAATGTAGGACAGGTGACCACAGAACATTCATCTTGCTCTCCCTCCTCCCTGTTGATGTGAGGATGTGATGTCCACTTTGACACCCTGTTATTTTTCCCTAACTGCGATGGCTTTGCCTTCTGGACTGAAAGCTGAAATACACCCTTCATCCCTTAAACCATTTTTTTTCTTTTAATTTGGTCAGCAGTGAGTAAGAAGTAATTGATACACCAGCTAATCACTGCAAATTCTACATGTGAGCCTGACCACCCAGCTCCACGTTATCTTCAAGAGAAATTGATGAAGATACTTTAAGAATGGGCATGGCATTCTGATAAATAATGCTCATTTGTGACAAAACAACCTGGGCTGGAGAGATGGCTTAGCGGTTAAGCGCTTGCCTGTGAAGCCTAAGGACCCCGGTTCGAGGCTCAGTTCCCCAGGTCCCACGTTAGCCAGATGCACAAGGGGGCGCACGCGTCTGGAGTTCGTGTGCAGAGGCTGGAAGCCCTGGCGCGCCCATTCTCTCTCTCTCCCTCTATCTGTCTTTCTCCCTGTGTCTGTCGCTCTCAAATAAATAAATAAAAAATGAACAGAAAAAATATTAAAAAAAAAAAACAACCTGCCACCCATGAACTCATGCTCATCCTCCCTTCTTTTCTTCACCCCTCCTTTTTCCTTTGTTTCTGAAGATAAACCGGGTTTACTGGGTATTGTGGCGGTTTGAATAGATGGCCCCCAATATATTCAGTTTTTTGTTTGTAGTTTGTATCTGCAGCCACTTGGCTATAGGCCATGTCACTGGGTGGATCTTAAGGGGTGGTGGTGGTGGAGATTTCAATCTAAAGATATGCCAAGTGTGCCTAGCTGGAGTTCCTGAAGTGTGCTGGGCTGTGTGGCTTTTGGCTTGTTGCTTCTCTCTCTCTCTGCTTGGTCCTGTGGAAGCAGGGCCAGCTTCTTCTGCTATTATGGAACTTCCCCTGGATCTGTAAGCTTCAATAAATCCCTTCCTCCATAACCGTGCCTGGTCTGGAAGTCCATCGCAGCGAACCTGAAGCTGTCTGCGACAGGTATGCTGTTTCAAGGAGCAGCAGCCTTGTCAGGAACGTGATTACTGCTCACCAAGCTGCCTGAACTTGGGAGAGTGTGACTGACACGTGATGGACAAACCGGCTACCGCGGACCATGACGGAAAAGAATGTATTAGAAGGGACCATGTGGCGGTCAGCACTATGGGGCCTGAGAACAAGGGAGGGAAAACTGACAAGGAGTCAAAATGAATGACCAGTTCAAAAAAAAAACAAGTAATCAATAGTGGTACAAAAGAGACACGTGAGACATCATTGAAAGACTAGACCCGTGAACATTAGACAAGCCTACATGCTCAGCAACTGATCCGTCAAAATGGGGTAGGTGTGCACAAGGTTATTTTATTTAGCTGCAAAAAAAAAACATGAAATAAGGAAAGTTGTAGGGAAAATGAATGGGACTGGAAAAAATTCATACTGAGTGAGGTGACCCAGACCCAGAAATATCAATGCTACACGTACTTTCACATATGTGGACGCTAACTTCCATATGTGTTGGAATAAGTGTCTGCAGAGGCCAGGGAGCTATGAAAAACCCACAAGGGAGAGAGAGAGGTTATGGAGGGGAGAGGACAGTAAAACATATAGACATGAAAGACAGGGTTAGAGTGTGAAGTAAAGGTTTAAAGAGTGCCAGTGACGGATGAGGGGCATATGGAGACGGAAGGAAGATGAACCAATACTAAGGGCATTTGAAAAGCCGTATGAAGGGCTGGAGAGATGGCTCAGTGGTTAAAGTCACTGTCTTGCAATGCCTGAGAGCCTGACAGCCAGGGTTTCATTCCCCAGTACTCATATAAAGCCAAATTCACAAAGTGGTGCATGTGTCTGGAGTTCCTTGGTAGTGGCGGGAGGCTCTGGTACATGCTCTTTTTCTCTCAGTCTGTTTCTCAAATAAATATGTAAATAATTTTTAAAAAGCCAGACAGAAACCTACTACTTAGTAAGCAAACTTAAAATATAAATTATAAAAAGACGCCGGGTGTGGTGGCGCACGCCTTTAATCCCAGCACTCGGGAGGCAGAGGTAGGAGGATCGCCATGAGTTCAAGGCCACCCTGAGACTACAGAGTTAATTCCAGGTCAGCCTGGACCAGAGTGAGACCCTACCTCGAAAAACCAATATATATATATATATATATATATATATATATATATATATATATATATATATATAAATTATAAAAAGAAAAATGCTTAAGGGCTGGAGAGATGGCTTAGTGGTTAAGGTGTTTGCCTGCCAAGCCAAAGGACCCTGGTTTGATTCCCCAGGACCTACATAAGCCAGCTGCACAAGGTGGCTCATGTGTCTGGAGTTGGTTTACAGTGGCTGGAGGCCCTGGTATGCCCATTCTCGATCTCTCTCTCTCTCTCTCTCTTTTTCTCTCTGTGCCTCTTTCTCGCTTTCTCAAATAAATAAAGTAATTAATTTAATTAAAGTTTTTTTTTCAAAGTTTTTAAAATATTTTTTTTGTTCATTATTTATTTATTTATTTGAGAGGGACAGACACAGAGAGAAAGGCAGATAGAGGCAGAGAGAGAGAATGGGCGCGCCAGGGCTTCCAGCCTCTGCAAACGAACTCCAGATGCGTGCGCCCCCTTGTGCATCTGGCTAACGTGGGACCTGGGGAACCGAGCCTCGAACTGGGGTCCTTAGGCTTCACAGGCAAGCGCTTAACCGCTAAGCCATCTCTCCAGCCCTTTTCAAAGTTTTTAAACAAAAGTCCCCCACATGGGTCTCTGAAGCTGTTCTCAGAAGCTATTCATCAAAAACCCAGTGCCGGGGGCTGGAGAGATGGCTTAGCGGTTAAGTGCTTGCCTGTGAAGCCTAAGGACCCCAGTTCGAGGCTCGGTTCCCCAGGTCCCACGTTAGCCAGATGCACAAGGGGGCGCACGCATCTGGAGTTCATTTGCAGAGGCTGGAAGCCCTGGCGCGCCCATTCTCTCTCTCTCCCTCTATCTGCCTTTCTCTCTGTGTCTGTCCCTCTCAAATAAATAAATAATTAATTAAAAAAAAAAAACAGTGCTGGGATGACATACCTGCCAGTGGCCAAGGAGGCCACAGAGGCCTCCTAAAGTAATACTGGCTCTTGTAATTGCTCTTGGTTTCCCACCAAAACTAGATGGCAAGTCCCTATTGCTGAAGAACACAAAGTTCAATTACAGCAAGTAAAGAAAGCAAGCTGGCACTGAGCTGGTCATGTCCTCCTGCTGCCTGGCTCTCTTCATGCCAGAAGAATTCTACACAGGCTGCTGGGGGAGAAAAGCCATCAGTCGTTTTACCCAGCCGTGGACCCATGTGCTCCACAGGTGACGCACAATTGCAGAATGGGTTCACTGGGGCAACAGTGGCAGGAGAGCTATGGAGTAACCAGTGGCTCTCTGATAGGATTCCCCCACATGAGGAAAAAATATGCTTGGTACTGTAAAGCTGGCCCCTAATTTGGGACTAAGAATTTACATACTTGGAGGAGGAAGCACCACTGTGATTATGCTAACAGAACAGTATGATAAATTGTTTTCTTAATGCCTATTTTTTTAATATTTTTATTTTTATTTATTTATTTGAGAGAGAGAAAGAAAGATACAGAAATAGACGGGGAGAGACAGAGAAAGAGAGTGAGGAGAGAGAGAGGGAGAGAATGGGTGTGCCAGGGCCTCCAGCCACTGCAAACGAACTCCAGATGTGTGTGCCCCCTTGTGCATCTGGCTTACGAGGGTCCAGGGGAGTCGAACCTGCATCCTTTGGCTTTGCAGGCAAGTGCCTTAACCACTAAGCCATCTCTTCAGCCCTTTAATGTCTAGTTTTATTTACATGGACCAGTACTGTTCCGCCTCTGACACGGACATCTCTATGCAGAGGACAGGAGAATATAGAGATGTATAGATAGCAAAGTTACCAAGAACAAGTGAGTAGTTTGTGCTCAGCCCTAATCATGACATCTAAGCCACACCCCCAAGGCTCCAGGAACCCTGCTGAAGAGAGGAAAGAATGTGTTAAGAAAAGGATGAGCCGGGCGTGGTGGCGCACGCCTTTAATCCCAGCACTCGGGAGGCAGAAGTGGGAGGATCATTGTGAGTTCAAGGCCACCCTGGAGCTACAGAGTGAGTTCCAGGTCAGCCTGGACCGGAGTGAGATCTTACCTCGAAAAACCAAAAAAAAGAAAAGGATGGGAGGTGGGGAACTTGCTGTCCTCCAGACAAGACAAGTCCACTACACTCAAGAAAGGACAACAGATTTCCCACACACGGCTAACTTGTCAATATCTCATCACAGATGAAGGAGGGCATCCACGAGACCCCCACAATTCCCAGAATAATACAAACTGATGATCACTGGGACAAGGGAAGTCATACTTTGTGGGGGGTAGCCACTGGTGCATTGCACATTCTCCAGTAAATAACCTCCCACCAATGACTATGCAAGTGACCCTGATTTAAATCCGTGGGTCAGAGGGAAAAAAAGCATGGAAGGAGGATGGGATCGAATGGGAGGATGAAGAAGGAAGAGAGTAATGAAGGGAAGTGGGATGAAAATGCAATGCACGTATGAAAGTGTCAAAAACCAATACATTTGAAAACATCTAAAAGCAGAGTAGCCAATAAAAACTACCAAGATTTATCTATCATAAGTCAGAGCATTGGACAAAAAGACTTTCTGAATCCCTGAATTTTTTTGTTAAGTAATTAATTAATTTGTGCACGCGTGTATGTACATGCGCTCACACGTGTACATGTGCTCCAAGGTCTCTTGCTGCTGCAAACACACTCCAGAAACATGTGCTGCTTTTGCGTCTGATTTTATTTTATTTTTTTTAAATTATTTATTTATTTATTTATTTGAGAGCGACAGACACAGAGAGAAAGACACATAGAGGGAGAGAGAATGGGCGCGCCAGGGCTTCCAGCCTCTGCAAATGAAATCCAGACGCGTGCGCCCCCTTGTGCATCTGGCTAACGTGGGACCTGGGGAACCGAGCCTCGAACCCGGGTCCTTAGGCTTCACAGGCAAGCGCTTAACCGCTAAGCCATCTCTCCAGCCCTTGCGTCTGATTTTATGTGGGTATTGAGGAATCAAACCCTGGCTTAAAGGCTTTCCAGGCAAGTGATTTTAAGTGTTGAGCTCTCTCACCATGAAATCCTGATTTTTTTTTTTTCAGACAATGCATCATCATGTTTTTCTTTTCTTTCTGTTTTTTTTTTTTTTTTTTTTTTTTTTTAAGAAAATCATTCAAACTCCAAAACCATTTACACCCAGTAAAATGGAGCCATTAGCATTTCCCAGAATACAACATTGATGGGCTGGCTTTGTCCAGTAAAGTCTCAGATTGCCAAGATCACCTAATGTGAGAAGCTGCTGATGGAAAGGACTCCCGACAGACAGACTGCTAAGCAGATAATATAATATATATAATAATTATAGATAATAAGCAGTTAATATGTTACTACGATGTTTATCCTCCTGGACCCATATTTTTTGGTGAAACTCTGTAAACTGGGGCTCTTTTAACTTATGTGTTACGTTTATTTTGGTATGCATTCCAGCCCATCAGGAAGTCTGGCCTCTTATTATTACATTGCACATATTTATAATACAGTAGCTCTTCTTGAGTACTTTTTTTCCTCACTTCCCTGTTGGTGCATAACTGAGTCTTGGCCTAGTTTTTAAACAGAAAAGTTTTGATTCTCACGCAAATGCTAGGCTTGGGAGATGCCACGAGCTGCGAATGAGGTGGAGTTTGGAAAACCATTCCTGGAGGATTGTCACGTGGTAGGAAACGTCAAAACCAGTCCTGTCGGTCATTGCATTTGGCTGTGTTACTAATTTCCCTTCCTCAGAGGGATAGAATCGGTTCTTCCAGCACCTCCATACAAAGAAACTGCTTCACTTTTTTGAGTAATCCTAAACAACATATATATATATATATATATATATATATATATATATATATATATATATATACACACACACACACATACATACATATATATATGTATATATATACATATGTATATGCATATATATATATACAGAACGATATATATATATATATACACATACACACACACACACACACACATATATACACACACACACACATATAGTTCTGGCAATCCCGTTAGTAGTGACTAGCTGCTCCCTTGCATAGATACTCATTTCACACTTGCTAAAAGATGATGAGTTCTTGAAATGTGACAGACAATAGGCATGCCCTTCCAAGGCCCGTTTAAGATGAAGCTTAAATGATTTGCAAGGGTACATTGGGTGGACCCTTCAGAGTAGCTCCCAAGGCGATTAATGTAGCAACTTGTAATAGTTATGACGCCAAGACACTCTGATAGGGATGTATAAACTACAACTCTAACGTCAGCCCACTGATGGAAGGTAATGGCGAATGCGTTATGAGAACAAGGACTCCACTGAAAGCTGCTCTTCAAAGCTAAAAATAAGCCTCACGCTTAAGATAATTTATGGCGTTTTCCCTACGGGTATTTGTATATTTTTGGGACGACATTATACCCTGCACTATGGCCAACAACAATAATCTAAATTAGTACTAAATTCTTTTGATGCTGAGTAAAGGTTATATAAATATATATGAAGTTACATATATGAAAGAGATAGGAAAAAGCACAAATGAATAATATCATTTTCTTCATCATACAGAAATAGAATAGGTCTTCTTTTGGGTATGACAGAGAGATATTTTGTATACAATTACATTTTGTTCTGTAATTTTTGTAATAGCTTGCTGTTCTTATATACTGAATTGCTGAAAGGGCGAAAAATGTAAATGATGCTTCATGTAAATTTCACTATTGGGAAAGCTAAAATCTGAGAATTATCAAAGTAATATTAAACTCCCACTATCTCAAGAACTTCCACAGAAAGTCACTAACCCATACCTATAATTTACCTGGGAAGACAACGCATTCATACACAAGAAATTCGTTGCCGGGCGTGGTGGCGCACGCCTTTAATCCCAGCACTCAGGAGGCAGAGGTAGGAGGGTCACTGTGAGTTCGAGGCCACCCTGAGACTACATAGTTAATTCAGCCTGGACTACAGTGAAACCCTACCTTGGCGGGCAGGGGGGAAACTCCATAACACCAAGCAATTTGTAATTATCTGATTATTATTAAGCTGGTTTAAATAAAGGAAAGAATTCTATGTCAGGCACCATTCCATGCATCGTAGTCCTGTTATTCATGAACTACCTTAGGGGCTGTGAGAACATATGTTGTAATATTTCCATGGGCCTGAATCTTTCACCAGATTTACATATTTACATACATTATCTCATCTTATCTTAAAAGTGAACAACAGTAAGTTTAAGTAAGTAGTATAGGATTTTACTGTTCAAATGTGGCAGATAATTCACACTTGAGCATGTATGTGCATGTGTGTGTGTGTGTGTGTGTGTGTGTGTGTGTGTGACAGAGATGTTTCAAATAAGTTTTCCTGGTTATATAATTTTAAAAATATTTTTTATTCATTTATTTAAGAGAGAAAGAGAGAGAGAGAGAAAATGGGTGTGCCAGGGCCTCCAGCCACTGCAAACTAACTCCAGAAACATGCGCCTCCTTGTGCACCTGGCTAACGTGGGTCCTGGGGAATCGAACCAGAGTCCTTTGGCTTTGCAGTCAAACACCTTAACTGCTAAGCCATCTTCTCCAGCCCTGGTTATATTTTTAAAATGTGTACCAAGATGATGGAATTATCAAATGACGTAGTTGTACCTTTAGACATAAGTACACAATTTATGTCCACATTCAGTAGAGAGCCCATTTCATGAACACAGTTCTCTTACAATATGATGTCATGTACATGTGTGTTATTTTCAACATTAAGAGAAAATGTGTCAATAAAATTTACACGCTATGAATTTTATTTGAGATAATATGTTACCACCTATTAACCCCAACAAACATCTCTCTGTATAAACCTGAGTTAGAGGAATTTTCATATTAACTTTCTATTTTTCCTCATATGTTTGCTCACACAACAGAAATATTTTACTTTGTTGTGATTATTATATTTTTATTAATTTCAAGAGAAATAAGAATATAAATCTGCTTCATGATGAAGAACAAAAGGTATGTGATTGACTTATATGACTGGAAAGCATTTAACCCTGTTTTAACTTATGCTGACACTTTAGATACTCCAGTTAAAACTTCTTTATGGGGCTGGAGAGATGGCTTAGCGGTTAGGCGCTTGCCTGTGAAGCCTAAGGACCCCGGTTCGAGGCTCGGTTCCCCAGGTCCCACGTTAGCCAGATGCACAAGGGGGCGCACGCGTCTGGAGTTCGTTTGCAGAGGCTGGAGCTGGAAGCCCTGGCACGCCCATTCTCTCTCTCTCTCCCTCTATCTGTCTTTCTCTCTGTGTCTGTCACTCTCAAATAAAAAAAAAAAAAAAAAAACTTCTTTATGTAGGATTTTCTAAATAAGCAAAATACAGAATTGCTCATATGCTATGTACCCTAAATGGCATTTGTTTTAAGAAATCTTAATATTTTGGAAAAATTAAATATAAAAAATGAGATATTAATATTTTGGTTCTTCATAATCCATTTTACGAATCATTTTTATGATTGCTTTTTGCTCTGCATATCATACATGTTTTGAAAAAATCCACATAGCTCTAAGGAACATAATATGCACCAAGCATTATAGTTCAATATCTTCAGCCATGTAGCTATGTAATTAGCAGTGTCCCTGGTTAAGCGCTTGCCTGTGAAGCCCAAGGACCCTGGTTCAAGGCTCGATCCCCCAGGACCCATGTTAGCCAGATGCACAAGGGGGCACATGCACCTCGAACTTGTTTTGCAGTGGCTGGAAGCCCAGGCACGCCCATTCTCTCTGCCTCTCTACCTCTTTCTCTCTCTGTCTCTCTCAAATAAATAAATAAAAATGAAAAAAAAATTTAAAAAAGAAAAGAGGGCCAATAAAAATATACCTGGATACAGAAAATGGCTATCATATTAGATATTTCAATAAATTCATTTTAAGAAAATTCATATTACAGTAATTATTTATTTTGTAACTGGATCCTGATTAATATTTATGATAATATAAAATGAATGACAGATTTGTTTTTTGGAATTTTTTTGTCTCTGAAAAAAATGGGATACTGTGGAGATGCAGGGTCACAATCAGTTAACGCACAGTGCTTATATGAGAAAGAGATGCTGGATTTTTGTTAGCTTAATAAAAGGAAGGATGGATGGGAAGATTAGAAGATAGAAAATAGACAGATATGTGGACAAGTAAATGAATATGTAGCCATGATTTAAACTGAGAATCAAAGCCCCACAACTATTTTTAACATAACCTGGCTGCTCCCCTATTTTTTTTTCTTTGTACTGCTGGGATTGAACCCGGGACCTTGTGCATCTAAGCAAGTACACTTCCAGTGAGTTGCAGTCCAAGTTCTAGGTCCCCTTTTTCTGACTATTACAGACTAGTCTTTGATGTGGAGAAAAACCTTTTTTTTTTTTTTTTTAATCAAGGTGCATATATAGTATATTTAGTTAAAGTTGATTTTGTCACTATCTTTTGGCTTCCCTAGAAATTGATTTTACTATATTACTGAAATGTTATTATTCTTCTTTATTTATCCAATAATTTAAAAATTAAAAAGGTAAAAACAAATGTACCAGTTATATTTATAACTGGAATATATATTATCTGTAAATATAATATGTAAGCATGTAAATATATGTACACATTTATAAAACCAACACTTAAATCAGTTCATGGAGCTTCAACAAAGCACACTCCACTTAGCTCAAGTTTATCACAAACTGCATGTTTATAGCAGAAGAGCAATTTCAAAAACACCATTATTAAAATCATTAACAAGGGCCAGGCGTAGTGGGACACGCCTTTAATCCCAGCACTTGGGAGGCAGAGGTAGGAGGATTGCCATGAGTTCAAGGCCACCCTGAGATGACAGAGTTAATTCCAGGTCAGCCTGGACCAGAGTGAGACCCTACCTCGAAAAACCAAAAAACAAAACAAAAAAAAAAAAAAATCATTAACAAAACCGGGCATGGTGGCGCACACCTTTAATCCCAGCACTTGGGAGGCAGAGGCAGGGGATAGCCGTGAGATCAAGCCCACCCTGAGACGACATAGTTAATTCCAGGGCAGCCTGAGCCAGAGTGAGACCCTACCTCGAAAAGAAAAAAAAAATCATCAGCAAAACCTGAGTATTTCATAAGCCAAGTATGAGTCTAACTTCTTTTTTTTTTTTTAATTTTTTATTTATTTATTTGAGAGCGACAGACACAGAGAGAAAGACAGATAGAGGGAGAGAGAGAATGGGCGCGCCAGGGCTTCCAGCCTCTGCAAACGAACTCCAGACGCGTGCGCCCCCTTGTGCATCTGGCTAATGTGGGACCTGGGGAACCGAGCCTCGAACCGGGGTCCTTAGGCTTCACAGGCAAGCGCTTAACCGCTAAGCCATCTCTCCAGCCCGAGTCTAACTTCTTTTAAGTTTTGGTAGTTAGTCCTTACAGAGAATATACATATGAAAATACTGCTTTTGCTTCTTATGATGTTTCCTGTAATGCACATGTTAACAAAACAAAGGTGGGCTGGAGAGATGGCTTAGCGGTTAAACGCTTGCCTGTGAAGCCTAAGGACCCCGGTTCAAGGCTCGATTCCCCAGGACCCACATTAGCCAGATGCACAAGGGGGTGCACGTGTCTGGAGTTCGTTTGCAGTGGCTGAAGGCCCTGGCGCACCCATTCTCCCTCCTGCTCTCTCTGTCTGTTGCTCTCAAATAAATAAATAAAAATAAAAACATCAATTAAAAAAATAAAGGTTATTAAAAAAGAAAATAACATACATGTATCCTCAGCTTTAGCAAAACTTGCTAATAGTGGGTAGAAAAAAGTAAAGAATAATCCTTTGGCATTACAAGAAATAAAGAAATTATTTTTCTGTGTATTCCCATAAACTAGCATCATCCTTTTATATCCAGTACTAATAAAAATATCTAATGCAGAAAGATTAAAATGCTTTCTACCAAAGCCCATTGGAAGTTAGCACTTAAGTGCCCTGGGCTAGGATGGCGGCCAATAACTTTTTTTTTTCCACTCCAATTATGGTCAGTTAAAAGCCCAAAGCATAAGTTATCACTATCATTTCATAAAGAAAAGACCATTTCAAAATCAAAAGTGTTGGAATGATGTAAGCTCACAATAAAGCTCATTTTCTATAATTGAACAAATTTAGTTTTCTAAAAGATGTCTGATATTATCTAACGGCAGACTGAAGAGCTTGCCAGTAAAAATGCCACCGTGGACAAACACAAGGCTTGTTTATTTTTACTTGCATTTGTGAACCACCAAACCTCAGACCACGATAGCCATATTTTGTTAATAAAATTTCCTGAAATCAATTATAACCTTGATTTTAGTAGGTCTCTTCTTTGTCCCACATTAAATAACTGAATGCATGTTTTCCAAAAAGAAACCCAATTCTACAACCCAGTGAGAAAGCCTTTTCCCTACAGAGTAAGAGAAGATAGCCAGACAGTCTTATTTCAAACCCCACATAGCCATGCTTCATAAATACATCCCCTTTCAAGCTGGAGACATGGCTTAGTGGTTGTGACGTTTTCCTGTGAAGCACAAGCATCTAGGTTCAATTCCCCAGAACCCATGTCAGCCAGATGCACATGGTAGCCCATGTGTCTGCATTTCACCTGCAGTGGCTAGAGGCCCTGGTGCTTCCCATTCTCTCATATATAAATAAATAAATAATAATAAATAAATAAAAATTAAAAATATATATGCCCTTTCAACACCTCAGTTTTCCCTTCAGAACACCAGAGTACATAGCCCATTTATATCCAAATTTTCAGCTATTCCTTCCAACCCACTGCTCTCCTCATTTCTGGCTAGAAGCTTTGGCGCCTGTAACAAAACCCTAACCTAGCTCTTGCTATACTCATCAGCATTCTCTGCAGCTGTTTGTTTAACGAAGATGGATATGTAGATATTCCTGTTACTGGCACTCCATCTAGAGACAAGTGGGATTTATGTCTTTTCCTTTTCAGTCTGGGAGGGAGCTTGTGATTGGCCAACTCAGGATGTACGAGAGAAAAGATGCTCATTTTAGCCGGGCGTTGGTGGCGCATGCCTTTAATCCCAGCACTCGGGAGGCAGAGGTAGGTGGATTGCCGTGAGTTTGAGGCCACCCTGAGACTACAGAGTGAGTTCCAGGTCAGCCTGGACTAGAGTGAGACCCTACCTTGAAAAACAAAGCAAAACAAAAAAGATGCTCATTTCCAAGGGCACAGAGAAGAGACCCGGTTGCTGCAAGGGGGGACGGGGTGCTACTCTGTGGGGGTGCTTGCTCTTGGATCCCCAACACTGTCCTACAAGGAAGCTCAAGTAGCCCTCAGTGACAGGACCCAGAGGTGAAAAGAGAAAAATGAAGTCTAGTTTACAGCCAATATCAAGCACCAGATATATGCGTGAATGAGCTTGGCCCTGATCTTCCAGCAGGGCCTAAGGCTCACAGACCAGCCATCCCACTGAACCTTGTCTAATTTTCTGACTCATTAAATAACTGTAAATGACAACGAAGCATCATCACTGTTTGAAAAGGCACTTGGGGGCTGGAGAGATGGCTTAGTGGTTAAGCGCTTGCCTGTGAAGCCTAAGGACCCCGGTTCGAGGCTCGGTTCCCCAGGACCCACGTTAGCCAGATGCACAAGGGGGCGTACACGTCTGGAGTTCGTTTGCAGAGGCTGGAGGCCCTGGCGCGCCCATTCTCTCTCTCTCCCTCTATCTGTCTTTCTCTCCGTGTCTGTCGCTCTCAAATAAATAAATTTTAAAAAATTTTAAAAAAAAAAGAAAGAAAAGGCATTTGGAATGATTTGGTAGCAGAAGTAGATAATTAGCATATGCCATTGGAAAGGGGTTCTATGACTGCCTTATAGTGTTCCTATCTCCTTGAAGAAATGGAACCACTGACATATCATCCTTACCTCTGCCAAAGTATTTTTTTTTCCCAAAATATTCACCAAACAAGTACTGGTCACATAGAATTGTACCTCAGTGGGGCTAACTAGATGTCTCAGCAGTTGGAGGTACTTGCATGTAAATCTTAGCTGTGCAGGGTTCAATTCACAAACGAACCACATGGGCCAGACACAAAAAGTGGCACAATCATCTGGCGTGTACACACACACACACACACACACACACACACACACACATACACACACGGCTAGAAAGATTGCTTAGTGGTTAAGGCAATTGCCTGGGAAGCCTAAGGACTCATGTTTGACTCACCAAGTCCCACGTAAGCCAGACACACAACGTGAACAGACGCGGTGCGCAAGATGGCACTGATGCACAAGGTGGTGCCCACATCTGAGTTCAATTGCAATGGCTGGAGGCCCTGGCATGCCAATTCGCCCTCTGTCTCTCATAAAAAAGAAGAACCTCTATAAAATAAAACTCATACATGTAAATAAATAAATAGATTTTAAAACCTCAGAGAGCATTTGCTATAGTTATTAGTAAACAAATATTAGTTTTAAAGAAACTGTTTAAATGAGAAACATTACATTTGGAATTATGGCCTAGTCATTCTGAAGAGAAATGATAATTCCATAACAAAGCTCATCAAAATATTTATTTGTTAAATTTCTGTGCTCTTTGGTATTAAAACCATTGAGCTACCATTTTAAGCATAGTCATGATTTTTATAGGGAAAAAAGTAACTTTAGTGGAGCCTACTCATTAACACTCATTGATAAAACTGGAAATAAATCTAAGCATTCATCTCGTTAAGAAAGCTCCTCAGTGCATCAGGATATGTTCTTCACTAAAGCTAGGAAATCTACATTCACTAACATCCTTCTGCAATCCTCAATGTGTTCTCGGTAACACATTACCAAGATATTACTGGCAAGGCTGAGCAAGTCCAGCGTTTATCAGATTATTTGCTTCTTGGTTCAGAATTGCTGAACTAATATTCTGGAGGTACCCGGAATGCAATCAGCATGGAGGAATGGGTTTAGATGGAAGCCTCAGAGCCAAGGATAGTGGGGAGTAGCAGGGGAAATTTAAAAGTTACAAATGGCTGTTGCTATGAGAGCTGGCAGGTCTGAAGGGTCTCGGTCCAGGCTGTGGCACCAACACATTGAATGAGAATTCATTCTTATCCCTAAAGGGCCTCCTGCAAAATGGCACTGCCCTGAAGGTGCCTCTGGTACCAAATAAAAAAGCACTTTTCTCAGAATGTCATATATATATACATATATATGCCCCAAGCCCTTTCTTACTTGGTTCACATATTCAAACTTAGTAAACATTTGCATTAAACAAGCTCATACATGTGGATGGGAGCACAAAACAATAACTGGACTGTCCATCTAGCGCAGAAAAATATGGTAAAGGAAACCTTCTATAAGACAGTAGGTAATATATAATTGTAATTTCTTTTTACTTTTTTTAAAAATTTTATTTATTTATTTATTTGCGAGCGACAGAGAGAGAAAGAGGCAGATAGAGAGAGAGAGAGAATGGGCGCACCAGGGCCTCCAGTCACTGCAAACGAACTCCAGACATGTGCGCCCCCTTGTGCATCTGGCTAACGTGGGTCCTGGGGAATCAAGCCTCGAACCAGGGTCCTTAGGCTTCACAGGCAAGCGCTTAACCGCTAAGCCATCTCTCCAGCCCTATACTTGTAAACTTAACATATACAAATTTAACATATTATCTTAACATATTAGGCCAAGAATTTATTCCTTAACTATTAAAGCCTTCTACTTTATTTCTTTTTAGAGCTAACAACTTCCATGATTGTAAACAATATCCCATGGTAATTCCCTCTCTCCCCCCCACTTGCCCCTTTGAAACTCCACTCCCCATCATGTTCCCTCCCCCTCTCCGTCAGTCTCTCTTTTATTTTGGTGTCGACACCTTTTCCTCCTATTCTGAGGGTCTTGTGTAGGCAGTGTCAGGTGCTGCAAAGCCTTCTTTTACAAAATTTTCCCAAAGAAAAACTGGAGCTGGGTGAAATACTTACAGAATTTAGAAATGTTTTCCAAACTGATAAGCTGAAACGTTTTTAAAATTGTGGAAGTTTTTATGACACTACTCAACATGTTAAGAATGTTTAATAAAGAATAAAAGATAATATGGCATCTAAAGTTATATACAAATCTTTGAAAATGTGAGTATAAATAAAAACACAGGAGTAGAAATAACACATAATGAATAAAAAATACTGATAGTTGCTTTATAGCTATTGCATTAAAATGACTTTAAACTTTTTTCCTTTTTTGTTACGTTTTCCACAATGAATATGCCATGTGTAAGTACACTTGAAAGATTATTGTAAAAACTTGATTTCTATGATGATGGCAGAAGTAAAAGATTTTTTTCCCTAGACTTCCACATGAGTCATAATTGCTGAAATTTTAACCAAAGTAAATTATAGGAATTAAAAATGCATTAAAATTATGGCAAAATTCTTTTATTGTGATTACTACAATTAAATTGATTTTCTAATCTAAAATTGTCAGTGCAATCATTTAATAAAATCAGCTGCATGTTTGTGTATGTATAGACCATACATTTGTCTAAGATATGGTGGCTGTGCCTGGGTGTGTGTGCGTGTGTAATTGTGGAACTGGAAATCAGAGGTCAAAGGTTGCATCCTAGTACATATTTTGATTTTCTAATTATTTATGACATGCACATAACTTTTTAAACAATATAATAACACTATATATAGTGATGGCTGACATCTTTGAACACCCGATCTCCCTAAGTAGTGATCATATCTGATTGAGCTGGTATTTCCCCCAGGCAATATCTCCTTGGCAAGTCAGTTGCCACATGCAGCCCAAGCAGCAAATCCATCATGGTGTTCGCCTAGCGCCTGCCAATTTGCTGGAACGTAATGCCCCATCCAAGTGCATTCCTCTGCCCAAAATAGGAAGGGAATCCCTGGAGGTGTCATGCAAAGTGGACAGAAGATATTCAAAAAATGCCTCCTCATGGTCCAAGCATGGGAACCTCCACCCCACAGAGCTCAGAGGATTTTTCCTGTTGAATATGTCACTTGAAACCATCTTTTAAGTAGGGCACAGAGCCAGCTGTGAGGATTGCCTCTCTGACTCGGAGAGATGCTTGGCTCTTTCTCTCTGTCTCTCTATCACAGCCAGGTTTTTCCACCTTAGTCATGCAGACCTTTTGAACCACCCTTCTCACCTATTTATTTTCCAGGACATCCCCCTCTCTATAGGAAAATCTACCACCAAATAATATTCTCATGTTCTTTGGTGGAGCTGCTGATCCTTTATTAAGGGAATAATTGAATGGCCTTGAGTTTTATTTCCATATAAGTAAGTTGTCCTTTTGTTTCAATCAGAAGTCAATGACTGTCTTTGACAGGTTTTCTGGAAGAAGGTATAGGTGTTTTGTCACTCAGGGGAATGAAAAAATTTCTTACCTTCACAGATGAAGGTGGAAATACCAATGACCAATTTAGAGCTGGACAGCAGTGAAAAAAATAACACTCAAAACCAAAACAAAAAACACATAGGGCTGGAGAGATGGCTTGGCGTTAAGGTGCTTGCCTATGAAGCTTAACGACTCAAGTTTGATTCCCCAGTACCCGTATAAAGCAAGATACACAGTGTAGCATGCTTCTGGAATTTGTTTGCAGCAGCTGGAGGTCCTAGAACACCTATCCCCCCTTTTTTATTTCTCTCTGCTTGCAAATTAATTAATAA
Source organism: Jaculus jaculus (assembly GCF_020740685.1). Classification (NCBI taxonomy): domain Eukaryota; kingdom Metazoa; phylum Chordata; class Mammalia; order Rodentia; family Dipodidae; genus Jaculus; species Jaculus jaculus. The sequence goes on along the minus strand of NC_059121.1, from coordinate 18,312,258 downwards.
AAAATGCACATAATTAAAAAAAAAACCTCATCCAAGGAGTTCACTAAAAACAGCAACAAAAAGCCCTGTAAGAGAAATTTTATCCTCAGGGAATGTATATATGAATGGTGAAATAAAGTGAACTATCTTAACTGTGAATTAAACTGCAATGCTTTGCATAGCTAATTTAGGATCTAGCATGTTGTAGGCCTTCAATGTATGCATTCCAGAAATATTGAGCATTTAACCATTCCAGGCTCTGGTGTAGGTGCTGGAGACACAGAGATGAGCTCAATAGCAAAACTTTACCTCTGGTAAATTGAACTGTGGACCCCAAAAGATAAGACTCTGAATAAGAATGCACCTCTGGGGGCTGGAGAGATGGCTTAGTAGTTAAGGCACTTGCCTGCAAAGCCTAAGGACCCAGGGTTGACTCCCCAGATCCCATGTAAGCCAGACCCACAAAAGTGAGGCAAGTGCATGGTTGTACATGCCCACTAGGTGGCACAAGCATCTGGAGTTTGCTTTCAGTGGCTGAGGTCCTGATGCACCACTTCTCTCTTTGTCTGTCTCTGTCTGTCTGTCTGTCTGTCTGTCTGTCTGTCTGTCTCTCTCTCTCTCTCTCTCTGTAAACAAAATAAAAGGACAACAAGAGTGTACCTATGTTTGTAATAGGTATCTTCACAGGCATGACTAAGGTTCAACTCCTGAGATGAAGAGATTCTCCTGGGTTAGGCTGGCTTCCTCAAGAATGTCCTCTTAAGAATGGGAAAGGAGGGCTGGAGAGATGGCTTAGCAGTTAAGGCATTTGCCTGCAAAGTCAAAGGACCCAGGTTCGATGGCCCAGGACCCATATAAGCCAGATGCACAAGGTGGTGCATGCATCTGGAGTGGCTGAGGCCATTTTCTCTCTCTCCATCTCTCTCGCAAATAAACGCATAAAAATAAAATAAAATAATTTCAAAAAAAAAATAGGAAAGGAGAAGATTCAGAGGCCCCCACAGAAGGTCATGTGAGGACAGAAAAAAAGATGGGATTTAAGAAGCTCCAGTCCGAAGAGACCAGGGTTTGTGAGCAGCGCATGAAGCCAATTACCGCTCACAGCCTCCCGAGGGAACACCCCTACTGACACTTTGATTTTGAACTTCTGGCCTCCAGAATTCAGAAGGAATACATTTATGTTGTTTTAAGCCACCCAGTTTGGGGTCATTTGTGATGGCAGCCACAGGGGACTACAACACCTGCCTTCGCAGAGTGTGGCTTCTAACAGAGAAGACAATAAAAGAAGCAAAACACATAAGTAGACTGCATGTGAGATAGTGATACGCACTATGGAGTTGAACGCAGCAGCTGAGAGGGTAAAGGCCTGCATTATGGTGTGTATGGTTTGTGAGCTTGTGGGAGGGTTTGGAGAGGAGGCTGATGCTCAAAATAACGCTGCATAAGCCACAGGGCTTGTCTGCCTGTATATGCACCTTCCAGTGTTTGAGGTACGTTTGTTTATTCAATCATATGCTTTGTAAAATTTGGCCAAAGTAGACCAAAAGGTACCCAATATCACATAGCAGCTTTAGAAAGATATGTTCAATGTGTCAATTAAGACAACCAAGATTTCAGTAAGTCTTGATATGAATGGACATCAAAGATATCTCTTTTGGGGCTGGACAGATGGCTTAGCGGTTAAGCGCTTGCCTGTGAAGCCTAAGGACCCCGGTTCGAGGCTCGGTTCCCCAGGTCCCCCGTTAGCCAGATGCACAAGGGGGCGCACGCGTCTGGAGTTCGTTTGCAGAGGCTGGAAGCCCTGGCGCGCCCATTCTCTCCCTCTCCCTCTATCTGTCTTTCTGTGTCTGTCGCTCTCAAGTAAATAAATAAAAAATGAACAAAAAAATAATTTTAAAAAAAGATATCTCTTTTGTTCTTATATCCTTTTATTAAAGAACTAAAAAATAAATGCTTAAGATAAAATTTCAAATACAACTATGGGAATACAAAAAAAATGCAATATAAGCTGAGTGAGTAAATTACCAGAAATGATTTTCAGATCCCAAGCAGACAACTGTCACAGTCTTTCTAGATCATCTCAAACGTAGTAATTCACTAAGAGAAAAGGGAAATATTTTAAGAAAAAGAAAATGGTGAATTGGCTCTCAGGTCGCTTGACAAGTGAGTTAATAAAGAGTGGCATAAATCAAAGAAACACTAAAATAAAGGTGATCCCCCCCCCCACCTGACTTGATATAGCATGCTGACACGAATGGGGATGATCAATAATGCCTGTTTTGACACTGGTGAGGACCTTATGGCAAGGTACTTAAAGACTGAAATACTATATGGGATTAATCACCACACACAAACACACACCAGACGTCCTGAAATCCTGGAGCTCATAAAAGAAAGAAATGCTAAAGTTGTCTCAAAACTTAACAATACAGGTAATCATAATTTATATAACATAACTGAACTTTTCTAAACTATTAATAATTTCTAAAAAAAAAAAATCAACCATTCTAAAGAAAAGCTTGAATTATCTTTTCAGTCTTTCCATTAAAAAACACCATAATTTAGTGTCATCTACAAATCAGTAGAAAAATATGCAGCCCAAGTCTGGGTGGGGCAGGGCAGATATAATAGAATCATGTTGTACAAATAAGAAAATATTATTTTCAATAATGTGTGATATTTGTGATATATGTTCCCTTACATTTTAATTTTTTTTCCTGATTTCTTTTCTCATTTTAAATAATCATTTGCTTCTGATTTGGACTTTATTAATGATGTTTAGGTTTGCTCTTCAAGAACACAATACTACTGAACCAGCCTCAAGACATTTCTCCAATCACTGCCCCCCACCCACCTGCATGCATTCTAGGCAAGAGGGGACTAGGCAGAGGAGCTTAACAGATTGTGCAGAGACAAAGTGGTTGGAATGTTCTAGAAAGGGGCAGAGTACAAATTACTTCTTCCAATACGAGGTCACAAGCACTCCAGAACAGGAAAGAAGGGCTTGATTCACATGTTTCCGGGAGCCATTTCCTTTCCCAGCCCTCCTTTGCATAAAGCATCAGACATCATCCGATATCCCACCTTGAGCCCCGAGATTATGTTCACGTACCCCACCTGGCCAAAACCCCAGAAGAGTAGCATTCTGATCCAATTTTTCTCTCGGAAATAACATTCTATTTCCCCCTAAAACCTCCCCCAATGGAGTTGAACGTTTGGACCACGAATATTCTTCAGATTTGAAATATGACCAAATTACCAGCCACTCTTTCTTCACGTTGGCAGGAACTCGCCCCCGCTCGCTTCTCCCTCTCCCAGCAGCCCATCAAAGGGGACTTTTTACTAGAACACAGTGGCATGAAGCCACAGTCAAAGCAGAAAACAACAGAACAGAGAAACCAGCTGGCTTCCAACACATAGATTCTCTATCCTAATTTAACCTTAGATTTGAGAAGACAAGATTCTTCCAAGCAAAGCAAACTCTGTTGGGAAAAGGCATGCCTACAAATTTCTTATTTGTATGCTGCATACAAAAACACACAACATACAAATATGACAAGATAATGGGGAAGAGAAAGAAATCAGTAAGAAGGGGGAAACTGAGATGACAGGTTTATGGTGTGCATGCATGGACATATCATAATAAAACCCATTATTTTGTACACTGAGCATAGTATACCTAATTAGAAAAGTCTCTCTACTTGAAAATATCATATAATTTTCAGGTCCAATCAGCTCCAATATATAATTACATCCCCTGACCACTCCAAACAAACTTGGTTAGCCTCTTCTCTGTTCAAAAGCATTATTAGAAATAAATTTAGGAGGCTGGAGAGATGGCTTAGCTGTTAAGCACTTACCTGTGAAGCCTAAGGAGCCTGGTTCAAGGCTTGATTCCCCAGGACCCATGTTAGCCAGATGCACAAGGGAGTACACATGTCTGGAGTTCGTTTTGCAGTGGCTGGAGGCCCTGGCACGTCCATTCAAAATTCCCCCCCCCCCCCCGCCTCTTTCTCTCTCCCTGTCACTCTGAAATAAATAAATGAATAAAATATTTTTAAAAAATTATTTAAAATGAAATAAATTTAGGCACAAATCTGTGCAGATTCTTATAATAGAAGTGTTCAGTAAAACCAGTAATTTAGCAGTTTTTTTTAGAGTTGATAAATTTCTCAAGTATAGGGACCTCTGTCAATCAAAGCAATCTTTTGTTCATTTGTGCTTAAAAATCTGCCATGGGAATGGCTTAAATGCAACTTAGAAGCCATCCAAAGACAACATTATTTTGTACTCACAGTAGTCATTTCCCAAGAATTAAAAATATATATTTAAGGACTGGAGAGATGGCTTAGTGGTGAAGCACTTGCCTGTGAAGCCTAAGGACCCTGGTTCGAGGCTCCATTCCCCGGGACCCACATTCGCCAGATGCACAAAGGGGCGCCTGCATCTAGAGTTCGTTTGCAGTGGCTGGAGGCCCTGGTGCGCCCATTCTCTCTTGCTTTCTTTCTTTCTCTCTCTCTCTCTCTGTCTTCACTCTCATATAAATAAATAAAAATAAACAAAGAAATTAAATATATATATATATTTATATTTAAATAAGTAAATGGCACAATATTTTCAACTGATTGCCAATTTTATTTTTTGTAGGTTCTGATTTTGTTTCCTTTCTCAATAAACAGACTTCAAAACAGTGTTTTCCATATTTATTTTTCAAAAATTAATATTTTTCAAATGACTTGAAACAATCATCTATGACAGTTTAATCATAGATCGTGTTGTCGTGTTCTGGAACATGTCATTTTGAATGGCAAAGGTTTCAGTTGATGGTGTAAATTTATAACAATAAATCTGAATTTAAGTGACCACTGTTAAGGCATGTTTGTGGTATTTCTACAAAATGTCTGTTTTATTTTTATCTTTTTCAAGCCAGTATGTGAAAGATTTGTAACCCTGAGATATGATTTCCAAACTGCTTATTTGGTCTATGGAAATGCTCCAAGAACTCTGGTCACTGCAACTTTTTCCCAGGTAAGGACAGCTTTGGCATAAGAGCCAACCCCTGTCTTTTTTTTTTTTTTTTGGCATAATTGCAGACATCAGTAGGAACATTTTTGGATAGAGGGGTACCTTCAGGCAGTAATCAGGAGATATTCAGGTGTTTAAAAAGATTAGAAAGGCATGGGAATCTTACTATATCATTAGAATTAAATGGAAATTTTCCATATCATTTCAGCGGATAGCACACAGATGGAGATAGAACGCAGTCCCCAAGGGCTCTGAGACCTTGGTTTACATCTTAGTTCTTTTAGACATGGAGGAAATCATTTAACTTATTCAGACTCAGTTTTTCTCAACCATGAAGTGAAGATATTGGTATATACCCTAGGGCTATCCTGAATATCAAACACACAGTAACATACACAGTGTTTAACACAGGGTACATTATAATGCATTATTCTCCATCCTTCAGTTTTAGTAATAAGTTCTAGAGAGGAAAGAAAAAGGAGAAATATTACATTGCTTTCAGGGGTGAGGAACATGGATGATAGATAATATTCATATACTACATACATACATAATGCAACATGTTCCTCAACTTTCTCATTGCTAATGTCAAAATCATTTCTATTATGATTTTTTTGTTAAGCCATTTAATTTTTGAATTAAGAAGGACCAATACTGCATGCAATTGACATCCTAGGATTTTTTAAATGTTTACTTATTTATTGATTTCAAAGAGACAGAAGGACCGAGAGAGAGAATTGGTGCGCCAGGGCCTTAGCCGCTGACATCAAACTCCAGATGTGTGAGCCACCATGTTTGCATGCATGAACTTGTACATAGATGCCACCTTGTGCGTCTGGCTTACATGGGTTTTTTTTTGGGGGAGGGGGTTGAACCTGGGTCCTTAGGCTTCGCAGGCAATAAAGCTAAGCCATCTCTCCAGCCCTCTGAGCTCTCTGAGAAATTTGAATTCATACATCTATCTACTTCTCTTCACAATTCTACTATTCACAGTGGAACAAATCACTAACTTTCGTGAAGTGATTCACATCTCCCAAAGAATGACCTTCTTGAATCTCTTCTGTTTTACTAGAAAAGATTCCATGAAGAATAGATGTTTTATTTATTTTTTTATTTTTTATTTTTTTAATTTATTTATTTGAGAGAGACAGACACAGAGAGAAAGACAGAGGGAGAGAGAGGGAATGGGCGCGCCAGGGCTTCCAGCCTCTGCAAACGAACTCCAGACGCGTGCGCCCCCTTGTGCATCTGGCTAACGTGGGACCTGGGGAACCAAGCCTCGAACCGGGGTCCTTAGGCTTCACAGGCAAGCGCTTAACCGCTAAGCCATCTCTCCAGCCCAAGAATAGATGTTTTATTAGGAGGGAAGCTGGCAGAAGAAATCAAATTCTGATGCACAGAATTATAACTGAAACTTGAAAGCTGTGCATAGACTTAAAATTGAACACATGAGGGTTTTTTTTAATGTACTCTGGTGTGTGTGTATCCGTGTGTGTGAGTGCAGACACACATACCACAGCATACTATGCAGGTCAGTGGCCAATTTGGGGTTATTCTCGTCTGCCGCTATGTTTATAATAGGGTGTCTTTTTGCCTACTGTTCACTCTGGAGCCCTGGAAGATTCTTTCTCTGCCTCCCTTCTATCCTTGGGCACACTAAGACTGCGAAAGCCTATGACTGCCTTTGGCTTTTATGTGGGGATTTGAACTTAGGTACTCAGTGATACAGGGCACGGACTTCACGTGCTGAGCTATATCCCAAGTCTGACTGAAATGCAGTCAGAAGGAGGTTTTGGGAGTATGATAATTTCTCAAATAATGTTTTTCCAGTACTTCACACAAGTGTGTCCATGTACACAAATATATATACACACACACACACATGAAGACAAAAAGAAATCACTTTAAAGGACAAAAGCAACCTATGATAAAAGCATTAGTAGACAGTTTCTTTTCCTCCTGATCTATTCCAAAATGTTTATAACTCATATGTGAGGCGCTGAAAAAGAGTTATGCAAATATGTGCTCCACTGATCAGTGCGGTTCCTTTCTCAGCAGACAGCAATCAAGGCCAAGTCCTTCAGCAGAGAGAGATTGGGGGGAGGTGGCTGGGGAGATAGAAAGGGAGAGAGGGGAAGAGAGATGGAGAGGCAAAGAGGGAGGGGGAGAGTACGCCCCAAGACAGAAGAAATTAAAACAAAATCGTACTTGTAAAGGAAGGATATTCTCCCGAGGCACAGGCATGCAGTTTGTAATCTCGTGCACTTAATTAATTGCACTGCAAACCACTCTCATTAGGAGCCCATTTTAAGCCAACCAGCTTCAACAGTCAGAAGGGAATAATTACAAGAGATCTCCGTCCTTGTCTCCTTGTTGAGAGAGCTTTACAAACTTTGCCAGGGCCAGCTCAAGAGACTCTTCCCTCTGCTTCCCTCCTTTGTGCTGTCCTTTTATATAAGAAATAACGCATCAAAACGAAACTCAGTTCTCCACTTTGATTCCTCAAACTAACTTTTACTGCTGATGTGAAAATTAAGGAAGCCCAGGTACGGCCTGTTCTTTGATAACGTCTCACGATAAATTCAAGGGCTGTGGACTTGCCCGGGGTTCTCAGTAATAAACAAGAGAAATTAACACCAACTGATAGAAACAAGGCTAGTGATTCATGGAGAGAAGACCCAGAAGAAAGCAGAATGGATGGGCACTGGAGCGACCGCGTGTGAACAGCATGTGGCAAAAGCAATGAGTAGCAGGAACCTCAACAGCTGGCCATTCCCTCAGAAGCCTCACCTACAGGGCCACTAACCTTCCCACTGAACAATGGCCACCCCGTGAGTCTCCGGCATCCCCTTGAGTCAGAGTCCTTGTTGAGAGCCTCTGACCACGCTGAGGCACAGAACCTTCTCTCTGACTTCTAGAAGAGGCCATCAGGGAACGTCTGTCCACATGGCTTACCTAGTGGAAGAAGGCTGGGTCCTCTCACCTACCTACCCCAAGATTTCCCCCAAACAGAAGAATGCTGGGTTCCAAGCGGCTAAAGTAGTAGACCCCTCTGAAGACTTCATCTCCCTGTGTTCTCATCTGGGTCATTATCCCAAGGACTGGGTTCCTGTATTTCTGGGTGATGATAATTTGTACACACGAACCCTATGTTTGTTTACTCAGTGAGTATCAAACCAAGTCTCATTTCACAAGGCAGCTAAAACACACTTTTCCATCCTGATCTTAAACACTTTTGGATTAAAGTTTACCTGCCTGCTTCAATGGTTGACCTACCAAGTGACCATGCCGGAAAAAAAAATGATGTAGGTAATTCCTCCAGGAAAATCCTTGCTCCTGGAAATTAAGACTATTAACAAAGTAAGAGAGCTTATTTGACAAGACTACATTTGCTCATCAAGGCCTGATTTTTTTTTTTTGACAGCCTCACAATACTTCACGACAACTATTAATCCGAAGCTACTAGGCTGTAAAATCCACCTAATCTTGCATAGGGGGAGCAGGATCTTAGACACACATATGTGTGTGTATGTGGCATTGCTTTATCTTTCTGTGAAACAATTAGGTTTCAAGGTAATAGTCTCCCTTATTTTATAGAAACTAATGATTATTATTTTTCCCTGATCAACAGGTTTTTCTGGGCTACTTTCTGGGGAGTTGGTTGCCAAAAGAAAAATATGATTGCATAAATTGATCTGCAGCAGACTAAGATGTCCACTCATCCGCCTTCATAGTTCTCCACACTTCATAGTTGGTTTCATGTGGGCAAAAATATCATGAATTTCACTTTTATCTATTCATAATTCCCTGCCCCCCGAATACCTTCATCAGTGCCCGTCATATACTAGAGGTCACTGGATACTTGGCTGAGTTGAACAGTTAATAAAGCATGAATGTAATTTCAATACAATCTCAGCCACGGAATACACGTGTATTGTCATAAACTGAAATCTAAATGAGAAGGGAAAAAAACGACCATATGCCTGGTATTTCAGGAAATTCTTTTCACTGCTGTATCCCAGTTCCTACTGAGCTGTGCGCACACACTTTGCAGTACCGTGACTTTAACATGAACGTCCTTGTGGATTCTGCTTTTCTCCCAGATGGGTTCTAAATAATTCCACGTTGTCAAAGAGTTATCATCATTATCTTAAAAGTTATTTAGGTATTTATGTATTTGCAAGGAGCAAGAAAGACAGAGAGGGAGAGGGAAGGGGCATGCCAGGGCCTCTAGCCATTGCAAATGAATTCCAGGTACATGTGCTACCCTGTGCATCTGACTCTATGTGGGCACTGGTGAATCGAACCCTGATCATTAGGCTTTACAGGCAAGTGTCTTAACCACTAAGCCATGTCTCCAGCCTCATAATCATCTTTTTTTATTTGAGGGAGGGTCTCACTTTAGCTTAGGCTGATCTGGAAGTCACTATGGAGTCTCAGGGTGGTCTTGAACTCATGGTGATCCACCTACCTCTACCTCCCAAGTGCTGGGATTAAAGGCAGTGCACCACCATGCCTGGCTGTCCCATCATCATCTTAATGACTACACAGTGGTACATGAATGTGAATCGTCATCATCATCCATTCACTGTTTTGCCAACAGCCAGGGGTATCTTGCACATGTATGGAAGTATCAAACAAACAAGTTATGAGCCCCATCTTATTTTTCTCATCAGATACTATGCAATATGTAACAGAATTAATAAAACCAAAACATATGTTTTGGTCTTAATTTGCTGAAGTAGGTTTTTTTTTTTTTTTTTGAAAAATCAATTAACCTTCATATTTCCTCTCAAGATAAATGGAGCCCTCTCTGATAAGGTCTCTGTGGAGCATCACCAATGACTTTGCAAATTCATTAAAATGAACAGCATCAAAAAAATATTACCCAGAAGGTCAAAGAAGATGCCAGAATAAAAAGTTGTGTTTGCATAAATGTCTAATATAGATTAGTGTTGTCAAGTCATAAACATGAAATAGTATCAGGTGGCATAAAAGCAAATTAATGATTGAAAGCTGTTACAAATTAAGGTCTAAAAATAATATGTTGCTTCCCAAGTACATGGGGAAAAAAAAACACATGAATATTTCTTTCACTAAGGTCACAATAGTGACCCAATTTACTGAAGAATGTTTTCTACAATAGAATTGTCCATGTCGAATTGTCCAATTTCAGTTTTGATTTTTCTGCCAAAATTGGCATCATGATGAACTGGAATAGTGCTTGAATCTCAGAAATAGTGTTGGAGAATATTTGAGAAAGCAGTAGAATGTATGTCCATGTGAGGTGATGATTGTTTCAGGAAAGGAAATTCTAAACAAGAAAGCTAGTCCGGAATGCTTATATTATTATAATCACTGGTAAAAATAATGAGAGCTGGATGTAAAAATATTGAAAGTATGCTCTCACTGAAAATAATATTAAATATGCATCTTTGGACAAATGCCTGTCCACTCCCCTGTGTCCCACAATAATCCACTGAAAGATTTATGAGGTGCTGAAATCTCCAAGGGCCAGAAGCAAGTTTTGTTTTCAGTAGATGCTGAGAAAGCAGTAGAAGCCCAAGAAAATCATGGTGAGCCTTCCTTCAAGTTTTATAAGCTGTGATTCCACTCCTATTTCTGCACACAAGTCAGTCAGGGGACAACTGGACCAATTCTTGGGAAGGTTTAGGAACTCGCCTCCAGCACTCACATCTCAGAGAGTCACCTGAGACAGACAGCCCTCCTCTTGGGTGCTCTTTCACTGTCTCACCTCCCTTTTGCTCTCCCCCATTTTCCAGGATCCCACTCTCTGTCCCCTAAGCTCTCTCAGTGAGGTACTTTGGAAGCCTCTGCCCATGGTGAACAGCTTTCCCTCATCTTCAGCCTTGCAGCTGAAGAGTCACTTGCACCCTAACCCTCTTGCCCTCATGGCTGTTGGGTGGGGATGCCACACCACTGTGCACTCTGAGGGTCCGCTGCCCCAGTTCTCCAGGCTGAAATGTGCTCCTGGTTATTCGCATGCCTTTCTGGGTCATTGCTTCTCTACTGCCTTGTCAAAAGAAAAAGAAATCTCCCCTTCGACATATTTGCCATAAATCTCATCTCTGGCATGAGCATGTCCATCAACACTCTTTTTCATTCACTGAAAACTACCAAGTTTTCAGCACCTTGACATCTTGAGTCCTTGGCACTGTTCTGGGTTAAGTTCAGTGTTTAAGGCCTGGTCACCTCATGCCCAGATCTCTCGGTTCCTTGAAGGCTTCCAGTCCAGTGCTGTTTGTCCTCTTCGCTGACCTCTTCCAACAGATTTAGCCCCCTGGAAGTTTCTAACCCCACTTCCATCTTCAGGCTGATCTTCCTAGTCTCTACATAAAGCAGCATTTCTTCCAGTGGCTACATCACTCATTCTATTCCATCTAACCTGCTGTTCATCTTGAGAGTTCTGACGAGCTCGAGTGCTTTCTTTAGATTTCTTTTCTTCCATGTGTATTTGTGTGTGTGTGTGTGAATGTGTCCATGTGTGCATGAGTGTGAGCCCACATGCATTCAGGTGCTCATGCACATGTATGCAGACACACGAGGAGGCCATGTATTAACTTCTGGTGTCTTCCTGGCCCCCTCGTGTTATTTCCTGAAGTAAGGACTTTCATGAACCCAGAGCGGACTGACCCAGTTTGTCTAGCTAGCCAACCTGCCCAGGGGACCCCATAATTCTTCCTCCTCAGTGTGGGGATAATAGACAGACTCCCATGCCCACCTGGGATTCATGTGAGTATTGAACTAGAGACCCGCGGTGTGGATCTAAACTCAAGACCTCATGCTGGTGTGGCAAGCACTGGCCCCATTAAGACCTGGAACAGTTTTGAGATTTTTTTTTTTAAATATTTTATTTATTTATTTATTTATTTGAGAGCAACAGACACAGAGAGAAAGACAGATAGAGGGAGAGAGAGAGAGTGGGCGCGCCAGGGCTTCCAGCCTCTGCAAACGAACTCCAGACGCGTGCACCCCCTTGTGCATCTGGCTAACGTGGGACCTGGGGAACTGAGCCTCGAACCGGGGTCCTTAGGCTTCACAGGCAAGTGCTTAACCACTAAGCCATCTCTCCAGCCCTTGAGATTTTGATAGCAGTGCTTTCTTAAAAATCACACATCGCTAAGTCCACCATACTTGCAGCCCATTGTTTCCTGTATTCTCTTACAAACACCCTCAAATTCCTTGTCCTGTTTTCCTCGCATTCCACCAACTTTCACACTTTTGGGTCATTCCAACTACCCACATTCTTGGTCACTTTACTGTGGCCTTCTGCCCTTACTGCAAAAATACTCCTATGCTTCACATATTGAATACATGGAAAATGAATGGACACTATTATCATTTGTACCTCCCATTAAACCTACTGGTCTAGCAAGGTGGGGTTTTTTCTTTGTTTATTTGTTTGTTTTTGTTTTGTTTTTCAAGGTAGGGTCTCACTGTAGCCCAGGAATTCACTATGTAGTCTCAGGGAGGCCTTGAACTCACAGTGTTCCTCCTACCTCTGTCTCCCAAGTGCTGGGATTAAAGGCGTGCGCCATCACGCCCAGCTACTAACCAAGTTTTAAAAGCATTCATATCTAAATGCAGACACAGGGCGCCACCTCCTCCCTGGACTTTGGCACCGCTGGTTTTTTTTTTTTTTTTTTTCTGTCAGTACTCTCTTCTTTTAGAACTCTCCTTAGGTGACAATGCGTCACAAGTTTTCCACCTTATCAGATCCCACGTCATCCTGTGTGTCCTCAGTAATATTTATAAGTTGATGTAACAAACAAGGTTGTCAGCATTTTCTTGCATGTGCCCTACTGAACATGACACATGTTCGGATGAAGCGATTAAGAGACTTGATTTGCTGGATGAAATGTAAAGCTAACACATTAGTGTGTAATTAATATGACATAGCCGGCCGTGGTGGCGCACGCCTTTAATCCCAGCACTGGGGAGGCAGAGGTAGGAGGACTGCTGTGAGTTCGAAGCCAGCCTGAGACTACATAGTGAATTCCAGGTCAGCCTGGGCTAGAGTAAGACCCTACCTCAAAAAACCAATATATATGATAGGTGATGCATACATATATTTACAATTTACACTTGCATACACTCTTCTGCTATTGGTGAGTAAAATTGTTCATATACATATGCACAAACCAAAATTAAACAGTGCTAGGGAAATAAGAAAGCCATAGTTACATTAGTTACATGTTAACAGGGACACAGGAAAGTTAGTCAAGGGGTAAAAAGAGGGATCACATTTTAAATGCATGACTGGCATGTGGAACATTCCAGAAAAATCAATGGCAAGGTATACTTGCCTAGTACATGCTCTGTATCTTAAATCTTGTCGATAGATGTCAGATTCCTTAAAGTATTCTAAAGTGTCAAATTTGCATATAAAAATTCCACAGAGTTGGGTATGTGTGGTCTGTGTTTATGCGATTTAACTTTAGTCACAATTCTCCAGGAATTACATTATGTGAAATGTCAGAACACCATGAGATAAACATTCCCTGGAAATGTGGACAAAGGTTTCATTTCCCAGTCTCTGAGTCACCGATGTCAGTGTACATGACCTTAATGTATCAACAGCATTTGTCATCCAGACATGTTGCAAAAATGATATCAACAAACTTAACTAGATAGCATGATTTGATTGTATTCTATGGAATTTAAAATGATTTTAAAATAATCGATTCTATTTCCTTTCCTGTAAAGAGAAGATTCTAACTGAGTGAAAGAAAGAAGAGGATGAGAGATGATCTCTAAATCATAGATTGTTAGAGCTATAGCCTACAGGTAAATTTTTGTGTGTGTGTGTGGGGGGGAAACTCAGGAGATCATATCTGTTCTACATATAGTATTTTAACTCAGGAGATCATATATTTCTTCCGATAGTTTTCTGTTCTACATATAGTATTTTTCCCCTTTTACATTGCTTTCCTTAGGATGAAAATGTTTGATACCATCAATTTGAATTTTTCAAAGTGATTCACTTGTTCAAAATTAAGTTCACATGAGGTTACACATGGTAATTAAATAAATGCCATTTACAATGTTGTTACTTGCATTTTTCATAAACAGGATGAGATGAAATGGCATGCATTATAAATAATTATGCACTGCCCCAAGCATCAATGTGATTAACAGATTCACATGACAAAATCGATGGTCAAACAAGGTTGTGCTTGTGGCGAATGAGCTCCTCGGTGAGCACAAAGGTATTGTATGACCAAAACCACTTCCAGTTTTGCCCTGTGATAGGCATGTTACTGGTTCCTGCCACTTTTCATAATGAAGTTAATGTTTCAGCAGGTTCACTGTTGGAAGTCATGGGACCCTCAACAGAAACTAGTCAAATAAGTACAAGGAAGTAGGGAGACCAGAGGCTCTGATGGGTGCAAAAATTTCCACTGTCTTTAGTACTTTGAAGACCGTGAATATCCAATGAAATAAAAGACTGATTTACAGAAGACCATTTTCATGGACGTTGTCAATAAGAAAGTTAAAAATGTTTAAGATACCGAAAAGTGATCTATAAAAGGAAGCCTTTCCCTGGTATAATTTCTGTTGTACAATAGTCACATGGATGTAGAATAAAATACAGTATACTCTCACATAGCTAGCTTATCCTTAAGGCAGATTCCAGGAAGTACAAGATAAAAATGAGTACAATCTGAAAAAAAAAGATAACAAAGTTTGATAATTATTTTATTATTTTGTACATTGAGAACATGGTAAGTAATGTAAAATTATGAGAGATTGTCTGATGTGTAGAAGGTCAACAGTCAGCAATGTTCCATTATTTATCTTCACTTAGGTCCAAGAATCACTACTAATTCTGGAAATATATTTTTTAAATCAAGATATATAGTAATGAAAAGAATGCTACAAATAAATAATAAAAAAAAGAATGCTCCATGGCTCTAAGAGTTGAAGTTTAATCTTGAAAAATCACAAATTTGAAAGCCAAAATAAGAACGGATTGAATTAAACCACAGTCAATGTTTAAAATAACAATAAAAAAGTCTATGCTCGTTTTTACTATCCTAAGAATTTTAGAAAAACACTATACCAATAAATTTATTTCAATGAACCAAAGGCAAAAGAAATTAGTTTTCTTTGTGTAGCATGCATTCACTACAAGTGAACATCGATACAAGTATTGCTTGTCAATGTTTGAAGTAATTCATTCATTTGAAGCCTCACATGACTCAAGAATGAATTATGCATTCCTTTGTCAGTTTTTTTTTTAAAAAAAGCTTTTCAAAGCAAGTTATAGACTTTCTATACAATGTTCACTAAGACCTTAGCAGAAAAATCTAAAAACTTGAACACATACTCAGTGTGAAGTTATAAGCTTCATAGCAAGATTGTGAAATACAAACCACCAGCTTCGTAAGTCCTTACAGCCAAAACCTCTCAAAAACGACTTGCCCAATATCATTACCTCCTAAAGTCAAAAGCACAACTTTGAAAGAGTAGAGGCATCTGTTTCAACCAGCCTTCTGCTTGCCATTCTTGTATCTTCCATTTGGATTTCAGTTCAGCATTAAAATGCTGAAGGTTTATTTTGTTTTAATGTTCCCTCTTGTGGACTGTTTGTACCCAAGAAGACTAGGCAATGAGCACTTGATCATATAATTTGACATCACTGACATCTGGGACACCAGCCCCTTGTGAATGACACCCAGCTTCTAGAACTAGGCCTGGAAGGTACTTGAGAAACAGAACCTTAAATAACTAGATAATCTACACT
The DNA here is from genome assembly GCF_020740685.1 of Jaculus jaculus. Lineage (NCBI taxonomy): Eukaryota > Metazoa > Chordata > Mammalia > Rodentia > Dipodidae > Jaculus > Jaculus jaculus. The sequence continues at coordinate 18,296,486 of NC_059121.1, read as the reverse complement.
ACTTCTGAGGAGTAATTTATTTTATCCCCAGTAGTGACCATTTCTTCCTTTAAATTCTCCCCTCCCTCCCAAGCTTGATTCCTTCCTTCCTTCCTTTTTTCTTTCCTCTCTCTTTTTCTTTCTTTCTTTTTCTCTCTCTTTCTCTTTCTTTCTCTCTCTTTCCCTTTCGCTCTTTCCCTTTCTTCCTCCCTTCCTTCCTTCCTTCCTTCCTTCCTTTCTTTCTTTCTTTCCTTTCACACAGTGATATCATGTACCCTCCAGACATGGAATAGGGCACCAGTGATGGGTACACACTTATACTATTCTCCACCCCCACATACGCCTGAATATACATCCAGCCAGAGCTGCGCCATCACGCCAACAGAGAACAACTTGCTCCTTGGCTCTCCTGTTATTATGGCTGACGCATGCAGCAGTGAGACACACGTAGAGACTTAGCATCGCCTCCCCTTCCCTTCCTCTGCGCTTCCTCTTCTGCTCGATGAGGGATTGCCATGTATATGACAAGCTCAACCGTGCCTTACAGTGCCCACGGGTACACGGTCCACCAAGGAAACATGAGCTCGTGTCAGAGCTGGGCGCAGAAGCTTGTGACTCCTCCTGGGGATGCTGGCCAGGGAAACATTCAGAAGTCTCCAAGTGTTTACTTTCAGAACTAAGTGGAAATTAAGGAGAACCTCCATTGTTGTTCCCAAAATAACTGAACAGCACTTGAAAGCAGGATATGCCTGTCTAGCCACATTTGCCCAAGGCAAATAAAGATTTCTTCAAACAAATGTGGCATGTCCATATTAAACATAACTTTAAAAAAATAGATTTTACTCATCTACTTATTTGAGGGTTGGGGAAAGAATGGATGCACAGGGCCGAGAGCCAATGCAAAGGAACTCCAGATGCATGCACCACCATGGTTACATGGTTACTGGGGAATCGAACCTGTGTCATTAGGCTTCACAGGCAAGCACCTACACCCCTCCAAGCCATCTCTGCAGCCCAACCATGACTTTTTGAATTAGGCACAAAATTCTGTCAAACTTCTACACCTGCCAGGATACCCATCTTCACCCCAAGAGTTATTAGTAGAGAATCTTAATGCCAATCCCAACAACAACAATAACAACAAAAAAATTGCAACAAACATGAAGTGTTCCAACACCTTCCCCAAAGAGTGCAACAGCAGATGCTCCTGTTGTATATGAAACGCTTACAGTATGCTACAAAGGTGCTGAGCATTTTGTCTTTGAGACAAATCTAGGATTATTGATACTGTGTCCCTTTAAAATTAAAATTAAAGCAGGTGAGTAACTTACCAAGGGGAGTCAGTTAGTCAGGGGCAAAGCAACTCTCATATTCATGCCAGAGCTCCCGCTGAACAATCTACTGCCCATCTGTGTGCCCCACTGAAAGCATTGTGTGATTTCAACCTCTTCATACTTACTTATTTAATTTATGAGAGAAAGCGTATAATGGCTGTGCTAGGGCCTCAAGCCACTGCAAACAAAGTCCAGACACATGCATCATCTTGTTCATCTGGCTTTATTTGGGTGCTGGGGAACTGAACCCAGGTCCTTGGGCTTTGCAGGTAAGTGCCTTAATCACTGAGCCAACTCTCCAGCATTGGTTTCAATCTCTTATTTCCCAACTGTCCCATTTGCTATCGTCTAACATCCAGAGGAGCAATAGCATCTTCTTCAGGTTGGCCAGAGAGTGAAGTGTCATGTGTGGTATCCATGCTCTCCCTATTACATTGAGCCCACTGCTTCCATTCCACTTTCTTTTTAATTTTTTTTGTTTATTTTATTTATTTATTTGAGAGCAACAGAAGGAGGAAAAGGCAGAGAGAGAGAAAGAGGCAGAGAGAGAAAAAGAGGCAGAGAGAAAGAAAGATGAAGAGAGATAGAGAGAGAGAGAATGGATATGCCAGGGCCTCCAGCCACTGCAAACAAACTCCAGACGCATGCGCCCCTTGTGCATCTGGCTAACGTGGGTCCTGGAAATCGAGCCTTGAACCAGGGTCCTTAGGCTTCACAGGCAAGCGCTTAACCACTAAGCCATCTCTCCAACCCCTATTCCACTTTCTTCAGCACCCCGTTTATGTCTCTTTCTTGTTGCTGCTCATCCTTTCATCTACCTTTTCTCCATTTTATTTTCTCTTATCTTTTGCCATCACTTCACCATGTCCCTTTCTCTTACTTCCCTGATATGACCATAGTATCATATTTTTCTCAGCGTACACACACACACACACACACACACACACACATTTTAGAACCTATAATGTTAAAAGTAAACAGAAAGGCTGGAGAGATTGCTGAGTGGTTAAGGCACTTGCCTGCAAAGCCAAAAGACCTAGGTTTGATTCCCCAGTGGCACATGCATGTGGAGTTCGTTTGTAGTGTCTAGAGTCCCTGGTATGCCCATTCTCTCTATCTGTCTCTTTCTCTCTCTCTCTCTCTCTCTCTCTCTCTCAAATAAGTAAATAATCAGAAAGTAGGATGACAATTGCAAAGGTATCTAAATATCTATAAATTCAAGAAGTTATCCATTAAATATTTGCATATTTATGGAATTTTATTTATGTCTGAATAAGAAGCTTATTTTAAAATGTGACTAGATGTTGAAGTATTTAGGAAGGTCCTATGACAAATTATGGCATTCCAGGTTTCTTCTTTGTGAACTTCATGACATTTCATGCTATTAAACCTCTTGCTTCAAAATTGAATAATAAATGGTCAGAAAGCTTGAATAATTCTATCTTGTCTGGAAAAATACCTGGTGAATGGATTCAAGTTTCTTAGTTCCTCAGGTCTTAATTCTGTTTCCTGTCCATTTAAAGTATCTTAAAGTTACATAATCACAACACACGCAATCTAACAGCTTAGACATAGTTAGGGAAGTTGTTAAGAGTATATATCCAGGGCTGGAGGGATGGCTTAGCAGTTAAGGCATTTGCCTGCAAAGCCAAAGGACCCAGGTTTGATTCCCCAGGACTCATGTTAGCTAGATGCACAAGGGGGGGGGGTCGCGTTTTCAGTGGCAGGAGGCCCTAGAGCACCCATTCTCTCCCTCTCCCTCTTTCTCTGTCAAATAAATAAATAATATATAAAAAAGAGTATATATCCAAACACATTCACATTGCATGGAAAAATACTTAAAGCAGAATTACAGACATATTATAATTACTTTTTTATAGTATCCTGGTCTAGATAATTAAACTAGCAGATGTCATCTATATTATTCACTGATGAAGCCTAAATGTCCTGTACAGTTATAACAAGCCTTCTACACTCACTGCCTGATATTTTATAGGTACGTGATATATTGCTATATCAGAGGAACTGGCAAAAAAAGAAAACACCCAGACCATTATAGAAGCAAAGAAAATAAATAAATCAAAATGATACAAAAAGTCTCTTACATCAAAAGATGTACAATTGAAGCAGGCGCAGTGGCGCACGCCTTTAATCCCAGAGCTCAGGAGGCAGAGGTAGGAAGATCGCTGTGAGTTCGAGGCCACCCTGAAACTACGTAGTGAATTCCCAGTCAGCCTGGGCTAGAGTGAGACCCTATCTCAAAAAACAAAATAAACAAACAAACAAACAAAAAAAGATGTGCATTTGCTATGGTCTCACCATAGGTTGACAAGGGAACCTGAGTGCACACTGATGTTACCAGAGGACCAGAGGAGAACAAGCCCTAGGTGGCCTGGCTAAAGTACATAAATTTCCCATTAGCCCTTTGTTGATGATTTGATAAGAATCCGAGGTTCTTAATTAAATGGCACATCTACAGAATGTCATTCCTGAATTTACTTTCTCTTTCCCAAGGGCTAGGTATTCTTAAAATTTATATTCCTTAATTTTCTCTTACTCAACATTCTATTCCCAAATGACTTTCACTCCCTTAAGTCATAACAATCTCTCTCTCTCTTTATTTTTAATATCCCCTTGGTCTGTGTTTTCTGTTGATTGGCAATTATTGTTGGTGTTTTCTCTTGACTGCCTTTTGGAACAGAAAAGTCATCCATGATTCTTTGTAAAAGCTGAATTATTTCTTTCATCCTACTGAATCACTGTGCATGTAGTAAACACACTGTGGCTGATACTTAAATCTCAGACTCTTCATTAAGGGACAAACAAATTTTGAAATAACAAAGGTGCTATGATGCAGCCAAGGCTGAATGCTAAAGTTCCCTGGCACTTGGAGACTATTTATTTGTATTTAGCAATGCATTCAGTTTTAATTAAGTATGCTTAAGTCTTACCTAAGATTTTTTAATCATATACATTATCCACCTTCACGGAGATAATCTTAAGTATCCCTCTTCCTTTGAAGAGCACATGAGCTTGAAATGAGAAATCATGCTTAGTCACCAAACTTTTTAGATAAACTTAATTGACTAGATAAAGAACTTTTAAATGAGTTTATTGGAGGTTAATTGTACTGCCTTTTCCCTCAAATATGGAGAAAACAAGGTAGTTATTCTAAGGTGAACCTGGTGTGAATAAAAGCAGTCAGGCCTCTGGCTGCTGAAAATTTTAATGATTTTTTATGCAGTGCGTGGGGGGGGGGTTGGCATACCAGGGCCACTAGCCACTGCAATCAAAGTCCAGGAGCATGCATCACCTTGTATACAGGTGTACCTTTGCACACTTGCCTTTGTGCGTCTGGCTTACGTGGGATCTGGACAGTCACACATGAGTCTTTGGGCTTTGTAAGCAAGCACCTTAACCACTGAGCCATCTCTCCAGCCCCTGACTGCTGAATTTTGAAAAGCCTATTGAAAGACTGACCCTTAGCTGTTATTTGGCTTGTCACCCTTCTCTAAATAGCAAGAGTGGATCACTGTGCCTGGGTTTGTTTTGTGGGGGAAGGGTTTAATATGGCTTATACTAAATACCTCCTTTCTTCCTGGACTTCTAGAGTGTAATTTTACCCAGGATGGAACATGCCTGAGTGATCAAATGCTGGTACTGCGTTTTCAGTAAGCTTCCCTGGTAGAGGGTAACCTGGGTGGAAACTTTACACATGTGCTGTTATAAGGCACAAATGCTGCTATAATTCATTGTTGGAGACATTAGGTACATCCTGTTTTATTCCCTTGGAGAGGAGATTCATGGGAGAAATTTGCATCTGTCCTCCTCATTTTGCTTCAGGCTATACTGCTACAGTAAATCATAGCCATGGATATGACGATTAATTATGTTTTGGGAGTTCTAGAAGGTCTTTCTTCTTCCCTTTTAAAAAAATGTATTTTATTTATTTGAGAGAGAGAGAGAGAGAGAGAGAGAGAATGGGCGTGGCAGGGCCTCCAGCTACTGCAAATGAACTCCAGACGCATGCGCCCCCTTCTGCATCTGGCTTACATGGGACCTGGGGAATCGAACCAGGATCCTTTGGCTTTGCAGCCAAATGCCTGAGCTCTATAAGCCATCTTCTCCAGCCCTCCTAGAAGATCTCAGAAGCTAGGGGGTGGCCTGGAAACCCTCAACACCCACGGAATCTGAATCCACTTCCCCTGCACAACTGTACACTCATGGTGTTCATCCCAAAGACACGGGAAGTGATTTTCAGGGAAGCAGTCATGTCCAAAGACGTTCAGGGCAAATGACCATATAGGATCCCCACCTGTTTGAGTATGAGGCTGATCTGTATATACGCATTCTTCCTTACACGTGTTTCATCAGGCAAAAAAAGAAAAGAAAGAAAATACCAACAGGGCGTGTTTCTTGTTTCCATCACTAAGATGTGGCATATCTACACGATGGAATTCTATACAGCAGTAAGAAATAATGACACAATGAAATCTGAGGAAAAGTGGCTGAACCTGGAACAGATCATTCTCAGTGAACTTACCAAATCACAGAAAAAAAAATTGTCACATAGTCTCACTCACCAACAGCACCTAACCTGAATCTACCCAAGATACCTTACGTACCCAGCAAGCATCTCATGGACTAGACACTAGGATGGACAGGGAGGGAGGGAAGGGCATCAAAGGGGTGGGAAACACAAATCTAGACCCAAATGGCAATGGTACCATAAAATTCTACTTCCTAAAAGGCAGATCAAATGGCTGAACCTTCACCAGGCCCTTACAGGGAACACCTGAACCACAAGACACTGGAGAGGGTAGGATCAAGGCTAACCTTAAGCTTCTACATCTTCCCTCCCTCTCTCTCCCTCTCTCTCTCTTCTCTCTAACTCTTGTATATTAGTTATCTTTTTCCTCATTTTCTTAGTGGACACTGACCTGTAACTCCCATCACTTAAGATGAGAATTTGCTGCCTTCTTATTTACCTACCAGAAAGTCCTTCAAATCTTTTCAGAGCACACTGCCTCTGAAGGGAGAAGTTATAATGGACACAGCTACATCCAATCCAATGGAGTTGAGTCACTTGGTGAATTTCTTAACCTTCTTCACCAACTTTTGTAAAGTCAGGGGAAAACAATCACCTCCTCTAGAGAGAACTGTCACTTGGAAGAGAATGAACAAGAGTCGTATGTGTAGCATAAATGTCTTTATGCTGGAATCCCTTTAGCAAATGCTTGGAGCAGGGGCCGGTGGGGGGTGGGGGAGGCGGATCTGCATACAGGCCATGGGCTTTTTCCTCTTTCCTTTCCATCCAAGATCCTTCAAAGTGTTTTAAAGGGTGGCTAGCTAAAGAAACAAGCAGTGGTCATGGGCACTCTCCTGTTTTCTATCGTTTTTTTTTTTGTTTTTGTTTTTTTAAGCAGGTGATATTGTTGTTAAGAGTCAAAACTCTAGTGCTGGAGAGATGGCTTAGTGGTTAAGTGCTTGCTTTTGAAGCCTAAGGATCCCAGTTCGAGGCTCAATTCCCCAGGACCCATGTAATCCAGATGCACAAGGGGCACACACATCTGGAGTTTGTTTACAGTGGCTGGAGGCCCTGGCGTGCCCTTTCACTCTTTCTCTTTCTTCCTCTTTCTCTTTCTGTCTGTGGCTCTCAAATAAATAAATAAAATTTTAAAAAAACTCCATTGGCCAAAAGCATAAACTAAAGAATATGTTCTGGAAAGCAAGAAGTAACCTGATGGAGACGTGCTTTGGTTGTCCTGTTGGTAAGTAGTCAGAACTAAAACATCATTCTGGTTAACATCTCAAAGTGCCAAAGGCCAAACAACTAAGTTCATGAATATAAACGCCTAATTTCTCTTGTTCTAATTACAGCCCAATCTCTTCTTGATTCCACATTCATTTTAACTCAATGGACATTGCCTCCCGCTTCCTTACATGTAGGCCTTCATGGCAACAAATTAGTTACTGTTTGCTACAAATTTATTTTTATTAAATCACACATGACCAACACTAATTTTCCAAGTACAAACTCCTGTTTCCAGATGCTTGTGAACACTCACCAATCACGTTTTCAGACCATCTCATAAGACAATTTGGCTAAACTGTCTCATCCTGACAGCAATGTGACCTAAGAAAAATCTCCTCCATTTCATTCCGAAAACACGACCATCCTCCCATGCAAATCACGTAATAAGCCCAATCCCCGCCAAAGGCCGCCGATGAAAATCACCATGGAAGAGAGGAAATGGAGAAATGTCACCCGAGGGCACTCACCCACTGGAGTCTGCAGACGTGACAGCAATCAGAGGCAAAATCTTCAGGGGGAGGCTGGTTGGCCGAGGAATATTCTCTGATTCACTTTTCAGGTCAGTTTGTTCCAACTGTCTGAAGGCAAGAGGAGGGAGCTGCACGCTGCGGCAAGACAGCCGCCTTACAAGGTAGGGCTCCATCGCTCGGAAAGGGTCTTCCTCTACATTGCTGCAGTGCAAGGTTTCCTCCGAAGCCTAGGGCGAGAGTTCAAGAAAGGCCATGGAAACCATCAGAGCTCCAGAATGTGCCACCATGTAGCTGCTTCATACCTTCCCGAGGAAGGAAAAAATTAAGTGAAAATGGAGACCAACCTTAGCAGATCAAAATGTAGTGAAAAGATTAGAATGCATAACCAAAATCAAGGTTTATTTTGTAGTACCAGTTCATCAGTATTTCTCTTTCTTGATTTTCCGAGGTAGGGACTCACTCTAGCCCAGGTTGACCCGGAATTCACTACAGAGTCTCAGGGTGGCCTCGAACTCGCGACGATCCTCCTACCTCTTCCCGGCTTCGTCAGTATTTTTATGCATGGTTGGTGATAACGACTGATATCCCTGGGAATTTTGGGATTCATGGACTTTGTGTGTGAATTATTCAAAATCTACGGTCTCATGAAATGAACTGCAGAAAATTCATTTTAGAATACACGTTGAGACGTGCATGTGCCAAGATGTGAGTTCTCCCACCCGGGTGCTTGTGAAGACAGTGGGAGCCCATGAGCAGGGTTGTGTTATTCCGCTGTCCCTGCCCAGGCTGGCCTCCAGCTTGCTGTCTTTGGAGGATGAACTTGAACTTCTACCTGTTCTACCTGTTGCCTGACCTCTGACTGTTGAGATTACAGACACCATCATGGTCAGTTTATGAGTCTTGCTTTTTATTTCATTCTTTCTGTATATATATATATTTTTAATATTTTTATTTATTTATTTATTTGAGAGTGACAGACACAGAGAGAAAGACAGATAGAGGGAGAGAGAGAGAATGGGCGCGCCAGGGCTTCCAGCCTCCGCAAACGAACTCCAGATGCGTGCACCCCCTTGTGCATCTGGCTAACGTGGGACCTGGGGAACCGAGCCTCGAACCGGGGTCCTTAGGTTTCACAGGCGAGCGCTTAACCGCTAAGCCATCTCTCCAGCCCTATTTCATTCTTATGAGTAAAACTGGCATACATGTTCTCATGTTCTCTGCCATCCGTTATAAGAAGACTCTGTGAGAACCTTTAAAAGGCATGTGAAGGAAGTCTCAAGTGTCTAGTAGAATGGCAACCACACATAGTTTTTGTAAATGTGACCTGCATGACCTCATGCAAGGGAATCAAGTCTAGTGTAAAGGAGGAGATGTATTGCTTTGATTCTAGTTGAGAAAACACACTATTTCATGTCAATTTGTAAGTGGTGGAAAGTCTGCTCTAGTAATAATCATTATGTCCGTACAACTCAGCATCATAAAATTATCAAATGTTATAATATGCTTTAAAAAGTGATGATTTTAAAGGTAGACGGATTGCTGTGAGTTCAAGGCCAACTGGAGATGACATAGTGAATTCCAGATCAGCCTGGGCTAGAGTGAGATCCTACCTCAAAAAAAAAAAAAAAAAAAATAGTGGGGCTGGAGAGAAGGCTTAGCAGTTAAGGACTTGCCTGCAAAGCCAAAGGACCTCGGTTTGATTCCCCAAAACCCACATAAGCCAGGTGTACAAGGAGGCACATGCATCTGGAGTTCATTTGCAGTGGTTGGAAGCCTTGTCATACCCATTCTCTCTCTTTATCTTTCCCTCAAATGAATGAATAAAGATTTTTTTTAAGTGCTATTTCTGCCGGGCGTGGTGGCGCACGCCTTTAATCCCAGCACTAGGGAGGCAGAGGTAGGAGGATTGCCATGAGTTCGAGGCTACCCTGAGACTACATAGTGAATTCCAGGTCAGCCTCAGCCAGAGTGAGACCCTACCTCGAAAAACCAAAATAAAATAAATAAATAAATAAAGTGCTATTTCTTTGAATCCTTGTGGTGTTCTTAGTACATTGTCTAATCCTTCTGAGGGATAAGCTTGTTTTTTGGGTTTTTTTTTTAATATAGAAATAGGACCAATATTGACCCACAAGAATTAAATGAGACCAAACGTGTGTTTCTCATAGCCAACTGCCCAGCAGGAGGGAAAATAATCATGAAAGACAAATTCATTTTTTCCCTGAATTTTGTAAGAGAAGAGACACACCCAGGAGGGCAAAAACTTTTATCAAAATTAGCTCACTAGGCATGGTGGTGCACGTCTTTAGTCCCAGCACTCAGGAGGCAGAGGTTAGGAGGATAGCCATGAGTTTGAGGCCAGCTTGGGACAACAGAGTGAGTTCCAGGTCAGCTTGGGCTAAAGTGAGACCCTACCTTTAAAAGAAATAGCTTCTTGGTTATAAGTTGTAATCATATGAACTTGGGAGTACCAAGATCCACTTAAAAATCATTGTTGCATTCCTTATTAAACATTCTCTCTGTGCATTTAACAGATTATTTCTACAAAATTTGAGACTATTTTTTATAGAAAATTTAGATGATAATATTTGCTTTTCAAAATCACTGTCTGAGCCAGTCATAAACTGTGTGAAGAAAATCTGGAGTAGAGTTTGTACTCAACAGAATGGTAGCTATTATTATTAGAATCTGGGCTAACATCTTTTTTATGCCCGCACCATCATGCTGCCTTTGATACGCATTTTCTTTGGTTTCTAAACAGAAAGTGTGTCTCTTCTTGGAATCTTACCCTGAAACATATGAATACATTTGCAGCGATGGACTCTGTTCAGCTTTGAATTGCAGTCAATTCGCTGACAAATGGGATAATAGAAGGGTATCCAAAAAATAAAGAAACGTTCAAAGTTAAAACAAAGTTCATTTATTTGACTTCCTACAGGTGAAGATCTAGATTCCGAAAACTCTGCGTTTTCGAGAACATAAGAATTGCTAATATTTATTGAGTTGTTGTGGTACTGTGTTTTACACATGCCATGTTTAATTTGTATTAAAATCATATAAAAGCGGGCGTGGTGGTGCATGTCTTTAATCCCAGCACTTGGGAGGCAGAGGTATGAGGATTGCTGTGAGTTTGAGGCCAGCCTGAGAGTACACAGTGAATTTCAGGTCAGCCTGGGCTAGAGTGAAACCCTACCTCAAAAATCCAATAAAGAAAAAAGAAAGAAAGAAAGAAAATCACATAAAATAGCTCCTTCTATTTTTTTCACTTTACACATAAAGAAATAGAGATTTGGGCTGGGGAGAGATTCAGTAGTTAAAGGAACTTGCCAGCAAAGCCTAGCAACCGGGTTCAAATCTTTAGTACCCACGTAAAACTGGATGCACAAAGTGGCATGTGCATCGGAGTTCATTAGCAGGGGCACTGCCCTGGCATGCCCATTCTCTCTCTCTACTTGAAAATAAATAAATGAATGAATAGGTATTAAAAAAAAAGAAATGGAGATCTATAAAATACCAGGCACTAGCCACACAACCACATGTCAGGTCGTAAAAAAAAATGTAACTTGGTCTGCCAGGGACATTTTGATATCATCATTTAAGGTTCCATACACAAGAACATATCAAACTCCCAAGAAAACCAGGATGGCTGATCAGACCACAAGTTAGGATCCAAATCCAAGGCTCTTTTCATTAAAGACAGGACTGCTATTCATTATCTAACACTATCTTAACAAACAACATCCCTGGTAGGGTTTTGTTCTAGTAGAAAAGTGTATAGAACGTACGCTAATTTACTACAACTTAATAAGGCTCACACATTCATTTAAGGAAAAGTAACTTAACTAGGTCTGTGGAGATGGCTGAATGGATAAAGAGCTTACCACACAAGTGTGAGTACGTGAGTGTGGGTCCCCAAAACCCAAACCCCATGTGGTGGGCTTCTGGGGTCCCAGTCTGCCTATGGCAAGGTGAGAGGTAGAGATGGCATTTCCTGGAAGCTCATCAGCCAGCGAGCCTGGGAACTGGAGCAGTGGATAATGAAGAACCCCACCTCGAAGGGGGTTGGAAGGTGGGGACTGGCTAAGAGTTATCTCCTGACCCCCGCATGTGCACATGACACGGGTACCTTCGCCCTCCCTAGCATAAACTCACACCTACACCCCCCCCAAACACACACACACACACACACACACACACAAACACACACATCAAAAAAAAAAAAAAAGAAAGAAAAAGAAAAATTAACCTGAGCCCAGAAAAGCTCTACATAAGCATTTGAAATCAATTGTAGCCTGTGATTAAATCAGGAGATAGAAATTTTAAGTTCCACGGTGCATGTTTTCTTAGGTATAAAACCAAGTGCACTTTCAAAGTAAACCCTAAGGCCACTTTTGGGTCTGAAATACTCTGATTTTGCAACAACCCGTGGTCAGCGAGATGGAGAATAGAAAGTACAAAGAGAAAACACACCCACAGATGATATTCTGGGATTTTTACATTATGGGGACTGAGACGCTGGGTACTGATGTAGTTCACGTAAGGACAGTGTTCCAAACGTAACCCACACTCTGAAACTGCTTGTAGGTCGTAAGGAAGTTAATAAATGACATGTGTGGATTCCTCTGCTCAGAAAGAGCACGGGAGGAAGAACAATGGATGAGTCAAGTACAGCTTTGTGCCCAATGAATGGAGCTGGATGAAGTTAATATCTTTGTATTAAAGTGCTTGGCTGTGCCATCTGGGTGTGGGCCATGTGGTTTCCAAAAACCTTTGTAAAACGCAGGCTGCTTTGGGGGATGAGAATGCTTGCAAAATCATCTTTTCAATGAAACTGCCTCAAGGGGCAACTACTTTCCTTTGAGAAAATGATTTCTACAAAATATACTCCACAATTTATGTTCGTATACTGTCATTATGTCAACCCAAATGGCCTCCAAATATTTCCATCCTAATAATAAAAATAATGAAACACCAGAAACCTACACCTAAACATTTCCCACTTAGGAACAGCCTATACGAAAGAGCCTAATGGGGCTGGAGAGATGGCTTTGCGGCTAAGGTGCTTGCCTGCAAAGCCAAATGACCTTGGTTCGATTCCCCAAGACCCATGTAAACCAGATGCACAAGGTGGTGCATGTATCTGGAGTTTGTTTGCAGTGGCTGGAGACCCTGGAGCACCCATTCTCCCTCGCTTTCTCTCTCTCTCTCTCTCTCTCTCTCTCTCTCTCAAATAAATAAAAATAAAATTTAAAAAGATCCTTTTCATGTGACAGACCTATGTGCATTAATTATATCTTAAAAATAAATAGATTTATAAGTTTTTTAAATAAGTTTTATCAGTTTGAAGGCAGGAGGTTTAAATGCCCCTTTTTTGAGAAAGAAATATAAATCTAATCACTATAGCCATATGTATATTAATGTCAAAATTGATATTTTTCAATAAATTAAAAAATTAGTATTTCTCATGCTTTGAAGGCATTATGTCTTACAATGTACGCCCTGTATGAGGGTCAAAGGAGAAGCTAGCTAAAATCCTCACCCCAAATCCTCATCCAGCACTCCCTAATTATCATTGTGGAGATTAGAACTTCTGAGTCCCAACCCCCCAAAAAACATTCAAAATTCTTACATGTATTAAGTTTTGACACTTGGTGGTTAATATTCAGACATAGTCTAATAAGTTTATTTGGCATAGACTCAGCTATAAACCATTTCATTACTGCTCATTTATAATAACGAATGCCTGGCTGTAACCTATTGCTTCATTGAAGGGTTGGCTTAATATATTTTGATACATTTATGATGATAAAACACCAGGAGATGGTTAAAATAATGCAGAAGAATTGCGATTATGTGATTATGACACAGTGCTGAATGGAAAGACATTGTTTTCGAGTAATTTCATTTTTATTTTTAATATTTTATTTTATTTATTTGACCGAGAAAGAGGGAGAAAGAGAGAGAGAGAGAGAATGGGCATGCCAGGGCCACTAGCCACTGCAAATGAACTCCATATGTGTGTGCCCCCTTGTGCATCTGGCTAACGTGGGTCCTGGGGAATCGAACCTGGGTCCTTTGGCTTTGCAGGCAAACGCCTTAACCGCTAAGCCATCCCTCCAGCCCTGATTTCACCTTTATATGGCACTAGCACCAAAATCAAAATAGACACTAGCACTAAAATCAAAATACATTATACTCATAGAATATTCTGGAAGGAGGTATCATAATTCTCTAAAGTAGCTCTCTCTGGGTGCTGACAGTGGTGGTAATTTTGTTTTCCTATCTTTCTTAATTACCAGTTTCTATAGTTTATATAATAAAAATGTATTACTTTTGAATTAAAAAGCACAATGAAAATCACAGTCATAAAATGAAATAACACTTGTATTGCTTAAAAATACCCACTATTCAACTTTGAGACGTACACTATCAAAAAAAAAAAAACAACACTGAACTATTGGAATGAATTTAATGTGAACCTTGTAGTTCATAATACAATTATATTCTCCATGATAATTAATGAACATACAAGGAATCATTTGAGACAAGTAACTTTAATGTTATGTTTTTTTGCTGTGAGAATAAACATGTTTTTTAAATATAATCTAAAGCAATTACATAATAATTGCTCATTACAAAGGTTAGTTGACATTCATTAGTACTTTCCTTATGATTTCTTCTGGTTTTATGAAAGCTATCTCATTTATTTTTTCATTCTTCTTTCAAAGGAGGGAGCAAACCATTTGATTTTTATCAGACAGAGAGATACATGTAATTGTGTTAAATGCCATTTGGGGGCTGCTGATAATCTCAGTGTTCAGTACTTGTTTCTCACGGGTTTATAACAAATTAAATTTTATATAGAAAAATCCCCTGAAAATATTGTGGTTTTGGTAGGATGTCGCTCCCTCCTCTCAAATAAAACTCATCTCCTGCTCCTCAGCTGGTGACAATGCTGCGGTGATTGTTTCTGAATTCATGGATAAGCTCATAGGGAACGAGTGATTAGGTCAGGAGGCCTGAATGAAAGAAGTAGGTCACTGAGAGCAAGCCTCGGGAGACCATGTTGTCCCCAGCCCCTTCCTGTCGCTGACTGCTTTCTGGTTGCTGGGTGGTGGCCAATCTTCTCGGCCACACACTACCCACTCCCCGCGGTACCCTGCCTCACTTAAAGCAATGGAGGAAGCTGCTCGTGGTCTGCAACTTGTCAAATTGAGAACCAAAACAAACCCTTCCTCCTAAGTTGTTTTCTGAGGCACTTTATCACAGCAAGGAAAACCAATATGGATGTATATTGGTGGTGTGTGTTTGTGCAGGGGTTGGGGGGCAGTGTTTCTTTCTCAGCATACAGCTAGACAACGCTCCCAGGCTTCCTTGTAGGTACATAGGCATAGCCATGTCAAAGAGATTTATATTAGGTGCCAAGGGTTGGTAACAGAGATGTGTAATACTTTCACAAACGGCACAAGACCTTTGGGCACAACGGCCTCTGTTTCTTCCTTTTGCAGTAACTTTGTATGCCATCTTCAACGAAAGCAGCCGTGGCTCCTTAGTTACCCTTTGCAGGAAAGCGAACGGGTGCTCAGCAATATTTAATTTACATTACACTGGCCACAGACAATCACCTGTGGGAGTAAGTTTCTAAAACTTGAGGGCTTCTAATTCCAGGGAATGCTATTTTTTATGTACAAGCGCAGCAGCATCCTTTAAAGTCAACCTGTCTTAGTTATGACACCTGATTCATGTCTTAAATAAACTGTTAGTGAACACCAAGTTCAGTAACTTGTGAGTGCTGTGACGCAGACTCAAACTATGCACTGCTGTCCTTATAAGTGTGTGAAGTCCATTTGGGGAGAAAGGCAAGGAGATAATCATCGGTGTTTGATAAAAGCTGGAAGAAAAGACTTAGGGTTCTTTGGAAGCATGCAGGTCGGACAGATGATTTTGATAGCCAGATGTGCCATTAGTGAAAAAAGACAGTTAAACCATCTTGGAAGATTGAGATAAATAATTACCCTATAAAAATGGAACATTTTAATCTAATTCTTCAATAACAATAATTGTTATTATTATTATTATGGTATAGTTTCTCTGTTGCTTCCTCTATTCCCTCTTTCAAATATTTTATTTTTAGTTATTTATTTGACAGAGAGAAAGAGGGAGGGGGAGAGAGAGAAACAGAGAGAGAGGGAGGGAGAGAATGGGCACACCAGGGCCTCCAGCCACTGCAAACGAACTCCAGACACGTGCACCACCTTGTGCATCTGGCTAACGTGGGTCCTGGGGAATTGAACCTGGGTCCTTTGGCTTTGCAGGGAAATGTCTTAATCTCTAAGCCATACCTCCAGCCCTCTTTTCCCCTTCATAAACCCAGGCTTTATCCAAGGTACTCTCAACCATCCATACATTTGAAAATGTTATCCAAGAAAATTAATACAAATATGTTACGCCTTTTTATTTATGACCTTAAGTCAGGCTTTAGGCTGTCAATCACAGTATGATGATTTGGTTAATGGTTGGTTTCTTTTAGTCTGGAAATGTGGACGGATCTGGCAGTAGAAGAACAGACTGAGACAATTTTGTACTAAGTTTGTAGAACTTAGTAAGTGCCAGGACCCCAAAACATGTTAACTAAACCTTGTTGGAGGAGTGAATGAATCAAAGAGACATATTGTCTCCAGGTTTTTTTTTTTTAATTGTGAAAAATCAAGAAGTTCGATAATAAGATTAGATGCCAGAAACACTAGTGATGCCATCTTCTGTAATGGTAAGTTATGAGAGAAGCTTAAGCACACAATTTCTTTTCAAATTTGACAATTAGCAGTAAGGGTCTCCCCATGTCAAAATACATTATGTACACGTATGGATATTGCCAATAAAATGTTCCCACAAGGAAAAGACCACACCCAGATGGATTTAGTTCTCAACTAATTCTACCAAGCTTTCAAACAACATCTACTACCATCTTGGAAGTGACCCACTAAATATAAAGGGAAGAAATACTACCAAACTCCATCTGTGAAGACTACATTGATGATGACACAAGTTTTTGAAAAGAAAACTATAGACCAGTCTCCCTGATGAACCCAAATGCTAAAATCATCAACCAAAGACTTGCAAATTAGGGCTGGAGAGATTGCTTAGTGGTTAAAGCAGTTCCCTGTAAAGTCAAAGGACCCAGGTTTGATTCCCCAAGGACCCATATATAAACCATATGCCCAAGGGGGTGCATACGTCTCAAGTTCTTTTACAGTGGCTAAAGGCCCTAGTGTTCCCATTCTGTCTATCTGTCTGTCTGTCTCTCTTTCTCTCTCTCTCTCTTTCTCTCTCTCTCTCTCTCTCTCTCTCTCATAAAACAAAGACTTGCAAATTAAATTGGAGAGCACATTAAGAAGGTCATACATGACACCCAAGTTGGTTTTTTCCCAAGGATGCTAGGTTAACTCAGTAGATGCAAATCAGTAAACACAATACACTGTATCAATAAGACTTAAAGACAAAAATTGAATGACCATGTTGACAGATGCAGAAAATTCAATTGACAAAGGCCAACACCACTTCATAATTAAAAGCCCTGAAAAAGGTAAGGATAGACTGAACCCACATCAAATAATAAAGACTATATGTGACAAATCTATAGTCAGCATCATATGAAGCAAGGAAAAATAGGTCATTTACACTAAAATCTGGCATGAGATATGGGCACCCATGCCTTTCACTTTGATTTGCAAAAGACATTAAACTATACTAAAACTATCACATGGACTCCTATAACAAAAAGCTTATTAATCTTATAAAAATTTTCAGTAAAATAGCTGGATACAAAAATCAACATACTCATCTCTCTCTTTCTCTCTGAAGGCTTCTCTTATTGAAAAGGACATTGTGATGAATTAGTATATGACATTTTAAAATCTTTATTTGTATATTAATACAGAAAAAAAAACACTCCTGTTAAATGAATTCTATGTGAAAAATGAAAATCTGCATCTCAGGTTAACAACACAGAGCAGAAGTTCTTAAACATCCACAGGGCTCAATCCAAATATAGGCTATGATTTCATTCTGATTAGAAGAGACAGAAAACACTGTCATTTTCTAAATTCATTTCCTACAACTCATGCAAACTTAGAAGTTCCTAAAAGAAAAGAAAATTTCTCACTCAGTAATATTTCCAGCTATAACAAAGTCTATATGAAATCTTAGGATTCAATTAACCTTCTGTAAATAGAATAGCATTGTGTTTTTTCCTGGATGACCTTGAAGAATGAGGTTGATTTTATTTTGTTAGTAGAAGAAAGAAAAGCATCAAGACACAAGTTCTACCAATTATTTACTATACAATGGCATGTAATAATAGAATCGCCATTGTCAAAAAGAAGCCAACATTTCTTGTTCTGTTTTTTTTTCTTCTCCTTTTGACCTATAAAAGTCATGTCTTCCTAGAAAATTGGGTTAAAGCTGAGACATCTTATTCTCTGTGTGTTTTGGGAAAAAAAAAATCCCTCACTTAAGGGATGAGGTATCAAAGCTGATCTTAACAGGAATATAAAGAATGTATCGTGTGCATTTTCAGGTTTTATCCAAATATTACTAAAGCATGATTGCAAATGTGAAGTAAAAACTGAAATCATTTAGGAAGGCAAATATTTAGACTTAAAAAAAGCTAGATCTCTAAACCTAGAATAAACTGCTGAAGATAGCTTGTTGGTAAGAAAAAGAGAAACAAATAAATGTGAAATTCCCTCTGCTTCTGGAAGGAGCCAGAAATGATGCGCTTGCTCTAGCTCTATTGCTTGGGTAAGCCTTTCATTACAAACAACTTACGGGCCAAAAGAATATTCATTTTAAATTCATGCTCAACATTGTAGCTAATGGTGCAGCCAAATGTTTGTTCTTGTTATAACCGGGACAATAGCAACGCAGGATGGCTCCTGTGATAGTTTGATAGTTTTAATGTGAATGTATGCCCACCGTGACCTGAAGGATTTTTTGGTTAAGCTTGCAACCTGCGTCTCCAGCATCCTCCTGGAGGATGCATCACTGGGGACATATCTTCAATCCTGCCCTGAGGTGTGTTCAGAGAGCCAGAGCTCTGGCTGATACCACTTGCTGGCTGCTGGTGCTTACTATTAGCTGCAGTTGTTTCTCCCTGCTAAGGATCTATGGAAGTAAACCAGCTCCTCCCACTATTGATGGAGCTTCTCCTGGGTTCTGTAAACCTAAAATAAACCCTTTCCTTCAACAGGCTGCTTCTGGTTGGGTGTTTGCCCAGCAACAAGAAAGAGAGAGTAACTGGAATAGTTCCCATCTCTTATTTACCACTACTATATTGTATTTGGGGAGATGGCTTAGTGGTTAAAGGCATTTGCTTGTAAGGCTCCAGGGCCTGGGTTCAATTCCTGAGTACCCATCAAAAGCCAGAGACACAAAGTGGTGAGAGTGTCTGGAGTCCATTTGCAGTGACAGGAGAGTCTGGAGCTCTCTCTCTTTCTCTTTCTCTCATATAAATAAATACAAATAGGGCTGGAGAGATGGCTTAGTGGTTAAGCGCTTGCCTGTAAAGCCTAAGGACCCCGGTTCGAGGCTCGGTTCCCCAGGTCCCACGTTAGCCAGATGCACAAGGGGGCGCACGCGTCTGGAGTTCGTTTGCAGAGGCTGGAAGCCCTGGCGCGCCCATTCTCTCTCTCTCCCTCTATCTGTCTTTCTCTCTGTGTCTATCGCTCTCAAATTAAAAAAAAAATTAAATAAATACAAATATTTTAAAACAATCAATTCAAAAAAGATTAAGTAGGTAAGGCTATAAAACTCCTAAAGGAAAAAAAAATGGAAAAAAAAAGAGGTTCCTTGATCTTGGTCAAGTCATTGATCAATTACAGATACTCCAGAATTACAGGCAATAAAGTTAAAAGCAGGCAAACTGAATGAGCGTGTTATATGTGGGAAGCTAAACAACGGAACTTGGAGAAGCAGAAGACAGAATGGTGGTGCCCAGGGTCTGTGGTGTGGAAGAAATCTGATAATTATGGTCGAAGGGCACTTTATGTGTTTGCTGCAAGATGAACGAGTCCTAGAGAGCTTGTGTCCAGCATGGCGACTATAGTTGTTGATGCTTTACTTGAAGTTTTCTAAGAGAGGTGTCAAATATCTTTACCCTCTCCCCATAGACATGCACAGAAAAGGTACCAAAATGATCTTTATGCAGCGCAAATGTATTTGCCAAATTGCCATGTTGTGCAATGTAAATATGCATGTATGTATAAAATTTTGTTTGTCAGTTATATCTCAGTAAAGGCAGAACACAGCAACATATACTTATACTTGAAAAAAAAACATAATGAAACATGAAAGATTATCCACGCTTTTAAGTTGACTACTGATTATTGGAAATGCAAAGACATTCGTCCTTGTTGAACGGAATCACAGGGAGCCAATCAGTAAAATCTCATCAGGGAGACATTTTGTAGGATACACGAGCCAGATGCTTTAAACAAAGATTTTAAAGAGAGAACAGGAAGGGAAATGAATAGCCTTAAAGAGAATGAGAAGACCAAATTTTAATCTGCTCTTTGTTTCAATCAAAGATTTAAGACTGTCTTAGAATTCGGAGACAGTTGCCACTAAAAAAAAAATTAAGGAGTTTATTGAAAAGGTTACCAGCATTATAGATTATTAAGGTAATTAAAAACCTATTATTAGACATATACTGAAATACATTAGGAGGAATAGTGTACGTTGACTTTACTTAAGTTCTAGTAGAGGGAAGAATAGGTGGGGGAAAATTAGGTGTATAATGAAAACTGTTAAAGGAAGATGATAAGTCCTCAGAATCTACTATGCTATGCTCCATACTTGTATACATAGGAAAATCTATAAAACTTTTCTCCTTAGTCAAGAAGAGATAGGTGTTATGCAAGGGGGGGGGGCTATGAAAAGCAGAGGTCACCTACATGAAATAACGTTTTATTACTCTTTTACCTAGGACCTTCTCCAGAGTGAAAGCTTTATGTTCGTGGTTCCTTACAAAGAACCTTTGAAAACTAATTAAAAGAAACCCATAAATCGCTAAGCATGCCTCAGAGACAGAAGCCGCACAGACACAAGGTATTACCATTATCATCATCGTCATCAATGATCACAGGATTCTAAGCCTATTGGACACCATCCCAGGACAGGAATCTCTTCATTGTTGAGTGTGTGTGTGTGTGTGTGTGTGTGCGCGCACATGCGCTATAATATGATTCATAGGTCTAATCCCAACAATAAGTTGTCACTAACCTTGTCATAATTAAGCCTTATTTATCTTGAAACTGAGTACTCATAAGAAAATGCTATCACTTATATGGGATACTTAGCAAAAACAAAATAAATTGCCATGCCTACTTTTAATAAGCTGAAAGGTTCCCAGAATTTAATATGCAATCGCTTTTCATAGTTAGTATACACTCCTCACCAGTCCATCCCAAATACATTTATTCCTGGCCCTCAAACTCAGGTCTCTAGAATTTTCTTTGCTTTAAGGTTATAGAACATTTTCTTATTCTTCATTTTGAGAATACTAAAAGTGCTACAGTGTCATAATAAAAAAATACATATACATATACATATATATATATATATATATATATATATATATATATATTTTAAAGTAGTTCATAAAACAGCTATGTTCCTTTGCCACATATTGGCCTCTGGAGTAGTCTGAATGTATGTCCCCCAACAGACTCAGGAATTTTATTAAGGCTTGTAACTTGGATTTCCAGCCACCTGGCTGGAAAAGGTGTCACTGGGGGTGCATTCTGGGATCCAGCCCAAATGTGTGTTTTGGGAGCAGATCTAATATCCAG
The DNA here is from genome assembly GCF_020740685.1 of Jaculus jaculus. Classification (NCBI taxonomy): domain Eukaryota; kingdom Metazoa; phylum Chordata; class Mammalia; order Rodentia; family Dipodidae; genus Jaculus; species Jaculus jaculus. The sequence continues at coordinate 18,275,041 of NC_059121.1, read as the reverse complement.
CCTAAATGTATGCAGAGTGCCTGAGCGCTGCCTGGGTTCCCTTCTGTTTTGCCACAGGCCTTTGTGCTTGTTTGTGATGCTGGCTGTGTGGTTGCGTCTCTCTGCCTGGCTCTGTAAAAAGGGACCCAGCGACTCCCGCCATCAATGGAGCGTCCCCTGGATCAGTAAACTTCAAATAAATCCCTTCTTCCCATACACTGTGTCTGGTTTGGAAGTTCTCCCCAGCAGCGTGGGGCTGACTGCAACAGCCTCTAAATATAATTTTCAAGATGATTTAGATGATAATTTTTTTTTCAACATGTTTCTTGCCAGTTCCTACCCTAAACAGTGAAATTGAAATAAGCTTCCAATGGTTTGATTTGTTACCATGGGTGTCTTGAAGGACAGAACAACAAATCACTCCACACCTCAAGGCAACAAGAACTGTGTACGTTACATTCCAAATACCAGGGCATAAATGACTTTTTTTTTTTTCATTGCACAGTAATGGTTAACAATTTCTCAGCTGGCACAAAATAGCTGGAAAATTGAAAAGCTATAGGTCTCAGTACAAATATAGGAAAAATAACTATACGTAAAATAAAACCAGTTGTCTTATTTTCAGTTTTAAATACAGCAAACAATGTCCTTAACTATATTAACCCAACATGGCTCAGGGAAATCTTGCGGAAGAGGGGGCGGAAAGAATGTCAGAGTTACATGTTGGGTCATGATTTGCAGAGACATTTATCATACCAATAACTGGGGGCTAACTCCACAATGCACGACCCATTTTCATTAACAAGGAGGGTCTAATGGGAGGGGGTAGATCACAGATGAGCCTAAGTAATGGTACCAAACTGTACTTACTGAAAAGAAAACTAATAAATTAAATTTAAAAAAAAAGAATTGGCAAAATGTTACCTCTTAGTCATGACTTTTTTTTTTTTGTTTTGCTTTTTTACTTTGCTTATAAATGGATATAACATAAACACTTTCACTTTATGTCACCCGGCAGATTCCTTTGAAGGTTGAAAATTACTTTAGATAACATCTAGTTTGATATTCCTTTTATTCCGCAACTTTTTGCCTCTGTAGCTAATAAAATTTCTCTCTAGGCTGGTAAGCAGACCATCACGCTACGTGGGAATATTTCTACTCATGAAATCCGAACGTGTCCCATGCATACCTGTCATGCAGCAGGCAGTGACTTAGATTCCAGGTCTGTCAGTAAACAAGATGGACCAAGTTGGTTGTTTCTAAGACGTTTATATTCTAACGGCTTCTGGAGGGGAATTCCCCACTCACAGCCTGCTTTGCTTCATTGCATTTAGAATTCACTGGATGACGCAGCTGAGACATGGAAACCTTGCCGAGTCACTGTATGAAACGCCCCTATATATGTAATGCAAATACACTAGTTGTCCTTTCATTACCCCTTGAGCTTAGCTTTCTGGGGCAATCAAATAAAGCATAATTGCTCTGTGCTATCAAAGACCTCTGGCTATGTTAGACCCCTCATCCCCCAGCTCAACCTTTGCATTCTCTGAGCTTCTTTAAGTGCCAGCAAGCAGGTAACTAGGCACCAGGAATACACCAGGATACAGCTAAGGGGGATCTATTGACTTTGAAACTTTTGCCTAAAATGCAGAGTTCGAAAGCTCCACAGATGGGTCATGAGAAGTATAGCTACTGGTGACCAGCTTGGAACCTCAGCTGTAGATGTTCCTCCTACGATATATGATAGCCTCTCACAAGGATTGCAGTTTGGAAATGTAATATACTATCTTGACAATGTTTTATAAAGACCCAAGTTAAAACTAATACCTAAGATCAAATCATTGATTTATTGATCCATCCAACAATCATTGACTGAATACCTGTGTGATGCTGGATATAATGGTAGCGGAATAGAATGCCTGCCTTAATAAGATGCCACTAACCAAGGGGAAAAGAAAAATAAATGGTACAGATCAGTAAACTATATAGAATGATAGACACTTTCAAGTATTTGGGAGAAAAGTAAAAGATAAGACACGGGTAGAAAATGTTAAAAACAAAGCAAAAGATCAAATTAGAAGACTCCTAAACGTTTATTATACACAGAATAGTTCATAAAGCAATCTTCAACTCAACTTGGTAAGAACCCCAGTTCACAGCAGTTACAGTGGATCTTATAACACACACCCAAGAGGAGCTACATCATTCTTCCTTCTGATTGGCTATTAGACACTTACATCATTTAGGACAAACACAGATGTTCACATTCTTCTAGGTGAAGCCGATTTGTCTGTGGCTAAGTGATTTAGTTCCATGAAATTGTGCTGACAAGAACAGCAAGATATTTTATATGTCATTGTCAGAGCTAGCATTTTAGAGAAATCAGGATCACTTAAATTTTGGTTACTGGGATCTGGGCATACAGCCTTAAATTACCCACACTGTGACCTCCATTCTTTAAAAAATATTTATTTTATTTTATTTTATTTTCTTATTTGCAAGCAGAGAGAGACAGAGATAAAATAAGGGTGTGCCTGGTCCTCTAGCCACTGCAAATGAACTCCAGACACATGTGTCACTTTGGGAATTTGGGTTGATGTGGGTCCTTGGAGTGAAACCCAGGTCACCAGGCTTGGCAGGCAAGCACCTTAACTGCTGAGCCATCTCTCCAGCCCTCCATTCCTTTTTTTTTTTTTTTTTTTAATAGCAAGTCCAGAGGCAAAAATAAGGAGTAATTTTAGAAAGAGATAGATACCTTTTCAAAAAGCACTAAAGGAAACAAAATAAATGCTATACTCCCTAAGGACATAACTAAGGAGAATTCACTTTCTCCATCTTCCTAAAACTTGTTATTATTTGGTCTTATCTCTGGTACTCTGTTAGGTACCTCTTCAAAAACTCAGGCAAGTTATTACCAGCGAGCCCCTTCACAGGGCTGTCCTCGAAAATTATTTTCAGGCACGCCATGATTGTGAAGACAAAATGAGAGAAGTCAGGCACGGGGCTTATCTCAGAGCCTCGCAGGATACAAGGTGGAATGTCTTCTGCTGCATCCTCATAGAACAGAAATACTTAGATTGCGAATGGCTAACTTAAGGATGAATGCTATTAACCCACATGCATTTCCAAGATGTAAAGTATGCCTAACAAGACAACTCAAATTAAAAACAGACTAAAGTCCCTGAAATTCCCCTGGAAGGAAATACAGTCCTGTATGGAATGTGTACTTACCACACAAACTGACACTTGCCTCACTGTATAAGACATTTTGGGTTGGAAAAGTCTGTTTTATGGATCACTTTGTTCTCAGGGAGTATTGTTCTCACTGCTTTAATATTAAGTCTTGTTTTATCAATCATATCCAAAAGTCCTGTTCTGGCATTCAATTTACCTCAGGCTTTTGCTTTTGAGAGATTGATTTCTTCACTTACCTTAATATAAAGTATAAGAATAATCAATAATTTAAAAAGTATTTTATTTTATTTTTATTTATTGGAGAGAGAGAAAGACAAAGAGAGAGAGACAGAGACAGAGAGAATCGGTGCCCCAGGGCCTCCAGCTGCTGCAAACGAACTCCTAATGCATGCGCCACCTTGTGCATCTGGCTTATGAGGGTCCTGGGGAATTGAACCTGGGTCCTTTGGCTTTCTAGGCAAGCACCTTAACCAATCAGCCATCTCTCCAGCCCTAACCTGTTCTTTCTAATCCTTACTCTACATTTTCTTTTTATTTATTCATTTGTTAATTTATTTGCAAGCAGAGGGAAACAGATGGACAGAGAGAGAGAGAAAGACATACAGACAGAAAAATGGGGCATGCCAGGGCCTCCAGCCAATACAAATGAACTCTAGATGCATGCACCACTTTGTGTATCTAGCTTTATGTGAGTACTGGGGAATCAAAACTGGGTCATTAAGCTTTACAGGTAAGTGCCTCAACTGTTGTTCCATCTGCCCAGGCCCCTCATTCTACCCTTTCTGATGAGAGTATATTTTCCTTCAAAACAAGTATACTTCATGTCAACACACCCAATCTCAGTACATGCCATGATTCACTGAAGGTATTTTTCTAGACAATAATAATAATAATGCTACATAGTAACCCAGTATTACACTTGCACAATGTCTACTTTTAAAATTCTATACCACAAGCATTTGAGAAGACAACATCAGCAAATTTTTACAACCCTGGATCTTTACTGAGGGTAAAGACAGAGAAGCCTAGCAGTTAGGGTTGTGTTAGGTATAAAGTGTTCAGTTCATAATAGATTCAATATTAGACAAATCTCATCATTTTCTACATAAATATAGAGGTGCTTAGATGACTTAGATCCTATCATCACTAGGTCTTAAGCTAACAGACACATTTAATGTATGTTCTGAACTGGGAATAACAAATCACCAGAGAGTAATTAAAACCACAATTCATACATTCATACTCATAGTCACCTTTATTTTCAGTTCTACACCTTTATTTGCTCAAACGTATATGTGACCTGACAAAATATTGTCATATGGAAAAGGCTATATAGACTTCTGATTTGGCATCAAGTATTTGTTAAAATATCACATTCTGGACTGGAGAGATGGCTTAGTAGTTAAAGTGCTTGCCTGTGAAGCTTAAGGACCCAGGTTCAATTCCCCAGTACCCATGTAAGCAAGATGCCCAAGGTGGTGTATGTGTCTGGAGTTCCTTTGCAGTGGCTGGAGGTCCTGCTGTGCCCATTCTCTCTCTCTCTTTCTCTATCTGCCTCTCCCTCTCTCTCTCAAAATGAATAAATAAAGCATTTGAAAAAGAAATTAAATGTTAAAAAATGAATTGTGTTTGTGATCAATATTTAAAATATCACATTCTTTAAAATTATTGTAATTTAAGCTGAAATATTGTGTACAATGTAGTGTATAATATAATATATCTAACCAATGTGAAAATTTGAGATTAATTGCAATTGTGGATTATTTTATTTTATCCAGTTTTACAGAGAGCAATGATTTCTCAAACCTTCCCAGCCAACACTAGTGAGCCATCCAATTATTAACCTCATCTCCCATAATTTGGAACTAAACCCTTTTAGTACCATCTCAGTTGCATCAACGTCAGGCAGACGTGTGCTCTGGGTGACACGGAGGTCACCGTATGTGGGACAGCTGCTTCCAGCCGCATTGCATCATTTCACAGGAGAAATGCATCCCGGCCCACATGTTGTTTCCAGGAGTGGACTGGCACACACAGCGATAATGATTCTGCTTCCCAACCAGCTCCCGTCAGCTTCACTGAGGATAACAGGTCTGCACGCACAAAGGAGTCCATTAGTTACAGCAGTGGTATCACAAAAGATGCCATTTTCCCCCACAGGGAATTCTAAACACAGCAAGGTAGACGACTTCTATCAGGCCGGCAGTCCTGCAAGAGGGGAATGGAGATCCACAAGGGGCATGTTCTGTTGCTCTGTGTGACAAGAAGGGACAGATGCCTGCTTTAGAACATCTACATGGCACAAAAGACAAAGTGCATAATTTTCCCTGTGGCACAAGTCTGACATCTATTCTAGACCGTGACTGTATGAGACCAAGTAATAATTGCAAAGAGACAGAGAAAGAGAGAGAGAGACAGAGAGAGTGAGAGGCCAGTTTCAAAACGGACTGCTAATTAGGAGGATCTGAAAAAGGGATACAAGCTTCAAAAATCTTTTGTCATAATATTTCCTTCCTCCTATACATTTCTTAATCTTATGCTAGAGAGATTTTGTCACACCAAGTCTTTATTTCCATATCTTTTGCAATCATATGACAGAATCTAGTCTTCTTTTTTCATCTAGGAAGGAAATATGTCAAGATTCCCGGTGGATGCTTGAAATTATGAACAGCACTAAACCACAGTTTTACCCCATGTGCACACACACACACACACACACACACACACACACACACCCATGATAAAAAGGATTTAATTTATAAATTTGATCTTCAATAAGACGCTAATGGCAAACATAAGATGGAATAATTTCAACAAAATACTCTGATAAGTTTTAGTTAAAACGTATGACTTACTGTGTGCAGAAATTGTAACTTAATATTTTTAGACCAGTCAACTATGAGTAACCAAAGATCAGAAAGGCAAAACTGTATATATGGGGAGCATGGTAAAATCGGAAGTCTGTGTTCAGGCCAGCCAAACTGCCGGCTTCTGCGCCTCATAGCACTACTCCATTTGTGGTAAGAGGTGGTTTGGCTTTCAAAGATGAAAACAGTTCCATTAGGCCTTTCACAGGGACGTTTCCAGACTCCTGGTCTGGGATACAAACCAGTGTAGAGAACTGGTTTCCTAAATGATGACTTAATCATTTTAAATCTTAATTGGAAGTTAAAAACAAAAAACAGGCTATTCTGATGACCAGATCAATTTCCCCCCAGACATGGGGGTCTAAGAGGCAACAGGTAGAAATAAGAACTTTAGTAGATATCAGAAATCAGGGCTGGAATGATGGCTCAATGGTTGATGCATAAGGACCCATGTTTGATTCCCCAGTACCCAGGTAAAGCCAGATGCACAAGGTGTAGCATGCATCTAGAGTTTGTTTGTAGTAGCTTGAGGCCCTGGTGTGCCCATTCTCTCTCTCTCTCCCTCTTAAATAAATAAACTTTTTGTTTGTTTGTTTTGTTTTGTTTTTTTTCTGTTTCAAGGTAGGGTCTCACTCTAGCCTAGGCTGACCTGGAATTCACTATGGAATCTCAGGGTGGCCTCGAACTCACGGCGATCCTCCTACCTCTGCCTTCCCAGTGCTGGGATTAAAGGCGTGCGTCACCACGCCCGGCTTATAAATAAACTTTTTTAAGCAATCCATCTTACATATGACTCACTATAGAATCAGGCTTCTGGTACTAGGAATAATGAACAAAGTGGTGACTAGACCAATGGTGAATGAACACAGACATCAAACTAGGGAAGAAACATGTATGTGCTGATCCACCACTGGGAGTTAGTTCTCAGAAAAGCTACTAAAACATGCACAAAGAAATCCCTCCCAAAACGTCTACTCTAGCAATACCTGAGATGCATTCCTAATCAAAATCTGTGAAGGAAACTAATTGAATCTTTAATAGGTCCAATGGCCAGAGGAGAAACTATCCTATTCACCAAGAAGGGTATAAATATCTACATTCCTCTCTTTTTCTTCCTAAATTTCTTCTTTTTTAAACAAGAAACCCCGCTTTCCCCTAAACATGGCTTCAAGTGATTCCACTGTAGCCTATTCAGAATATTTCAATGCAAAAGGAAGGTACAGCATGTCTTCAGAAAACAGCATTAGCTTTCTGATGGAGATAATCAGTGTGAGGGAAGATAAAAGATTCTCAAACAGATCCCAAACAATTCTGACTTCAGCAGCTGAAATTCAGGCAGGAACGTCAGTGTTCCAATTTCTTTCTAGGTAGGAACACATCCAAGGAAGATCACTGACCCAACCAGTGAATGAATTACTCTGCAACAAAATAAAAGATGATAAAGGCAGCATATCTTTTTTGAGCCCAAGTACCACAGACAGCTTTTTATCCTGCTAACCTGTGGCATTGGGTCCCTTTTAATGAAAATACTGTAACCCTAAAAGAGTGGAGTGAGATTATTGAAATAATTGAAAAGAGAATTAACATTCCATGAAAAAGTGACTTCAGGGCTGGAGAGATGGCTTAGCTGTTTAAGATGCTTCCCTGTGAAGCTTAAGAATCTATGTTTGACTCTCCAGATCCCACTTAAGCCAGATGCACAATGGTGAGGCAAGCGCAAGGTCACACATGCCCACTGGGTGGCGCAAGCATCTGGAGATGGATAACAGTGCCTGAGGCCCTGGTATGTCAATTTTCCCTCTCTCTCCCTCTCTTCCTTTCTGTCTCTCTCTGTCTCTCTTACAAAAAGGGGGGGGGGAGCTGGAGAGATGGATCAGTGGTTATGCGCTTGCCTGTGAAGCCTAAGGACCCGGGTTCAAGCCTCAATTCCCCAGGACTCATGTTAGCCAGATGCACAAGGGGGCGCAAGCGTCTGGAGTTCGTTTGCAGCAGCTGGAAGCCCTGGCACACCCATTCTCTCTCTCTCTCTCTCTACCTCCTTCTCTCTGTTGCTCTCAAATAAATAAATTAAAATAAACAATTTTTTTTTAAAAAAAAAAGGGTCTACACATGAAAGATGCTACAGTACAATTTAACTTCTCTTCCCTGCTGAGTCAGATTTATCCTACCTGTGAGTCTATATTGCCCCTCTTGCTTTCCACTATTGTTTGTAATAACGTTCAGCGTTTGAATTCAAAGGCTTTGTAAGCTTTTAAATTTCTCTGTTACCTCTAGAACACACAGGTGCTTGTCTAAACATGCCGCCTGCATCTTATTCTTGACTTCCTGGGTTCCTAACCTAGATCGCCAATTCTCTAACCATCCCTCTCCTTCCTGTCTACCCAAATGTTGCTCCTTATGTCAGGACACAGATTCCCCTTTTCTTTCCCTGATAATGAAGTAGATCTGTGACTTGCATTAGCCAACAGGTACAGAGGAACAACAGATTGGGATCTCTGAGCTCAGGCCTCAATAGGTGCTATTTTCTCTCCCTGGGAACCCAGCTGCCATGCTACACAGAAACTTCTGATAAACTACAAGGTGCAAAGGAGCTCCCTGAAGAGTTTGCTGCTTACTTATATATGCCAATTTGTCTACTCCAGGCCACCTGCACATTTGATCAAGCACCTCTGCATGTCTCAGTGAAGGTATCTTTTAGATGAAGTTGACGTACAATCCACAGACTTAAGTGAAAACAGTCTCCCCACAATCACAAGAGCGGGTTCCTTCAAATAATTTGGGGGCTTATGAAGAAAGGGAAATCCCTAGAAGAAGAGGATATTTTTTTCATCAGAGTGAAGTTGTGACATCCACTTCCTGTTTAGTTCTCCAGCCTTTTGGATGTCCATCTTGAAGATTTTGGACTTGCTGCTACAAACACACACCCCCCATACACACCATTCTATGGGTGCTGTGTTTCTAGAGAACACCAAATATAGCAGAGGGCAAAAAGGCCACAGATGATGTACAACAAGAAATCTTAGATGTTTTTCAACAAGTGAATGCATCTAAAGTGACAAAACACAAGAGCCAACCGAGCAGTCCCTGACATAGTTCTTTAATTTATTTGCAAGCAGAGGGGAAGGGAGAGGGAGGGGAAGATGGAAGGGGTACACCAGGGCCTCCCGTCTCTGCAAACAAAATTCAGATGCACACACCACTTGGTGCATCCAGCTTTACGTGGGTGCTAGGGAATCAAACCGAGGTCATTAGGTTCTGCATGCAAGTGCCTTTACAGCTGAGCCATCTCTCCAGCCCCCTCAACAATTGTTTTTTTTAAGAAAAAGTAATAACTCATTGATTTTTATGAAGCCACTAGCCACACGACACTAAATAAGCAAAAACCCTTTGGGCACTCACTCCCACTCTAGGCATGAGCTTAGTCTTAGAGGAGAATCTAAAGTGAGTTGGTCATTGTAAATTATCTAAGCTCTGGTCATCAAAGCCCCAATTTTATTCGTATCAAATATTTGGACTCATGTACCTCTATTTATCATTTATGGGTCTTTAAGACGTAAATTATCTACATGGATTCCTTCCAGCTTCAGCTGTTATTTAGGGCTGTTATTTAGAAAAACAGGAACGAGAAATCCAGTCAAAGATATTCTGCAAGGAAAGAAAAGCTTAGCCATTATACTCAAACACCACAGCCCCTAGAGGCTCTGAGTCACAAAATGGAGTCATTGGAATGCAAGAAGGTCCACTGCAGAAGTGACTGGGTCACTTGGTGACATGCAAGAGGAATAATCGGATACCACCTCACGTCCCAAGAGAACGCTGTTTGTGAATGGGCAGTGCGCAGGAGCCTTTGAGAACCGACGAGGAATGAAGTCAATTAAATCCCGACTATCACTGCCGGAGGAGAATGTCATGCTGCGGCTACCTTGAGATTCGGGCTGTGGGTTCGGGCAGTGCTGGGACTCAAGGCGGATGATAAACGTGCCTGCCGAGCCCCGTGCAAAGCTGCTCAGAATAAAAATGTAGTGTAGTGTCGGGCATGGCATGGATCTGGCTGCAGAAAAGTAATGTACGTGAGGGTACGTTTGTTTATGTCAACAGAGCAAATGCAACATCTGGATTAGCTGAAGTTCTATTTTGACTTAATTTTCTGGAGCTCAGTTAATAAAAGTATAACAGTAGGGGCTGGAGAGATGGCTTAGCGGTTAAGACACTTGCCTGCAAAGCCAAAGGACCCAGGTTTGACTCGCCAGGATCCACATAAGCTAGATGCACAAGGGGGCACACACATCTGGAGTTTGTTTACAGTGGTTGGAGGCCCTGGCGTGCCCATTCTCTCACTCTCTCTCTCTACCTGCCTATTTCTGCATCTATCTCTCTCAAATAAATAAAAATATTTTTTAAAGTGTAAGAGTATTAAATAGCATGGCAATACTTGGTATGAAATCTTATTAGCTCTAAGCACTGTTTTCCCACTCCCAAGAGAAAAATATGAGCATGGTGGTGAATGCCTTTGATCCATGCTCTCGGAAGGCTGAGGTAAGAGGATCACTGTGAGTTCAAGGCCATTCTGGGACTACCAAGTGAGTTCCAGGTCAGGCTGGGATAGAATGAGACCCTATGCATGAAAATAAAGAAAGAAAGGCTGGGGAGATGGCTTAGCGGTTGCCTGCAAAGCCAAAGAACCTCGGTTCGGTTCCCCAGGACCCATGTAAGCCAGATGTACAAGGGGGCACATGCATAGAGTTTGTTTGCAGTGGTTACAGGCCCTGGTGTGCCCATTCTCTCTCTCTCTCTCTCAAATAATAAATAAATAAAAATTATTTTAAAATAAAGAAAAGAAAAAAATCATGAGCACTTTGTCTCAACACACCCTGTTGATGGAACACTCCAAGTACAGTGAACACTACTCATTTTTATATAATTAATTAGACAAAATACAAAATGTCTCTCCTATTTACCCATGGAGCTGTGTTAACTAATTATATGGTCTAGCTATGGTGTCATCAAAATACTCCATTTTAGACACCTGGAATCTGCTCTGGTGCTGCCAAAGTTTCCATGTCAGATATGTACTATCAGGTCAGAATTGTGTGGGCAATCGTTGCAGCAGCTTCACTCTCCCTGAAATCAGTTAACCTGAGACATGGCATCAAAAAAACGCTTCTTGTGATTGACACCTCTGCCACCCCTACCACCTCCGACTGCTCTCTATAATCCTTTTGATAACAGTCAGCCACAGCGCCTTATTGAGTTCCTATGACATGAAAAAGTATTCCACTGGAGGAAACGGGCATCGAATTGAAGATACGGAGAAAGCTTCAACTCAAGAATTTTATCACCTTTCAGATAAGATCTTAAAATGCTTTCCTTTAATCATAATCCAATAAAAAATGTACAAACCAATCTTGCTGTAACTTTCTGCCACACCTATCTCTTTCTATTGCAGACACATGAGCACCTCTGGCTAAGAATTCATAGGCCCTCTTCCACCTCAGTGTTTCTACTCAGCCCGTCCCCACTTCCTGGACTCCAAGAGACAAGGGGCTGGCAGTCTCCTCTCCAAGACTCTGCCCATGCTAGCCCTCAATGCAGTTTGATAATTACGAATTTTCACCTTGGTTTATTTTCTATAACACACTCTAAGGGTTACTCCAATTCATTCCATCTTTCTTTTGTTTTCTGTTTCTCTAAATAGTAAGTTTTCTCTCTCTCCTCTCTCTCTCTCTCTCTCTCTCTCTCTCTCTTTCTCTCTCCCTCTCCCTCTTTCTCTCTCCCTCCTCCTCTCTCTCTCTCTCTCTCTCTCTCTCTGTGTGTTTGTCTGTGCACGTGTGGAGGCCAGTGGTCAATCTCAGATGCCTTCCTCAATTGCTCTCCGATTTATTTTTAATTCTTTTGTAGTTTATTCATTATTTATCTGAGAGAGAGAAGAGAAGTTAACAGAGAGAATGAGGGTGGGTGCACAAGGTCCTCCTGCCACTGCAAACGAACTCCAGATGCATGCACTGCTTAATGCATCCGGTTTACGTGGGTACTGGAGAATCAAACCCCAGTTGTTAGGCCTTGCAGGCAAGCACGGTAACCTCTGATCCATCTCTCCAGCCCTTCCACCTTATTTTCAGAGATGGTCTCTTGATTGATGCTGGAGTCCATGGATTCAGCCAGCTCAGCCAGCCAGCATATCCCAGCAATACTCTTTCCTCCATCTCCTGAGCCTTGAAAATACAGGCATGGGGCATCACACCTGGCTTTTACATGGGTACTGGAGATCTGAACTCAGGTTCTTGTGGTTGTACAGCAAGCACTTTAACTGAGCCACCACCCCAGCCCAGTATTTCTGTATCTCAGCAAGATATTTTCTTCTGTACTGAGTGGGCATGATGAAATTGTTGTATCATTTTCCTTAGTCATACACACTGCATTATCTTCACCCGATAGTCCTTCTGATGTTGACTATGCAACACATGTGTAATCTCAACCCTACTTGGAACATGCATGTACCACTGAAAGCTCCTTTCTCCCAAGCACAGAAAGGCAGTATGATAAAGTGGTCAAACGAGGCCTTTCAAGTTAAACCTCCTGCCTTAAAAGCCCAGTAACATCCCCTGCTTGTAATGACTTCTCCCTCCATTAGCCCCACTCTTCCAAAACGCAAATGATCATGACAGAACATTCCATGGGCGTTTTATGAAGAATAATTTTAGCTAATAAATTCAGAACTTTTTTTTTTTTGAAGTAGGGTCTCACTCTGGCTCAGGATGCCCTGGAATTCACTATGTAGTCTCAGGGTGGCCTTGAACTCACAGCGATCCTCCTATCTCTGCCTCCCGGGTGCTGGGATTAAAGGTGTACACCAGCATGCCAGGCACATTCAGAACTCTACAGGGTATGTAGTAAGCACTCAAAACATTGGTATTTATTACTACATTTAGTCTTCCTTACATTCTTTCCCTCCATTATTTTCTTAGTTCTTCCACATTCTAGACAAATTTTCTTTCTTACGCCAATGTCTAGTTTTTGGAAGAGTGGTTTATATTTACTGAGAAAACTGTTCGTACTGAAACGGGCTAGGAGCACCGGTTGCTTGTTTTCTGATAGGTAGTCAGCTAGGGACTGGCCTTTGGAAACATGGGTGTCACCTTGCCTGCCCTGGAAAAACTGGCACCCACTTCTGATCCAGTATCATCCAAGATGGCTACAAGCAGCAGCACTTTGGTAGCAACTTCCTGCTACTTCCTCAGCTTAGCACACCTGTGGGCTGGTCCTTCCTTCCTGAGCCTCCTGAGCCTGCCAACCACACAGGTCTGATGGCAAAATTCATCCTAACTGGATTTTAAAAATATTTAATAAGTAAAATTTTAATTTAATTAATTTAAATTAATAAGTAAATTTAGTAAGTAAATATTTACTTACAAGGAGGAGAGACAGACAGAGAATGGGCATGCCACAGCCTCTAGCCACTGCAAGCGAACTCCAAATGCATGCTCCACTTGGTGCACCTGGCTTCATGTGGGTACTGGGGAACTGAAGCTGGATCATTAGGCTTTGCAGGCAAGTGCCTTAGCCACTGAGTCACCTCTCCAGCCCAATGGATGCTTGATCCATATAAACTGGCCTGGTCTGCACCCAAACCTCTTTGTCCCTTACTCCTGTCCTTCTTGTTGGTTCTTGGTCCCTCTGACAAGCTCTTGTCTATTTCCCAATGTGAGGGGTTAGGTATGGAATTTCTCCTTGTCCGGACCTTTCCTAGTTTACTTTTGGGTGATTTCCTGTCCTGCTACGTGTGTATGGTCTCTTTTTAAAACTCTGAGCCACTTGGTCTATATTACTCTTCTCTTACCCACTACGAAAAAGGAGATCTTTTGGCTTGGGCCTTCCTGTTTGCCTTTCCACCTGATGTTAACTACCTCTAAAATAAATCTCATAATTCATAATCTACCCTTCTCTGAGTCTGCATTTTCAATTAGTTGGTCACTTGGACAAGGACCCAAGTTTGGGTTCCACAGAGCCTGGCATCTCTTGCATCTTCATGAACATAGAATTCCTCCCAGGATTCCAAAAATCCTTTACCAATACCTGCTTGATTCAGCTTCAGGTAATTTTCGCTACAAACCAAATGCCTGTAATTTCCTAGACTTTAGCTCTCAAGTTCTGTGCCCCCCCACACACATCCTACCACCCATTTCTTGTCCTTACATTATCTTTGTGGCACGCATGTGCTTGTGTGCATCTGTGCAGACATGTATGTGTAAGTCAGAGGGACAATGAGAATATTCTCACCTTCCACCTCATTTGAGGCACACAGTCTCTTGTCATTCACCATTACAGACACCAACGTGAGTGGGCTCCTACTTTCTGGGATTCTCCTATCTCTATCTCCCAGCCTCACCATGGTAGGGCTGAGATTACAGCATTGTTGCATTGTATCCAACTTTTTTTTTTCTTTTGAGAGTTCTGGAGTCCAAACTGAAGAACTCACATTTGCATGGCAAGTGCTTTATCCACTGAGCCACCCAGCCAGGCTTCAAAGGTCTATCTGTATTCTTCACTTCCCCACACTCCATTGCTTTTCCTTGCTGTACCTGAATCGCTCTCGATGCCCTTGGTCATTCTCTCTTACTTTGCGTATTTTCCTTCCATGTATGCCTAAGTTGAGCAGTTCCCTGAGGTGTGTCTTGACCCTCCCTTCATCTCTGTTTCTCACATCGAGTTCATCACGTGGATGCTCAGTGTGTAAAACACATCTCACATCCTAAGGAAAAACAAGGTGTTTGAGCACCTTGCATAGCCATTATGTTAGCATACTGTCTGGAAGAACATTAGATGCAAGCAGAATCTTGCTATTCTAGGCCATCAATTTTTTTTTTTTAATTTCCTGAACAACAGAAAAAAGAAGGGGAGATGTGGGAAATAACAGCGTTTTAAGGTTGTAGAGGAACCAAGTGTCACTATCATCATGACTCAGTCTAAGAAAACTTTTCTTCTATAGCCCTCATAAATGGCATTAATCACCGCTGACATAGGACTGATGCTTCTTTAAAATAATGGTTTATCTACAATGGGGGAATACCTGCAACCCACTGAGGAGCGTCCCCAGTGGAATGTAGGTAGGGACGAGGGAAATGAGGGCACCAACACATGATGCATCCATACTAAATATGTTGTTAATAATAATAGTAACAAACATAAAAAGAGAGGCAGAAGAATGTGGTTTAATTAAAAATAAATACGGGTTTATAAACCGGTAATGTTTCCCTACAAAGTAATATGATTTCCAACCAACTGGAATTTTTATTTCCTTGTTTTCTGAATTCACACCCAATGCGCAACCACTGAGTCCCACAACGGGATCAACTGCCTGCTGCAAATGCATCTGGACGATGCCTGCATTTACAGACATAAAAAACAACTATGCTTCGCTCCATGTCTTCTGAACAAAGGCCAGGAAACAGCAGCAAGGCTGGAGTTTGACTTCAAAGAACCAAGTGGCACTTACCATTTATTGAGGTGTCTTTATTTAAAATTATTCTTTCTAACTTGAATTGTCTTTTCATTTCCTTAGCCCACATTTTGATGGCTCTCTGCTCAGTCTTCTCTAATCCATCATTTCCCCTTTTCCCTTGAATCTGTAAGTGACAATTGTCATCACTCTAATTACTGGACAGCATCTTGGGATGAGTACAGACCAGAGACTTGCTAATTGGGAATTTGGAGAAAATTCCACAGTGTCTCAACTAGTGAAAATTCTCTTTAAATATGAAGATGAAGTGTCCCGGGCTTAGAGAAGATGTGATGGCTATAGGTGTGGACAGTGTGAGAGGAGATTTTTTGTTATTGTGGTTGTTATTTACTTATTTGAAAGCAGAGAGAGATAGAGATAAGAAAACAGACAGAATAGGCATGCCAGGGCCTCCAGCTGCTGCAGACAAACTGCAGATGCATACACCATCTTGTGCATCTGACTTTATGTGGGCACTAGGGAATCCAACTTGGGTCATTAGGCTTTGCAGGCAAGCACCTTCACAGCTAAATGAGCTTTGCAGTCCCAGTGAGAGGAGATCTTCAAACTAACACAGCTGAGCTATTTGCAAGGACCAAAGCATTTTGAATAAATATAAAAATAAAATAAAAATAGCTTTCCATAAAAAATGTAGATTTTCAATTGAAATATTAAGAAGTAATTACATTCTGTCATTTATGGAGCAAAAGCTGACAGGCTGTAGGAATATAAATGAAAAATTCATAACAACTTGGAAGCATGAGATGGATTGTGGAGGTCTGGGGTTCAAATTTCACACTTCTCAGTCTCCAAACAAAAGAATGGTACCCCATGTGAATGCTGCAGTTTGCTCACAGAGGTACAAGGTATACTCTGATATTCACTAAAAACGCAGGGTTTCATCATTGTGAGAGGAAGTGACCTTGACTTGACATCTGTTACTAGGAAAGTGTTTGCAAAATAATTGCAAGAAAACCATCTCCTTGAATATGTAGCATTTAATGAAGATTTGAAAACAGTTTGATGTAAAAAGGCGAGAGTGAAACTTCTCTTTGAGCAACGTTTGAAAGGCACAAACAGAAAACAAATGACTTGAAGCATCCTCAAGGTTAGTTCCCGAAACACCGTGAAAGGAGGGGTCCCTGAGGCAAAGAAAGTTGGTTGACACACAGGGTAGCAAGTTAGACTACAAAATTCCAATTAAAAAAAAAAAAATCGCAGGACAACAAATACTATTTCTTGTGGTAAAACCATCATAGAATGACTAAAAGAATCTTAAAATAATCTGTACATTTAGCTGATGTGGGATGGAAATACACAGTTGAGATTTTTGTAAGGTAGCTGCACTTACAAAATAGTCTCTCTAGGTGTTTTGCTTCTGAAGTAGTTGAAAGTGGAATCAGTTAAAAAAAAAAAAAAACCTTAAGCAAGGTTTGAACACTTTAATTATCAAGATATTGACTAGAAAAATTATTGAACTCCAGTCTCTGCTAAGAAAATCCTTGAACACATGAATGAGTGTCAAAGGAACACATCCCTGAATGCTAGAGCAACAATTTTTTTTTCCTTTATCTAAAAAAAAATAAGATTAAGCTAATACTGTGTCAGCCACTCTGCTGGATCCTAAGATTTTAACTCTGAATAAAGCGGACATAGTCTTAGCTTTAGAATGTTTACATCTACCAAGAAACCGTTCCAATTTTTTTCCTTGACCTTGCTCCATACTTAAAATGGAAAAATTGCAAAAGGCAATGTTTTGGTATTCATTATTGTTGCTAAAAATTGTACATAATGAGAAAAGTACTCAGGGTTAGGATTTTCAAGCTCAATTAAATTGGATCGTCTTCATGTGAACAGCAAAGACGTTTTGGGAAGAAGCCCTAATATCACAACCTAATTTACTTTTTCACACTTGTTCCCTTAAATGTCTGAACATTCTTATTCCATGACAGCAGGAAAAATTATGGAGACATTTTTAAGAAGTGCGCGTGACAAAATTGTGACACCAAATAGAAATCAGAGCAGTGAATAAAGATATGGCATGAGTCTCCATTTTGTCATGCTTATGTGTGACCAAAAATGACACTAACCGCAAAACAAAGGTATTTCATGGAAAATGCAAACAGATGAGGAAGAGTGAGAAACGGGGTTGCCTTTTCTCCTCTCACTCCACTGTGAGCACAGGAGAGGCTATAGTTCCAGACTCAGGCATATTCCTAGAACACAGAATAGTGTCCCCAGAATGCTACATATTCAAAGAATTTGGTAATTAAACACATGCATCGAAATAGAGCATAAACTCATCTACTACTGAATGAAACCAGAAAAATGTTCTAGTGTGACAAGAACATGGAGCGATACACATTATAGCTGTAAGCACCAATATGCATATGTTTGCATATGTACTAAAACAAATGATACTAAAGCGAATTGCGTCTTGACTTATGTCACCAAATAATCTCAGTTTAGACTTGGGTTTAGTCTGGTGCCCAGGGTATGGTAACGAACTGATCTCTTGCTTTATAGCCCCTCTTGGGTATCATGCTCTCAACTACCTTTAACTTCCAGAAAAAAAAAATATATATATATATATATTGCAATCAGTTTCAGAAATCAGAAATGTGAGTTTCAACATTGCTGGACAAACCCCAACCAGAAATGGCTGATGGGAGGAAAAAGGATTTATTTGGGGCTTACAGATTCCAGGGGACATCATCAATAGTGGGAGACACTGGCTCCTGGATCCAAGCCGAGACCCCTCCGTACAGCCAATGAGCACACCCGGAGCTCCAACTGCTGTCCACACACCTTAGGGGTGGACTCGAGATCCGTCCCCAAACTCACTTTAGGCCTAGACTCCGAGATCCACCCCCTAGTGGCGTGTCCCCCTGTGGCAGAGATCTTGCCTGCTGGAAGTTCAACTTGTAAGCTTAATTTTAACAGGACACCTGAGTCTACGGTTATCACGTTCACACTACAACACACTCTGAAATAGTCCTCTCACGTTCAAGCTCCCTTCTCATTTCTCTACCTGGGAGTGATTCTTTCCAATTTACACTCAGACTCTACCTGCCCCCCACATATACCAGGCCCAGCCCCTAATTTCCAATTGCATCACCACTCCACTAAACTGGACCTTCTCCTTCCGTCCTCATTGCTGCCAGGCTGAGAGACTGCCAATGTTTCTGTCCATTTCTTCTGTCTTTTCTGTTTCTCTCTTTTCTCTAAAAACGCACCTTTATGGGCTGAAGAGATGACTTAGCAGCTAAATGTTTGCCGGTGAAGCCTAAGGACCCTGGTTCGAGGCTCGATTCCCCAGGACCCACGTTAGCCAGATGCACAAGGGGGCGCACACATGTGGAGTTTGTTTGCAGTGGCTGGAAGCCCTGGTGTGCCCATTTCTTTCATTTCTTTCTTCCTCTCTCTCTCTCTCTCTCTCTCTCTCTCTCTCTCTCTCTCTCTCTCTCTCTGCTTCTTTCTTTCTCTCTCTCTGTCATTCTCAAATAAATAAATAAAATAAACAAAAAAAAAGTTTTAAAAAAATGCACACCTTTGTGAAGTTCCTTTAATTCTGTCCCTTTATGTCAATAGCCATTAGCCTGGATCACACTTCTCTCGCTGCCTTCCTGAAATAGCGTTAACTTTTTCTACTTGGTTTTCCTCGGTATAAGTGTTCTTTTCCCCTCTTCCACTCATGCCTAAATCCTAGCTCTTTTCATTTCACTCCTAAGTCAAAACTTTGTGGTCACCACTCATGGCAGAGAATCACCCAGTCTCTGGCTATACAGTCACACTCAATGAGATGTCTACTGACATATTGGCATTTCTATTGAAGCTTTCTCCCACAGGTTTTTTTTTCTAATTTTTATTTATTTATTTATTTTATTTATTTTGTTTTTTCAAGGTAGGGTCTCACTCTAGTCCAGGCTGACGTGGAACTCACTAAGTAGTTAAGTCTCAGGCTGGCCTCAAACTCTCAGTGATCCTCTTACCTCTGCTTTCTAAGTACTGGGGTTAAAGGTGTGTGCAACCACACCCAGCTATTTTTTATTTTCATGGCCCTGAGTGTGTGTGGGTGTTTGTGCACATGTGCGTATGTGCATGTGTAAATCACAGACTGACACTTGTGTCTTCCTCCAAAGCTCTCCATTTAGTTTACATTTAAGTGAGGCAGCGTCTCTCACTAGAATACAGAACTCCCAAGTTTTGGCATGTCTAGCTAGCCAACTAGCTCATGGAATCCCTTTTCTCTGTATCCTCAGCACTGGGATTATAGATGTGCCACCACACCCACCCAGCATTTATGTGAGCACGAGGGATCTCACCTCCAGTCTTTGCTCCTGTTTGGAAAGTGATTTATCCACTGAACCAGGTCTCCAGACCATCCCACAACTCTTGGTTTGCTTTCAGAACATTTCCAGACTCAGCTTTACATATATATGCACATATAGATAAAACTTTGATCTTTGATCGCTCCTCAGTTTACCCTCCTCATGATTCCTGCATTCTGGGCTTTCAAAACATACTGATTTTCTGAATAAACAAACCCTTGACTTTCTGTAAAACTTTTCCAGTCTCTTCCAAATCCCTCCAGTTAGACAATTCCCTCCATCCTCTAAGCATTTGCTGCCTATGTTCTGCATTCCAATATATGTGGCTGGGTGCCTCTGGCCTCCCCACTCAAGTGAAAATTTCTTTATGGCTATCACTATTATTAAGGAACTAAGAATTCTTACACATCGAGCCTTGTTGGTACACAGCTATAATCCTAGCACTAAATGTGATGGAGAAACAAGAATCACAAGCTGGAGGCCAGACTAGACTACCCACCAATACTCAGTATTAGAAGTACCAAACACAAGAACTTTATATTCCCAAATTGGTGGAGAGCAGACAAGTGCTGTAGTTTGGATAAAAGGATGTGCTGTGGGTGTGGCTGGCAGTGTGTCTATGACAGTCGGTGACATGTCACTCCCACCTTCAGCGATATGGGAATTTCACCTATGATGACTGACGTCTTCCATCTCTGATACCTAAATCCTCAGTTAGTTCAGGTACACACATCAATACGTTCTTAGACCCCAAATGCAGCCTCCATGACCACTCCAATCCCATTAACACCAGGAGCTCTTGGCACAAGTGCTGAGAGTCTGGAATAATGAAGTCAATTAATCTCTATGCCCTAAAATCCCTAACATGCAAGACATCTATCTGCCAACAACTATAACCCTGGAAGAGTGGCTTCATGTCCAGAATCAGGAGAGCTGAAAGCGGCAAGCCAGGTATTTTCTGCAAATTATTGATTCTTACGCCAAGATCGAAATATATATAGTCACCTTGGCAGTCACCATGAACCAGCCCTTTAACCAGCAACTCGATTTCAAGATAAATCCACACTGCATCATCTTTTTGATCTACAGACACCGTGGAATCTTTAGATTCATTGCTTTAGTTGAATGAAATCTATGTGGCTGTGGAGAACACATGAGTGTGGCAAGCAACTCAATCCCCTGCCACCTCACTTGTGCAAGAGGATGCTTCCTTCCCCTCGAACACCCACATCGTCCTGGGCATCTATGGCAGCTCCAGACTTTAATGAGTGTGGAAGATAAAGAAGAATGAGTGAACCATCACTAAAGACACTGCTTCATCCATGAACACCAGAGGGATGACTTTGACTCAACATGCATTAATGAATCACAAAAATGTTAGAGGTTGGGCTGGAGAGATGGCTTAGTGGTTAAACGCTTGCCTGTGAAGCCTAAGGACCCCGGTTCGAGGCTCGGTTCCCCAGGTCCCACGTTAGCCAGATGCACAAGGGGGCGCACGTGTCTGGAATTCGTTTACAGAGGCTGGAGGCCCTAGCGCCCATTCTCTCTCTCCCTCTATCTGTCTTTCTCTCTGTGTCTGTCGCTCTCAAATAAATAAATAAATTTTAAAAAAATGTTAGAGGTTGTTCGTGTGGCTAGCAGATTTCAAAGGAAATCACACATGACGGAGGCTTCCATTGTTCACAGCCACCTCAGTTCCCAGCATATCCTGTTGCTGCAGAGTAAATCAAAACAAGCGTCAGGAAGATAAGGCCAAAAAAAATAATAATAATAGTAATAACAAAAGGCTGGACCCTAAGGACAAACCTACACGCTGCTGCAAGAATTTAGAACAGCAGCATGCGATGTCCAGCCATAATTCACATGGGTGCTACCCTAAGTCTGAGTGTGAATTGAAGCCAAAGTGGATTTCAGTCAGCTAACTGGCTCATGAAAAAATAATGTGTTCATAGAGATCATTTAAAGCAGTCTTTTTACTGACTGCCAAGCCAACGGTCTTTGTCCAGCAATTCCACACTTAAAAACTTATGCTACATAAATACATGGATAGTTAACTATTGAAATATCTGTGAAATTAAGCAAATGGTACAATGAGTGGGAGATAGACAGGAGAGGAAGAAGAAGAGAGAACCACATTCATTACAGTTTAATATAATAAATTTTAGCCCACAGGGAAAATGATCAAAGTTGACATAACCACAGGCATAGGAAATGTTATACAATAGATTAAAGAGAAATGAAGAAAAATTAGAAGTAACAGTGGTAAGATATGAGCTTTATTTTGTAGCTATTATGCTGAGAGGTTGTAAGGAAACACTTCATTACTAACTGGTTAGTGAGACACTATTAATTATAAATTGTCCTTTTAATAGAGCTTTGGAAATAAAAGACTTTCATAATTCATGAAAATACAATAAAGTTTTATTACAGATGAGACATCTAAGAAAAATTATGGCCTTGATGAAGACAGTAACAAATAGAATTAATGACATACTGAAGGGAATATAAATCTAGTCATCTTTACACTGTGGAAAGTTGGCATTTATCCATTTAATTTGATCAATAAGTTTAGTCATAATGAAGAACTTAGTCTTCTTACAATGATGAAATTAACTACATATTTTCTCCTTCACTAGTGGGCTCTCATTTGAGATTTAATGTACTATTTTTTTAAACTTTTCTCATTAATGATCTCAAAACACTCTAGTTTTGAAGCCATTCCATACCTCATTAAGAATTCATAATATTTATTCTAAACAAGGAAGGTATGCACCCCAAGCAATGCATTGCTCTGATGTAAAGGAAAGCATCTTGTGGACTTTGAAATTGTACAGACATGCATTAAAATCCTGTTTTCTCCAGGCAGGTTACTAAACTTCTTGAGCTGTTTTCTTGTAATATACAATGGGGGAAGGAGTAATTTACTGGATATGGTACCTGTGAGACATAAATAAGATAATACATGTGAGGCGCTTGCCACAGACCTTTCTAAAAAGTGGTATTTCTTTAAAAAATTAGTCTCATGTATTTATGTCCAAGTGTGTGAGAGGGCACACTATAGTCTTTTTCTATTGCAAATGAACTCCAGACACAAGCGAAACTTTACTGGGGTGATGGATATATATGTAACCCAGGCCAGCACGCTTTGCAAGCAAGTATCTGCAGCCACTAAATCATTTCGCCAGATCTCCAAAATGCTATTTAAAAATATATCATTTTTTCCCTTTTGTCACTTACCCCATGTCCTTTTAGGTAAAGATGTAAAACAAAGGTATTATATACTTGGGAGACTTTGTTTCTATTTAAAACTCCTTATAAAGAGAGACTGCATCCATTGTTGAAATCTATTTTGCAGGATTTGAAGAAGTGAAGTTCTTTCAAAATGCATTGTCTTTTTATGGACATCATGAAACTACACACACACACGCGCGCGCGCGCGCGCACATACACACATGCACAAAATGGGGCAAATATTTGGAACATATAAGGAATGCCAAATATTTAATATCAAAACAAAAAATAACCCTATTATAAAGCAGGAAATAGACCTACATGGATACTTCTACAGAGATCTTACAAGTGGCTGACAACTTCATAAAACAATGATTAATAAACAAAACCATAGTGAGATATCATCTCACCCCAGTAAATATGCTAATATCAAAAAGACTAATGGTATTGGCATCGTGGCTCACGCCTTTAATCTCAGCACTCAGGAGGCAGAGGTAGGAGGATTTCTGTGAATTTGAGGCCACCCTGAGACTACACATTCGATTCCAGGTTGGCCTGGGCTATATTAAGACTCTACCTTGAAAAAACAAACAAACAAAAATAACAAAAGACTAAAGGTAACAGGTGCTCATGGAAGATGTGTAAGAAAGGGAACCCTTGTACACAATTGGTGGGGATATAAATTAGTGGAGTCATTATAAGAGGCGGTAGAGTACTTCCTCCAAAAATTAAAAATAGTAAAGCAGCAGTTATGGAGTCAAGAGGAGGCAATAAGGGGATAAAGATGCTCAAACTGCATGTATGTAAAAATGTCAGAATAGGTCTGGAGAAGCAGCTTAGCAGTTAAGGCACTTGTCCATAAAGCCTAATGACTGGAGTTCAAGTCCCCAGCACCCACATAAATCCAGATGCACAAAGTCACACATGCATCTGGAGTTTATTTGCAGTGGCTAGAGACCCTGGAGCACCCATTCTCTCCCTGTCCCTCTCCCTCTATAACTCTTTCTTCTCGGAAATAAATAAATAAGCTATATAAAGAATTTTTTAAATGTCATAACAAAACCTATTATTTTGTATAAGTAACATACTAACCTTTGTGTGTCTGTGTTTACATGTGTTTGTGTGTGAGGACATAGGTGCGCATGTACCACAGTGCATGTATGGAGGTCAAAATATCCTGTCTGAGGCAGGGTCATGCCTGTGTTTTCCAGGTTAAGTGGCCTGTGAGTTTCCAGAAATTTCTCTGGCCTCTGCCTTCCTTCTTATCCTACACTCAGGGTAAGATTTCAGATTCTACCTTAATATGAGTTCTGGAACTCTTCTATTTCACAAGATCATTCATCTTCCCCTGTGACAACAGCTAAAATTTGCCAAATTAGCAATATTTCTGAACATAATTCACTACCATTCTACTTCTCATATCATACAATAGACCCCTAGTCTTGATCATATTAGTATCTTTTGAAAAATATTTTAATTTGATTTATTTATTTGAGAGAGAGGGAGTGGGCACACCAGGGCCTCCAGCCACTCCAAACAAACTCCAGCTGCATGCACCACTTTGTGCATCGGAGTACTGGGGAATTGAACCTGGGTCCTTTGGCTTTGCAGGAAAGCACATCAACCACTAAGCCATCTCCCCAGCCTCCTACCAACTCCAAATATGTTGGTGGTCCTGAAGGGAAGTCATCTTATTCTTGGTTTAATGCAACAATCTTGTATATAATTGTATAGTTTCAAGATGTGTTCTAGTCCTATCCAGAGGGAAGGCCCGTTCCTCAGTGTCAAAACGACAATAGCCACACAAGGAACTTGTGTCATTGTGTTCAGTTTCCTTTCATTCTTTTTCTGGATGAGGACAAATAAACAGAGGCAGTCACCCCACCATGACTGTCCAGGCTTCCCCACTTAACATTCCTGAGCACCGTTTGACATCAAAATAAATTCTGATTACAATGTAAGCGATATATTTTTATCATGTTCTTGCAAATAGGTTTTGAGTTTCCCATCTATTCACCAAACCGGAGACAGTGCTCTCTCGTAATTTTCATTACTTCTTAAGGTGAGAAGTTTAAATCTCACCAGTACAAGCACAGAAGATGCATTTGCCTATCCGTAACCTCTGTCAGACACAAACTAAGGTTATATTAGCGCCTAAGAAAAATCCTCCTGTGGGTTTTATAATACAGACTTGGGATACGCCATTAAAGTAGCCGAGTCTTTTGATTATGCGGGCATGTGTGGGTGTGTGTGTGTGGGTATGTACATGTCATGGCATAATTTATGGGAAGTCTGAGGACAACCCCAGCGTATTTATCCTCTCCACTTTGTTTGAGACAGGGTCTTTCTCTTTTGTTTTTTGTTTTTTTTTTTTTCTTTCTCACTTTTTTTTGTGCTAGCCTGGCAGTCCCATAGGCTTCTTGATTCTCTAGGCTTTGCATCCCATTGCCATGGGCAAGCTGCATTACAGCCACCTGTCGTCACTGTACATGTGAATGCAGATGAGGACAGAAGAGCTGGACTCTTTCTAGCAAGCTTGTAACCAAGCTCTGCAAGCCACCTCCGCCACCTCCCACTACCTACGGTAAGACCATGTACTGCTGTCCACAGAGGCTTTTTGCACGACAGCATCCACATCCCCAGTTGGACATGAGCTACGGGTGGCTATCTTTTTTCTTCTAGTGGCCTGAGATGTCATCGTTTCCTGTCTCTACCTGTTCATCAATATTCTTCACAAAGAGTCCACTGCTTGGGGAAAAACACAACGTTTGGATGTACAGTGACATTTTCTTAGAGTGACATAATACTCTTCTCCATGTCATTGACTTTACTATAACTTTGACCAAATGAATAAGCCCATTTCCCATTTATCTATGGTCATCTATTTTCATAGCTACATATTACATATGAATTGTTCCACTTTCTTTTTTTTTTAACTATTTTTTTTATTTATTTGAGAGTGACAGAGAGAAAGAGGCAGAGAGACAGAGAGGGAGAATGGGGCGCGCCAGGGCCTCCAGCCACTGCAAAAGAACTCCAGATGCACGCACTCCCTTGTGCATCTGGCTAACGTGGGTCCTGGGGAATCAAGCCTCAAACCGGGGTCCTTAGGCTTCACAGGCAAGCACTTAACCACTAAGCCATCTCTCCAGCCCAAATTGTTCCACTTTCTTCATCATGTGCACGTTTGGCTTAAGTTGCTATTGTTTTTCTTTTCAATTTTTTTCATTAACAACATCCATGATTAAAAAATATATATCCCATGGTAATACCCTCCCTCTGTCCCCCACTTTCCCCTTTAAAACTCCATTCTCCAGCATATCCCCTCCCCATCTCAATTAGTCTCTCTTTTATTTTGATGTCATGACCTTTTCCTCCTATTATGATGGCCTTGTGTAGGTAGTGTCAAGCACTGTGAGGTCATGGATATCCAGGCCATTTTCTGTCTGAGGGAAGCACGTTGTAAGGAGTCCTACCCTTCCTTTGGCTCTTACATTCTTTCCACCACCTCTTCCGCATTAGACCCTGAGCCTTGGAAGGTGTCATAGAGATATTACAATACTGAGCACTCCTGTCACTGCTTTCCAGCACCATGGTGCTTTCTGAGTCATCCCAAGATCACTGCCATCTGAAAAGAGAAGATTCTCTACCAAAAGTGAGAGTAACATGAATACCAGGGTATGAACATTAAGAGAAGTGCTTACTGGGCAATTTGATAAGCATAGTATACACATTTTTCCAGACAGTAGCAGACATTACACCCCTAGGGCTCATGACTACCCGTGTTTTAAGTTTTTAATATCAGGGATGTATTCCCTCCCATGGAGCGGGCCTCCAGTCTAATTGGAGGGCGGTTGGTTTCCACCATGACAGACGTGCCACTATTGTACCCGTTGGCTCATCTGGCCCGGCTGGCAAAACATAAGGCTTGCAGAGTTCACTGTTGAGTATCTTCACTGGTGATTTCTCTATCTCCCATTGAACTGCATGCAGAATGGCTTAAGTTGCTATTTTTAGAGGAAAATAACTAATTATGAGTAATATGCTTAATTGACATTAAGCATATGTATACTCAAAATTAGTGTCTCAGGCTGGGTGTGGTGAGGCATGCCTGTGGTACCAGTTCCTTGGCTGTTCAGTTGGGAGGAGCATTTGAGCTCAGGACTTGAACACACACACCTTAATGCTACAGTATAACAAGTCACACCACCGTGCAAATGAGTTTTTTAGTATTATGTAATTAATGAATATTAATTCTTTTAGTATTCTAAATGTTTGCCCTTGTACCATCTACTGTTAAAAATGTGATATTTTAAAGAAGGGGTCATTTTTCTAGCAATCTTACCATTTTTCTTTAAGGTTTTTTAAAAAAGATTATTTATTTTTGAGAGACAGGCAGAGAGAATTGGTATGCCAGGACCTAGCCACTGCAAAGGAACTCCAAATGTATACACCACCCTGCGCCTCTGGCTTTATGTGGGTCCTGGGGGAATCGAACCTGGGTTCTTGGCTTTGTAGGCAAGTGCCTTAACTGCTAATCCATCTCTCCAGCCCCTGTCTTTAAGATTCTTATAATTATATGATTCTGTCATGTTTCATAACTTTGTTCAGGGGAAAAAAAATTCCTCACTGCAAATGGAATATTTTGAATGTTTTGACGGATTGAAATACAAGTGCATGAAAAGCAGACTCACATAAATGCTGCTGATTCCATGATTCGACTAGCCCACTGCCGTCTTTCACAGAAAAACTCATCATTAAGTCATAAACTTCTCTGCATTTTATTTGAAGAAGGAATCATCCCATCATGGAGTGCTATACATATCTCAATGGTGGAAAGTAAAACTATTGCTCAATGCTCCTGTAATTTAGCCAATTTCTTCATAGAATGTTACAGATAAATAACCAAGATTCTATAGTATTATTGTGGCAATGTTGGTCAGAGTCTTCATTTCTTTTTTTTTTTTTTAATTTATTTATTTGAGAGCGACAGACACGGAGAGAGAGAATGGGCGCGCCAGGGCTTCCAGCCTCTGCAAACGAACTCCAGACGCGTGCGCCCCCTTGTGCATCTGGCTAACGTGGGACCTGGGGAACCGAGCCTTGAACCGGGGTCCTTAGGCTTCACAGGCAAGCGCTTAACCACTAAGCCATCTCTCCAGCCCTTCATTTCTTTTTGCAGGGGTAAAAAAGAAAGCAGGTTCACTTTTGTCATATCCTGGTCACTCTCTGACCAGGTGTCTTACATAGACTGGTCCTTTCAGTCGCTAGAACACCCTTTAATGCTCTGCTGTGATGCATGGCTTTTATGGCAACTTGGGAAAGAACTGACTTGCAAACTAAAGGGTATTTCTTATTACTTATGCATCCTTTCCATGTATGTGTTGTCTCCAAATAGGCACTGTGACTCTTTAGTAACTGCTGCTCTCATCTAGATGTTTCTATTTGCAGGAAATAAGCAAAGCAAACACAAACTGTTGGGCAAAGGAATTGCCATGGATGTCTAACACATTCTAACATAGGGAATTAAAGTTTGGGCTGGAGAGATGGCTTAGCGGGTAAGTGCTTGCCTGTGAAGCCTAAGGACCCCAGTTCGAGGCTCGATTCCCCAGGACCCACGTTAGCCAGATGCACAAGGGGCGCATGCATCTGGAGTTCCTTTGCAGTGGCTGGAGGCCCTGGCGGGCCCATATTCTCTCTCTTTCTCTCTCTCTCTGCCTTTCTCTCTGTGTCTCTTGCTCTCAAATAAATAAATAAAAATTGAACAAAAAAAATTTTTTAATAAATTAAAGTTTAACACAGACACTAACAGGTCTTTTCACAAGCAACAAGAAACAATGAACAGCTACACTGACATAACCACAGACATGAAATCACCGCCAAAAATGAGAAGGGAAAACAGGTTCAGTTGCTTAGGACAACAGAGAGCCATGACACCCACAAGCAGAGGCACTTGGTCCAAATGGCAACCGGCTCAGCATGTGGGAGGATGGCAGTTTGCTGCCCAGCCTGTGTACCCTGTGATGTCTTCGTTACGGGAGATCTCATCACACAGTGTAAATATCTGTTACATTTAATTAGACATCTAAGGAGAGGGTATGGCATAAAATCTCACAATAAAATAAAGCCTCGTTTGTGGACAAATAAAAGTTTCTGTCACATACAGGTGCTTTCTTCCCCTGCCTCGTTAAAGCTCTGCACTCCCAGCAACAATGACCCTTATATGAAAGAGCCTGGATCGAGCAGGAACAAAAGGGAGCTGAGCTGATTGGTGTCTGTATGGGGTAGCGCGTCTCTCTGTCTGGTTGTCTCCAACCTTTCCTGCAAGCTAAAGACAAGTAATTTAAAAATTGTTTGAGGGCTAGAGAGATGGCTTAGCGGTTAAGCGCTTGCCTGTGAAGCCTAAGGACCCTGGTTCGAGGCTCGGTTCCCCAGGTCCCACGTTAGCCAGATGCACAAGGGGGCGCACGCATCTGGAGTTCATTTGCAGAGGCTGGAAGCCTTGGCACGCCCATTCTCTCTCTCCCCCTCTATCTGTCTTTCTCTCTGTGTCTGTCGCTCTCAAATAAATAAATAAATAAATAATTTTTAAATTGTTTGAAACATATGTCTCCTTTGCAATAGCCTTAAATACCTAAATTATACATATGACATCATAGAGCAAATATCAATTCCTTCAAAGAAAATACATGTATGGGCATGGATGTTATGTCCACGTGAGATATATATAATATACCTATTTTATATATAGTCAGGAGTGTGGCTTATAAAAGAGCCGCCTGTTCTAAGCATTCTCATGTATTATCTCAGTTCATCCCCATAATCACAAATCATTTAAGCATGTATTATCCAGCAAGACAGAAAAGGCTAATAGCCTGGGCTCTTAACTTCTACCTTATCATCTTCCTCTGCACCGCACGGTGGGGGAACTGGGGAGAGTGGGTGGTGACATAAGAGGCAAGGTCCCTTATGTGGAGAGAAAAAGGGAAAGAAAGAAAAGTTTAAGAAAACCTCAAGTGTGCAGGTGAAAGGAGACGGGAAGTGGGAAGGGAAAGAACAACAGTCTATGGACAGCAATAAAATAAGGACACAGCATGAACTCAGTGTCCGTCTATATGACTCTCCTAATGAAACTGCAGGAAGATGAGAAACCCCTTCTTCTCATCTGAGCTCAAAACGCCGGGAACAGGCCCATCAAAATAAAATAAAATAAAATAAACACTCATAAAAAGAAAATACCAATTTCTGGATGAATCATATTTCCACTTCTGAAAATTGCCTGCTTTCTTCATTGTAAATAAGTTATTGGGTCTCCCCTGAACAAACTCATTGCAGCGTTTTCTATCTCGGTTGAAAACCCAAAAGACACTGCCCTTTATTAGCATCTCTTCCAAATGTCGCTTGTAGGCTATGCTGAAGATCAGAAGCACAAATCCCCAAGCAAGGTGTTACTAAAACAGTTCAGATGTCTGTCGCAATGTACAAGACGACGGAGCGTCCCATGACGATCTGTCAAGAACGCGGGGCCAACCCCGGTGATCAATGTGTTTGTGCTAACCGATTTCCTTGCAAACATACACGGAAGGAGGAAAGCAGAAGTGCGCTACCCTGGGAAGCAGTGACTGCAAATGAGCTCTGGATATGTTTCTTTTTCTTCTTCTTTTATCTTTTTTCTTATTCCCAGATGCCATCTACTAAAATCATCGAAAATATTTCTAAAGAGAGGTAAAGTGCCCACGTTCCGGGCTTGGCTTCTAGTCTTGGGCTTTTTCATTCTGTTCCAGGGTTCTTCTATTTTTTTTTAATTTTTTGGTTTATTTTTACTTATTTGAAAGTGACAGAGAGAGAGAGAAAGAGGCAGATACAGAGAGAGAGAGAATAGGTACACCAGGGCCTTCAGCCACTGCAAGTGAACTCCAGACACATGCATCCGCTTATGCATCTGGCTAACGTGGGTCCTGGGGAACCGAGCCTTGAACCGGGGTCCTTAGGCTTCACAGGCAGGTGCTTAACCACTAAGCCATCTCTCCAGCCCTCTTCTAGTTTTTAAAAGAAAGTATTCCTGTTAGCATTTACAATGCATGACTCCTTGATGACAACTCCCTTTGACTATCACAAACCGACATGTGGACCCATGCACACACATACATGAGCTCTAACTTGACCTGATTTTCTCTCTTCAAGAAGGAGCACGTTGATTATGTCCAAAACCAGTGGTTATCTAATGGAAGATTTCTTTGGATGGCACATTTAAATATCATACAAGTGGAGCTTTTCCCGTAGTATCTAACAACCCAACTGATGGGAACTGCTTCTCACCTTCCTAAAAAAGTTTTAGATTTGGTATTTAATTCATGTATTAAGGCGCTGGAAAGTGTGGAGTGCTTTCATAACTTAGATAGGTAATTGAATGCCAGCTTATATTTGATGAGTTCCAACTCTGCGCCCAGAAGACACTGGAAGCTCAAAGGCATTGAGGATGATAAAAGTAAAAGCTACATTACTCAAGATGAACAGAGAAAATGCTCGGTAGAAGAGAAATAAAGATAGGTAACCAATCCTGCAGGCTAAAAATGTGAAAGGTAACAGAACTCGACTTCTAGGATTTGCTCCTCTCATTTAAAGCCATCTAGGTCATTGCAAAGGGATATTGAAAATAAAAAACACAGGGTCGTAGACGTCTCAATTATGATCCTGGCATGTAGCTATGAAATAATAGAAGAGAATGATATCTGTATAAATCTTCCTCAAGCTTTAATCTTGGAAGCGTAGTCCCACCCCCTCCCCCATTTCTCCTCACTGCCTTTTCTAGTGCCCTCCAGGTCTGGGTCATAATAGCTATCAGTAGGCTGGGAAAATCATCTTCCCCTGAATTCTCATTTCCAGCTCACTTCTCATTACTGTGAGCGTCATGATGACCCAGAATATGTATTACTCAACCAATACAGTGCCAAGCCTTGGTAAATAATGAGCTAAGTAATGAATTTATGTGAAATAGCACTAGAATCCTGCCTCTGGTATTCCGTTAGCGGTTGTTTAAGCGATACTCCTCCGACTGGAGGAGACGTATCAGGGTCTCCACTTAACACCGTTGCATAGTTTATTGGGTCTCTGTTCTCTATGTTTGAGTGTACAAAACAATAAGAAATCGGTGATGATTGCGCCTCTCTTCCACCAACTGTAGGGGACAGGGAGGTACCAGGAATAAGGACATGTTAAAAAAGCTAAGAATCAATGAAGTTTTACTGAGTCACGAAGAAAACAGGAAATGGTGTCAGGTTGTGTTTGTTTGTTTTCAGGAGTAGACGAAACTGGAGATGATCATGCCGGGTGACCCAAGTCAGGCTAAGAAGAGTAAATCCCACGTTTTGTCACATATGCAGAATCTAGATTTAAAACAGAGGCATGGCAGTGGAAGGAGACTTACCAGTGGGAGGAAAGGGGCCAACTGGAGATGGGGAAAGGATAATAAGGGGGTTAATATGATCCAAGTACATTACAGACATGTGTGCAAATGTTGTAGTGAAACCCACTGGCCCATAAAACATACACACTTTTTTAAAACTTTTTATTCATTTTTTCTTTATTTGAGAGTTACAGACACAGAGAGAAAGGCAGAGCGAGCGAGCGAGAGAGAGAGAGAGAGAGAGAAAGAGAGAGAGAGAGAGAAAGAGAATGGGCGCGCCAGGGCTTCCAGCCACTGCAAACGAACTCCAGACACGTGCGCCCCCTTGTGCATCTGGCTAACATGGGTCCTGAGGAATCGAGCCTTGAACCAGTGTCCTTAGGCTTCACAGGCAAGAGCTTAACCACTAAGCCATCTCTCCAGCCCGGAACATACACACTTTTATAAAACTGGAGAAATTTGCCTGTAAATTTGAAAGGGGAGACTTTCGTGTCTCCTGTTTCTATAAGTCAATCTGAACATCTTAACCTGTGTTGGCTCACCTCAGGCCTGTCTCTTCCTGGAATCAGCAACTCTCTGACGATTGAAACGCACAAAGTACTAAATGATGGACTCTCTTGATATTTTGTATTTTATTTTATAATTTTTAATATTTTCTTTATTGATTATTTATAAGCAGAGAGAAATAGAGAGAAGACAGACAGAGAGAGAGAGAGAGAATGAGCGTGGCAGGGCCTCCAACCCAGCAAAGAACTCCAGATGCACGTACGTGGTAAATCAAGCCTCAAACCCGGGTCGTTACATTTTGTAGGCAAGTGCCTTAACTACTGAGCAATCTCTCCAGGCTTGATCTGGTGATTTTATATTGTGTTAAGAAGCTTCTATGTTGAAATCATTCTTTCAAGCCAAATTAATGAAAACTGAAAGAAATAATGCCTTCTGAATTAAATAATAGCATCCCCATAAGGGTTATGCACCTTGTATACTCTGGCTCTTTTGTTGTTTTGGAGTTTAGCAGTGTTATTAAAATTGTCTACCCAAATTTACAAAGATATAAATGAAAGTAATATCCACAGAAAATGTGATCCATGCTCTTAACTTATCCCCAGGGGAACAGAAGATGATACAAAACCAAGAGCTTCTGGAAAGTATTTCCACAAGAAGCACTTTGAATGGAACGAAGCTGAGTGCTGTTAAAAGACTGTAAAAGTTAGAACATCCCCCATAATAATGTGCAAGTTTGCAATTAAAACACAATAAGGGGCTGCAGAGATGGCTTAGCGGTTCAGCGCTTGCCTGTGAAGCCTAAGGACCCCGGTTCGAGGCTCGGTTCCCCAGGACCCACGTTAGCCAGATGCACAAGGGGGCGCACGCGTCTGGAGTTCGTTTGCAGAGGCTGGAAGTCCTGGCGCACCACCCATTCACTCTCTCTATCTGCCTCTTTCTCTCTGTCTGTCACTCTCAAATAAATAGAAATAAACAAAAACAATTTAAAAAACAACAAGAAGATGGTTGATATTGCCAGTCTCTTGGTCCTCTTATAAAATTTTAGAGGGAATAAAAAGAATAAAGTACTATCACCATCCATAAAATCAAAGTTTTAAGGTATCAGCATTACATGTGAATCTTCTTTGTTCATTTTTACAAAGGAAAAAAAAATCCCACATCATAGTAACTGATTGTTCTGAAATTTGGGATAGTTAGATTAACTCAAACCGTTAAGTTAAAAATGTGGTTTGGAGGGTGGAAACTGTCACCCATTGCCAGCATTGTTTCTGGCTGCTACAGGAAACTCAAAACCATGAAACTGAAAGTTTTATCGGTTTGACATTGTCATATTTCTTTTGAATATCACTGTGATTTCTCAGCCACACGTGTTGGTTCACGCCTTCATCCCAGATCTCAGCAGGTGTGGCAAGGAATCATGAGTTCAAGGCCAGCTTAGGTTATATAGCAAGACAATATCTCCAAGCAAAACTGTTTATTGTGCATAATACGATAATGGTGGATAGATAATACTATGCTTGACCAAACAAAGAAAACACTCGGTATTTTGCTGAAAATTGCTTTAGGTTGAGCTGCAGACACGTGAGCTCTCTGAAAGTGACTGTCTCTCATCTTTGCTGTTTCTAGTTTTACACATTTTCATTGCAGCATTCCTATCCAATGTGCCTAGAATGGCTAATTTATCCCTATGTACTTACTTCTTCCATATCATATGCCACTGAGGAACAGGAGAGTATACAAAGTCACAATGGGAGTAAGGAGCTTGAAGATTCATCAGAAAACAAAAGATTAAGACAGGTGCCTAAGAGAGAGAGAGAGAGAAAAAAAAAAAGTAGAGAAGAGTTCAGGAAATGCACACAGCACACAGCAGGCTTGGAGAGTTAGGCAGAAAGAGAGAGACATACAGAGAGAGAGAGAGATAGAAAGACAGAGACAGAGACTGAAAACTTACAAACCTAGAAAGTGAGGGGGCAGGGCTGGAGAGATGGCTTTATTGTTAAGGCACTTGCCTGAAAAGCCTAACAACCTGGGCTTGATTCCCCAGGACCCACATAAAGCCAGATGCAGAAGGTGGCGCACGCATCTGGAGTTCATTTCCAGTGGCTAGAGGCCCTGGTGTGCCCATTCTCACCACCCCCATTTCTCTCTCTCCCTCTCTCTCTCTCTCTCTCCCTCCCTCCCTCTCTCTCTCTCTCTCTCTCTCTCTCTCTCTCTCTCTCTCTCTGCTTGAAAACAAACAAACAAACAGGAAAGGCTTAGAATTCCAAAGCCACAAATACAATGGAGGCAGGAAGGCATGGCACGGGGAGCTGGCAGTAACTGTCACCATACCAACTCTGTAAAAGTGGAAGTAGCCACTGCCCGTCCTTATGTGAAAAGGGATATCCGAGTTAGGACTCGGCAATAGGGACATGATGGAGGGGTGCTTTACAAAAATCAGGAACTTCACAAAAATGAGCAAATAAAAATAATACTAGGTCCATATAAAAAGACCTTCACAATAGCCCATATTCTGATCCCCTGTAAAATAATCAACTCATAGTCTCATTATTCTCAAGTAAATTGCTAGTTGGAAACCAGCTTGTTTTTCTTAAAATATTTTATTTGTTTATTATTTTATTTATTTGAGAGAAAGAGAGAGGGAAGGAGAGAGAGAGACAGAGGAAGATGCAGAGAGACAGAGAGAATGGGCATGCTAGGGCCTTCAGCTACTGCAAATGAACTCCAGACACATGTTCCACCTTGGGCATCTGGCTAACGTGGGTTCTAGAGAATCAAACCTGAGTTCTTAGACTGCAGGCAAGTGCTTTACCCACTAACCCATCTCTTGCAGCCTGGGATCCCAGCTTTTTATTCTTTACACTTAAGTGCAAATATGAGTAGACTGGGAAGACAGCTCAGTGGTCAGAGGAGCTTGCTCTGCAGGGCTGCTCAATGGTATCTGGTTCCCTAGCACCTACGTAGACAGGTGCTGAGGACATATGCTGCAGCAATGCACCTAT
Source organism: Jaculus jaculus (assembly GCF_020740685.1). Taxonomy (NCBI): domain Eukaryota; kingdom Metazoa; phylum Chordata; class Mammalia; order Rodentia; family Dipodidae; genus Jaculus; species Jaculus jaculus. The sequence continues at coordinate 18,239,027 of NC_059121.1, read as the reverse complement.
GCAATGTGAGGGCAGAGGCCAGAGAATATCCAAGCTACAAGGGCCAGTTAGCCTGGCCTGACCTGCAGGAAGAGAACATTAATTTTTAATTATAAACCCAGTTTCAAACAAGATGGAAGGAGAAGATTAATGTACTGAGCTTATCCTCTGACCTCCACACATGCACACTGTGATACACATGTTCTCATTCACATACTTACATATACACATATGTACATACATATGTACATGAATGCACAAATAATAACAAATGAAAAGAAAGAGAGCTGGAAAGGTGCTTGCCTGTGAAGCCAAAGGACCCAGGTTCGATTCCCCAGTAGCCATGTAAGCCAGATACACATGGTGTCACATGCATCTGGAGTTCGTTTGTAGTGGCTAAAGGCCCTGACATGCCCATTTTTCTCTCTGTCTCTCTCTGTCTGCCTCTTTCTCTCTATCAAATAAATACATAAAAATAAAATATTTAAAAAGAAAAATGGCCAAAGCAAATGAGATATATGAAGAAAATTTGCTTGGAAAGAGATAGCCCAAATGTATACAAACAAGATAAAATAACCCAAGATTAAAGAGAAAACTTGCAGAAAAAAAAAAATCTCCAAAATTTCTCTAAAGATCATCCTGTGAAGGATTGGAGGTGTTGTGCATCGCCATCCTATGAGGGATTGGAGGTGATGTTCATGACCATACTGTGAGGGATTGGAGGTGTTGTTAATGGCCATCCTATGAAGAATTGGAGGTGATGTTCATGGCCATCCTGTGCGAGACTGGAGGTGATGTTTATAACCATCCTGTGAGGGATTGGAGGTGATGTTTATAACCACCCTGTGAAGGATTGGAGGTGTTGTCCATGACCATCCTGTGAGGGACTGGAGGTGATGTTTATAACCACCCTGTGAAGGATTGGAGGTGTTGTTTGTGACCATCCTGTGAGGGATTGCAGGTGTTGTTAATGACCATCCTGTGAGGAATTGGAGGTGTTGTTCATGGCCATCCTGTGAGGAATTGGAGGTGATGTTTATAAGCAATCCTGTGAGGGCTAGAGGTGTTGTTCATGAACATCCTTATGAGGGAATTAGAGGTGTTGTTCATGAACTTCTTATGAGGAATTAGAGGTGTTGTTCATGGCCATCCTATGAGGGACTGGAGGTGATGTTTATATGCATCCTGTGAGGGATTGAGGTGTTGTTCATGACCAACCTGTGAGGGATTGGAGATGATGTTCATGACCTTGCTGTGAGGGATTGGAGGTGATGTTCATGACCATCCTATGAGGGATTGGAGGTGCTATTCATGCCCATCCTGTGAGGGATTAGAGTTGTTGTTCCAAAGAACAGGAAACAGAGGTCACAAGAAAGAGAAGGAGTTAGTGGTTATAAATAAATTTGTTATCACAAAATATTCCATGAAATCATTAGGTCATGAATAGGACAAGACTAGCAAGCAGAATTTTTAAGCATGGGGAAAAAGAAATATGACAGGAAAAACTGAAGATGACAAAGACCATTATTAGTCCAGAATCCAACTAATATCCCTGCAATAAGTGAACAGAAAAAATTGAAGGGGATAAGTGATCAAAATGCAGCAGATGAGGGGCTGGAGGGATGGCTTGGCGGTTAAGGCGCTTGCCTGCCCATCCTAAGGACCCATGTTCCACTCTCCAGATCCCATGTAAGCCTGCTGCACATAGGTGAGGCAAGCACAAGGCTGTACATGCCCACTAGGTGGCGCAAACATCTACAGTTCGATTGTAGGTGCTGAGGGCCTGGCATACCAATTCTCTCTCCCTCTGTCTCTCTCGCTCTCTCTCTAAAATAATAATAAAAAAGCATAAATGAAAACTCCCCTGTGCAGCAGGACCCCTTGTACAGACTATAAAGGCCCACAGCAGCAAGTGCAGGCTTCAGCTTTTAGCCCATGAGACCACAGGGATTTCCAGCTGCCTCCAGGAAAATCACATCATCATGTAAAGTTCCACACTGAGGCGCTTTCCCATAACATCATGAGGTGAGCAGCAGTCAAACCCAATGGGCCCTGGAAACGTGTCTCCACCTGCCCGATTTGCACCTCCACGCTGCAGCTCCTTTCCTCCAGCACATTTTTGCAAAAAAACAAATCGAGTGAGCCGTCGCTTTCATCAAGGTTTCACCTTACCTATGTGTTCACCCATCATGAAATCTCACAGCTGCGTCAGGGTTCCATTATTTAGCAGTGAGTAATATGTTATATGTTAGTGTTGTGTTGAACAGGTTACATGCAGCATTTTTACTCTTCGGGATTTTGTTTGTTTGTTTGTTTTTCAAGGTAGGGTCTCACTCTAGCTCAGGCTGTCCAGGAATTCACCATGTAGTCTCAAGATGGCCTCGAACTCAGGGTGATCCTCCTATCTCTACCTCCCAAGTGCTGGAATTAAAGGCATACGCCACCACGCTGGAAGGATTGTTGTTTTTTTTTTTTTTAAACAATTAATTTAGTTGCAAGCAGAGAGAGAAAGAGACAGAGAGAGAATGGGCACACCAGGGCCTCCAGCTGCTGCAAATGAACTCTAGATGCATGTGGCACATTGTACATCTTGCTTTACATGGGTACAGAAGAATCAAACCCTGGACTTTAGGCTTTGCAGGCAAGCACCTTAACTGCTGAGCCATCTTTCCAGCCCTATTTTGGAGTATTTTGAATGGGGCTTCTCAAAGAGCCATTTTGGCACAATTAGATCAATACCAGTCTCGCTTTCTTAAGAAAAATTATATCTCTAAAAATCTGATACGCCCATTGATTAGCATAAAAAGGAAAGAAAAACTATGAATGTAAAAATAATATAGTCTCACCACCAGAAAAACATTAGCATCATTCCAAACATCATTATGAGTGTAATATGATAGATGTGGAGTGAGAAAAAGAATTATTTTGCTAAATATGTGAAGCACGTTTTTGTTATTTTATCAAAATTATTGAATTTAATTATACCTGATTCTATCAGGATAAAAAGCAACGTGAAAATAGAATTGCTAAACATAACATAAAAAGGCATTATTTCAAAATAAAAATCCTTGGATTAAGAATAGAAATTATGAACTGGGTGTAGTGGTACATGCCTTTAATCCCAGCACTCAGGAGGCAGAGGTAGGAGATCACCATGAGTTTGAGGCCACGCTGAGACTACATAGTGAATTCCAGATCAGCCTGATCGACAGTGAAACCCCACCTCAAAAAAAAAAAGAACAGAAATTATGAAAATTTTGAAGGTATCAGAGTTATTTTTAAAACAATTTATTTCCTCTCTTTGAATGAAAGCATATTAGACTTTTCACATTCTCTCTCCGTGTCTTCCTTTCCTTTCTTTTGTCTTCCTTTCTCTTATCAAAATTAATATTCTTTTAAAAAATATCTTATTTATTATTTGAGAAAGAGGGAATAGATGGGTGTGCCGGGGCCTCTCTCCATTGAAAACGACGCATGCACCACCTTGTGCATCTGGCTCTACATGGGTCCTGGGGAAATCAAACTTGGGTTCATTTGGTTTTACCAGCTGGTACGTTAACCGCTCGAGCCCCTAAATGCTAATCTGGAAAGAACTGAAATGGGTTCCTCTTTTCTAGCATCATGCATACTCTATAATTTTCTACGTGTTGGTGCTGGGTATGCATGGCTTGGTTTGTGTGTGATGTGAGGTGTGTGCATTGTCTCTGCATGTGCATGCATGTGTGTGTGTGTGTGTGTGTGTGTGTTGGCAGATGCGTATGCCCTGTGTGCACACTGTGGAAGCCAAAGAATGGTAATGAGCATCTTTGTCTATTGCCCTTCTGTTTCATGACCTTGAGATAGTCTCTCATTGCCCCTGGGGCTGCTGCTTCTGGTCAGACTGGCCTCCCAGAAAACTGCAGCGATTCCGCTGTCTCTGCCCCTTGAGGACCTGGGCTCGCGGGCACGTGTGGCCACACACAGCTTTCTCACGTGGGTACCGGGGATCAAACTCCGGGCCCTGTCAAGTGTTCATGCTTCCCTGGCAAGCACTTTTATCTGCTGAGCCACCTCCGCAGCCCCCCACAAGTCCTGTGATTATTTAGAATTCATCGTTCCGATAAATATATTCCATGGTAACTACACTGTGATGCTGTAAAACAGCACTCTTTAGAAAACATACATGTATGTATACAATTACATACAAGTATATTTCTTCTCTGCAAAGACTTAATGCTCCATGAAGGAAGGAATTCTCACTGCGTTTACCACTGTGACGCCAGACAGAGTGATTCAGACAGAAGAGGCATACAAACAATGTAGTAAGAGCTGCGTGGAAATTGTACCCAGAATAATGAGGATAAGATTCAAAAGACGAAGAACCTAGAAAAGGCATTGTACAAACTATTGTGTTGATAAGCGTGCATTTTGATAGACGAATGTCAACGGTCAGCATGTACATACCCTTTGGGGCAGAATGAGTTTGTGGTCAGGAGATTGGTCCCCTTAGGTATGGCATAACATAATCCTATGCATTCTATATGTTTTGTATATATAAAAAAAACTTATTTGGCAGGAGATAATCTATGTTAACTGTAGTTATCTGTGGAAAACTGATTCAAGGTTAATTTTATTCTCTCTTTTGGTGTGTCCTCTAAAATTCAATAGATGTATCAGATAAGAATACTATCTTCTTTCTTGAAAACTTTCCATCCACACAGCTAACATGTAGGAAGCCTTTGGTATATGCTAGAAAATGTTCTGTACAATAACATTGATTCATTTCCTATGTAGTTCAAGCTATGACGTAAGCTTTGCTGTTTCTGTTTCATAACTGAGGAAAATAAGAAAACGTAGAAATTAAACAGCCACAGAAGGCCATGTAGCAAAAAGAGAGAGGAAACAACATCTGAAACCAAGTTGTCTAGCTTCCAAGTTAATGCCACTGTATATAACTATTTCTCACATCTAAGCAAAACTTGGGGGTAAAAAAATCAAAGTGCTATTTAGTTCTCAATCAGAAGACACTCCAGCAACATGAGTGACAGGTATAAGCAGCCTTGACTTCACAGTCTCTCCATTTTATATTCTGCTGCCTAAGGAATTTATTATGATCCATAAAGAGCTTTGAGCTCGCTCATTTGGCTGTTGCTATAAGCATCAAGCCATGCAGACAACTGGGAATGTACAATTTGGAGACTATTAAAATGTAACCTTCTCAAGAGGTCCCTTGTGAAATCAAACCCCTCTTGTACTATTTCTCCATCTTCTTCTGTGAGATTCGATCAACGGATAATCCGTCTTCCCCCCACCCCCCTCCCTTAAAGAACTGTTTCTAAGCTCTTCGGTTATATCGGCATTTCTGTTCCCGTTATAAATGTCACGCCTCATCAGGGTCAGGTAATGAAATGTGATGCCATCCGTTTGCTTGAGTTTTCAAGGGCAGTTGGTGAGACTGCTTTTCTCTATAGCTTATCCATCATCTCCTACTGCCTTGACTGCAAAAAGGACAGCAACTGCAGGTAATTCTTGCCCTCGAGGTAAAGCCTCTGCTGTATGTAGAATAGAAAAACCAAATACATTAGTAATGCATTGCTAACAAACCTTGAATGCGCACACTGTATTGAGACTTCTGGGTTTCTCTGGTTTTCTGTTTCACTCAACAGATAAGAGTTCAGAAAAGGAAATTTTGAAAATAACCTTTTTTTCTCCTAAGAAGCTTTTAGCTCTGCTATTAAGACAATGGAAGCCACGTATGGTAGGTCCCATTTATAATCCTATCCCTGAGAAAGAAGGAGGATTTCTGGGCAGAGTGAGTTACAGATCAGCTTGGGCTATAGTGAGCTCTTGCCTCAAAAAATTAATTTAAGGGATGGAGAGATTGCTTCGTGGTTAGGGCTTGCCTGTGAAGCCTAAGGACCCTGGTTCAAGGCTCGATTCCCCAGGACCCACATTAGCCAGATGCACAAGGTGGTGCATGCTTCTGGAGTTCTTTTGCAGTGGCTGGAGGCCCTGGAACAACCATTCATTTTCTGTCTCTCTTTCTCTCTCTCTCTCTCTCTCTCTCTCTCTCTCTCTCTCTCTCTCTGCCTCTTTCTGTGTCTGTCGCTCTCAAATAAATAAATAAAAATAAAGGGAATTGGATATGTGAGCATAACATATTCTTAATCTAGACTTTCTTCTGGCTAGGATATTGCAAATATAATTGTGTGCATGACTTTTTTCTTTTATCACAAATAAAATATTTAGTGCATTTTGTATATCCTGTGGTTACAAATCATGTTATTGAGCTACATGGTCTTAAATTTGTTACCAGTGAGTTTTAAACTTCATCCTTCCCTACATATAAGATATACTGGCTGGTAGTTTCACTTAGTATGTGGAAATATCTCTCGATGATAGAGTTTTTACAAGTTTATTTATGGCTCACTGCAAGGTAGAATACTCGTCTAGAAAATAATGTGAGGGGCTGAAGAAACGGTTTAGTGGTTAAGGCATTTTCCTATGAAGCCAAAGGACCCAGGTTCAATTCTCCAGGACCCAAGTAAGCCAGATGCACAAGGGGTACATGTGTCTGGAGTTCTTTGCAGTGGCTAGAGGCCCTGGCATGCCCATTCTCTGTCTGTCTCTCTTCTCTCTATCTCTCTGCTTGCAAATAAATAAATATTTTTTTAAAAAAGAGAAAACAAAATGATGTGAAATATTCAACTTGGGTTCCAGAATAATTTAATTCAACTAATCATATCACTCTTTGTCTTATTCTATGGCCTTTGGTGCCTTCTTGAAGTGAAAAAAAAAAAATCATGGGCTGGAGAGATGGCTTAGCGGTTAAGCGCTTGCCTGTGAAGCCTAAGGACCCCGGTTCAAGGCTCGGTTCCCCAGGTCCCACGTTAGCCAGATGCACAAGGGGGCGCACGCGTCTGGAGTTCGTACTCGGTGGCTGGAGGCCCCGGCGCGCCCATTCTCTCTCTCTCTCTCTCTCTCTCTCTGCCTTTCTCTCTGAAATAGATAAATTAAAAAAAAAAAAGCATCTGTGGAAAATGACCAAGAAAGCTGGGCATGGTGGCGCACGCCTTTAATCCCAGCACTCGGGAGGCAGAGGTAGGAGGATCACTGTGAGTTCAAGGCCACCCTGAGACTACAGAGTGAATTCCAGGTCAGCCTGGACCAGAGTGAGACCCTACCTCAGAAAACCCAAAAAAAAAAAAAAAAAAAGAAAATGACCAAGAAAACCTAAGATTAAATAACAGCTCTCAGGTTGGAGAGATGGCTTAGCACCTAAGGCGCTTGCCTGCAAAGCCTAAGGAATCATGTTCGACTCTCCAGATCCCAGGTAAGCACAAGTTCACACACACGCACAAGGTGGCACATTCACCAGAAGTTTGAGTGTAGTAACTGGAAGGCCAGGCGCACTGATTCATTCCCTCCCTCCCTCCCTCCCTCCCTCCCTCCCTCCCTCCCTCCCTCCCTCCCTCCCTCCCTCTCTCTATCTACCTATCTCATAAAAACAAAAAAAAAAAAAACAGTTTTATATTTCTGTTAAGTGAGTCATTCCAATTGTAAACAGTACCTTGGTATAGCATATTTTATTGAAATTCCTTCTTTTAACTAATCTCATTTTCCTCCATCCACACTGCTAGGCATTGTTTTCTTCTGACACAGAGGCAAGAAAAAATGTTGTGTTTTCTCCCTTGTCTGCTCTTTCCTTGTTCCAGCAGGGAGTTTGATACTCAATATAGCATTTTACTGCCACAGGATCAGGTCGCCATGTACCCATTGGCATTCTAATTGTCCAGAGGGACCATTCTGCATCTCTAACATTTCCAATGCTTCTCCAACAATCGTGAACAATCAAATGATAAAATAAAAGAGAGAAGAAATTTCAAGAAAAAAAAAAAAAAGAACTGCAATGAGAAAACAAAATTGTATCCCTTCTCTTCACAGAGCTAAGTTCTCTCCTGTGCCATCTGGTGTGCCCACATCTGTTTGTCGGCAGAGTGCTTACTACCCACCTTTGCTGGATGTCCTGAGTCGGAGAAGGAGACTGTGCAGGTCTGCCACCTCCATGGTTCAACCAAGTACGTTGCTCTCTTCCCTAAGAGATGGCGTGCCATCCTCCACATAAATGGATGTGACAGTCGAGAGAGTTAGAAAAGTGGCCTCACAATACAGTGCTGAGAAGAAGGGACAGAGGAGTGTTGAACCTGAAACATCTCGGTCACACCCTCCAAGGCTGAGGGTCCATTGTGGAAGAGGTGGCAGAAAAAATGTGAGAGCCAAAGGAAGGGCGCCACTCCCTACGTACAACTGTCCAGATGGAAATTGGCCTCGATATCCAAGACCTCATGGTACCAAGCAATGACCTTCACAAGGCCCTCACAATAGGAGAAAAAGTCAATGACATCAAAGTAAAAGAGAGACTAACGGAGAGAGGAGGAGATGTGATGGAGAGCAGAGTTATGAAGGGGAAAGTGGGTGAGGGAAGGGAAATATGGTTTATTCTCTGCAAGTGTAGAAGTTGTCAACTAAAGAAAAAGAAATTTTGGGCTGCAGAGATGGCTTAGTGGTGAAGTGCTTGCCTGTGAAGCCTAAGGACCCCCATTTGAGGCCCGATTCCCCAGGACCCACGTTAGCCAGATGCACAAGAGGGCGTACACATCGGAGTTCGTTGCATTGGCTGGAGGCCCTGGCACACCCATCCTCTCTCTCTCTCTCTCTCTCTCTCTCTCTCTCTCTCTCTCTTTCTATCACTCTCAACTAAAATAAAAATGAACAAAATTTTAAAAAATTTAAAAAAGAAATTTTAGAAGATTAAATTTAAAAAGAAAGAAAAGTGGCCTTAGCCTGCACACAGGTCTCTGCACATTTGTAAGTGCAAAGATGGACTGAGAGAGATGGGGAGAAGCTCAGTCTATTTTCTGGAGCTTCATGGAAGAAGATGTGCCTGATTGTACCTTTCACATTTCATATTCTACGCCACAGAAATCATACATGGACTGTTATTACCCATTTGCATACATTTAGGAACGTGCTCAAGATTAGGTTAAGAAATTCAAATTGCAAAAAGCAGGGCGTGGTGGCACACACCTTCAATCCCAGCACTCAGGAGGCAGAGGTAGGAGGATCGCCAAGAGTTCAAGGCCACCCTGAGACTACATAGTGAATTCCAAGTCAGCCTGAGCTAGAGTGAGACCCTACCTCGAAAAAAAAAAAAGAGAAGAAAAGAAAGAAATAAAAATTGTGTCTAAGAAGAGAAAGTGGGGGCTGGAGAGATGGCTTAGAGGTTAAGGCACTTGCCTGCAAAGCCTAAGGATCCAGGTTCAATTCCCCAGAACCCAAGTAAGCCAGATACTCATGGTGGTACATGTGTCTGGTACATGGTGCACCCATATTCTCTCTATCTCTCCTCTTTTTCTTATAAATAAACAAAAAGAAGAGAAAATACATTTGAATTGCACTTTTTTTGTAACTGTGCTGAGAATATTAAAGTTGAAATCCAGCTTAACAATTTTTCAAATGGCAGCAAACTACTGATGATGATAATCTTGTCAAAAAGCAGAAGTCTCCCAGCACTCAGGAAACAGTGGTAGGAGGTGGGGAAAGTGGCCCTGTCTAGCTTTATCACTTTGCTTCATGGTCCTGGTGACAGCCTTCTCCTGCAAGGTAGCCACAATGGGGATAAAATAATATCCATGGCATACAGAAAAACAAGGTACATAACTTTGGCCTAGTAAAAATACTCGGGACTCTCAGAAATCATGGGGAGAAATTTGGGTAAGAAGGGGAGACAGAAGACTGGAAGAGATCAAGTTACTGCAGCCACTCAGATGCGGAGGTCAGATGCGCTGAGATTAGAACTATGCATAAATATTTGCTTTCACAGGCTTGGTGAGGTCAGGTGACAAGCTCATACTGCGAAGTGATACAATCTGCATGAATGAATACGTCTCATCACATGTTTATCCTTCCACAGTATTTTAAAATTTCTTCAGGATTTGCCAGAGAGATGACTTAGCAGTGAAGGCACTTGTCTGCAAAGCCTAATGACCTGAGTTCAATTCCCCAGTATCCACATAAAGTCAGACGCACAAAGTGGCACATATGCATGAGCCGTATGTTTCAGTGGTTGGAGGCCCTCGTGTGCCCACTCTGTCTCTCTTCTAACTCTCTCTCTCCACTTGAAAAAATAAAATAAAATAATGTTTTAAAAGTTCTACAGGAAATGTAAGAATAGTATACCAATACTACACTAAAATGATTCTTTTCCTTCCTTTATTATTTTTCCAGAAGTAATTGCTGTCTTTCTACATTAGATAATTTGACCTGATATTTTTTCAGGAAAATCTCTACACATTACTACAAAAGTGCACTCATATTCTCTTTTCCATATAAATGTTTTAGTTTAGTCACTTATTTCTCTGCTTTTAGAAATACATACCTTGGGCTGGAGAGATGGCTTAGCGGTTAAGGCGCTTGCCGGCAAAGCTTAAGGACCCAGGTTCGATTCCCCAGAACCCACATAAGCCAGATGCACAAGGTGGCGCATGTGTCTGGAGTTCATTTGCAGTGACTAGAGGCCCTGGTGTGCCCATTCTTTCTCTCTCTCCTTCTCTCTCTTTCTCTCTCTCCCTCCTTCCCTCCCTCCCTCTCCTCTCTGCCTATTTCTCAAATAAATAAATTATATGTTTCTTAAAAAGAAATACATATCTTACGACAAAACCATCTTCCCAGAAACAAGAAAGCAACCAGGAAAAACACACTAACTGACATGACAGTTACAAGACACGTACTCTGAGGAACGACAAGGAAGGAATCTGGTAAATTTCCCTCAGCTCTCCTATTGAAGAAATAGTCACCAGATGACACGTAATATCAAAGGCGTTGACATACCTGAAGTCAGCTGTGGAACGAATGATTCAAGCTTTCCTGGGCGTTTCATATGCATGCCCATGCCCTAGCAAAAATTTATTCATCACTTTGTGATCCTATCAAACAAGAGACTACAGACAAGAAAGTGGTGCCAATGGCTTTTGATACAGCAGCAGCCCCAGGGCCTGAGGCAGAAGAAAATTCCCGCTCTGGGAACAGTGCTGTCGTGACTTGGGTTAATGAGGGACAGGGTAACTTTGTGCTTTGAGAAGCAGCGGGGCAACTGGAAGAGGAACTGGCTCTGTTTATAAAAGATTCTAGACTCACAGACAACATGCCCCATTCAAGCAGCCACTGCTGGTCTCCCCTCCCCGCGCCCAACAGGGTCCCCACATGCCGCCTCTGAAGAAGTCATTGCCCTCGCATGGTGGCGTGCGCTTTCCAGGACACCCCGGGCTTTGAACTGGCCTCGGATTTGAATGCGTATTCACTGCGGCATTACATGAAATGGCTTGAGCGATGTTAGAAATCTGTTGTGCTTTGGAGGCAGGGCTCTGGTGCATGCACAGAGCCCTTCTTCTACTCTCTAAGATCTCCTCGATTATTTACTTCCAGAGAAAACCTCACGGGGTGGGGAGGGTTGGGGGGACGGGGGTGGAATTCAACACCATAAAAGAATTGCAACTTGCAACGCAAGGCAAAGCGCTTCTCTCCTCAGCCTCTCTAGAACTAGCCTGGCGCCTGTGGATACATCACTTGGTTCATTCTGGGAGCAGGACGGGGGGGGGGGGGGGGGGGGGTGCGGGGGGGGGGAGACACAGAAGGATAGGGAGGAAAAGTTGTAAGTATAGATGCTCATTATAGCAGACAGCTCAGGTTCACTGAGATGAACTTCCAGACCAGGCAGAGTTATGGAGGAAGGGATATTTATTGAAGCTTACAGATCCAGGGGAAGTTCCATAATGGCAAAAGAAGCTGGCCTGCCTTCACAGGACCAACCAGAGAGAGAAGCAAAGCCTAAAGCCACACAGCACAGCACACTTCAGGAGCTCCAGCTAGGCACACTTTGCATATCTTTAGATTGAAATCTGAAAGCCACCACCACACCTTAAGATCCACCCAGTGACACTGCCTCCAGCCAGGTGGCTGTAGATGCAAACTACAAACAACAAAAAACTGAATATGTTGGGGGCCATCTATTCAAACCACCACACTCATATTCCACAGTAGGTGTGTGGAGGTCAGAGGTCAACTTCAGGTGTCATTCCTCTCTGTCCACACTGGTTGAGGCAGTAGCCCTCATTATTCACTGCTGATTTCACGGGCTAGCTTGTCATCCCCTCGCCTGCCAAGCTTCCATCGTCTCCTGTCTCAGTCTTTGGCCTAATCATAGATGCTCCGGAATTTGAGCCGCTGGTGAACTAAAGCCATCCAACTTCACATGATTCTGGAGCTCTAAGCTCAGGTATTCAACGTGCATGGCAAATTCCTTACCTACTGGGCAACCATCTCACCAGCCCATGTCCACCTATGTTTTCCTTGGAGACAGGGTTTCCCACTGACCTGGAAATCACCAAGTAGGCTACAGGGGTTAGAACAAGCTGTTCTCACATCCATGGCACTGGACTTACAACAGCACCCTGCCCCATCCAGCATTTTGCAAGAGAACTGGGGACGGAATTCATGTCCTCATGACTGTGTAGCCAACCTTTCACCACTGACACGGTCCCAGTCCTTAACGTTCCTGTTTGCTCTATCTTTATTTGCAACTCCAGGCTCTATATGTTTCTAATTCTGTCAGTTATTCCAAATTTAATATATTTTATCCAACATGAATGCATTCACCCTTCTCTGTTAAAATTGTAGCTCTTTTTTCTTTCTTTCCTTCTGCCATTATGTTACTTTCCACTTAGAAAGCCCACCCCATCCCTTTCTAAGCTGCACGTCTTATTTTTAAGCTGAAGATGGTCTCCTCCATGTAAGGCTCAGGAGTGACTGAGACCACGGAGACCACTCTGAGGCGAAGATGGAGGCTTTTATTCAGGGAAAACACGAGCTGTCAGGACTGACTCTCAAGAGCAGAGCACAGCCAACTTTGAGAGTCCAGATAGTGGGTTTTATAGAGCTCTTCAGTTGGGGGAAGGTGAGGAAGGGAAAAGAACGCTTTTGTTCTTTACGTCAGCCATCTCACATAGCCAGGGTGAGAAACCAGAATAGTGACCAGGTGACCTGAGAGATAAGGGAGCAGGAAACCTAGACCTGGGCATTGTTAGGCAAGGAATAGGAGAACAGCTGGCTGGGCAGTTTATTGAGGACTGTGGATGACCTACTTCCTTATGTCTCTGTCGCCATCCTGGTGTGACTCCATTTTTTTTTTTTTTAATTTTTATTTATTTATTTGAGAGTGACAGACACAGAGAGAAGGACAGATAGAGGGAGAGAGAGAGAATGGGCGCGCCAGGGCTTCCAGCCTCTGCAAACGAACTCCAGACGCGTGCGCCCCCTTGTGCATCTGGCTAACGTGGGACCTGGGGAACCGAGCCTCGAACCGGGGTCCTTAGGCTTCACAGGCAAGCGCTTAACCGCTAAGCCATCTCTCCAGCCCGTGACTCCATTTTTGTCCTGACCTAACACTCCACTTTTCTTTAATTTCTCTGGTAAGTTTTTCCACAGAGAACCTTTATTCTAACCAGGAAGTTTAGAAGGCTTCTCCCTAACTGTTTTCAGCAGCCTCTCTCTAAACACCTACATATCAACAAGTACATCTCCCAAAAATTTGAATCCCAAGAGATTCAAGGAGGAGAGAGTGGCAATGTCTCTCAAGGCTATATTTTCATGTGAAATGGTGACCACTAGCAAGTACATGCATTAGATTTTAAAGTTGTTTCAGAGCCGGGCGTGGTGGTTCACACCTTTAATCCCAGCACTTGGGAGGCAGAGGTAGGAGGATCGCCATGAATTTGAGGCCACTCTGAGACTCCATAGTGAATTCCAGGTCAGCTGGGATAGAGTGAGACCCTACCTTGAAAAAAACAAAAATAAATTAATAAAATAAAGTTGTTGTAGTACGTTAATAATCAAACAGGTAAATTATGATTACGATTGGCCATAATCTTGCAGAATTTTCAGCATGAGAGGTCATACCTGGGAAGAAATCCTTAATTCCAGTGCCCCTCAAATTTTTTGGTGTAATTTAATCTACGACAATTTTGAAAAAAATGTCCCTCATATATTTTCATGTTAATATCTAATTTTCCTTTCACTATAATTTGAATACTTACAAAAAAGTCATTCTTGTTATAAAACTGACATTCGGAAATAAAATTATGGGCTAGAGAGATGGCTTAGTGATTAGGGCACTTGCCTGAGGAGCCAAAGAACCCAGGTTTGATTCCCCAATATGCATGTAAGCCAGATGCACAAAGTGTCACATACATCTGGAGTTCATTTGCAGCAGCTGGAAACCATGATGTACCCATTCTCTCTGTCCCCGCTCTCCCCTCTCTCAAATTAATTAATTAAAAAAATAAAATTATGAAATCTTTTTCTAAAAATAAAACAAAATCTAAATGAAGCAGTAATTTGGTATAACCTACTACCCACTAAAGTACATGAACAAAATCTTCTTGTGAGTTAGTAATAATACTGTTATTGTTGCCTTTTAAGTTTGTATTTCAAGTCTACTTCTTCAGAAAATATTAGTAAACTTGTAAACTTGGGTCCTTAGGCTTCACAAGCCAGTGCCTTAACCACTGAGCAATCTTTTCCAATACATGATTATTCTTTCTGTTGTGTGCATGTGTGTGTGTGTGTGTGTGTGTGTGTGTGTGTGTGGTTTTCCAGGTAGGGTTTGGCTTCAGCTCAGTCTGCCCTGGAATTCACTATGTGTTCTCAGGGTGGACTTGAACTCACTGGAAATCCTCCGACCAATGCCTCCCAAATGATGGGATTAAAGGCATGTGCCACCTCACTCAGCTATATTCAATCTTGAGTGAATTCTACAGCCCTTACCTATTTCTCTGAAACTTAAAAAGCTGTATGTCTTCCAGAATGAGTGAAGAGAGTCCATCTCAAGGAAACAGGAAGTGAATAATGGAAGGGCACTTGAGGTTCACTACTAGCCTGTGCAGACAGAGGTTTCACATCGATACAGACACAGACATAAACCACACACACACACACACACACACACACACACACACACACACACCTCACATGCCACTACCACATCACATCTACCGCAAGATAGAAACGTGCACATGGTGTTAAAAATGTTTCTTTGGGGCTGGAGAGATGGCTTAGCGGTTAAGCGCTTGCCTGTGAAGCCTAAGGACCCCGGTTCGAGGCTCGGTTCCCCAGGTCCCACGTTAGTCAGATGCACAAGGGGGCGCACGCGTCTGGAGTTCGTTTGCAGAGGCTGGAAGCCCTGGCACGCCCATTCTCTCTCTCTCCCTCTATCTGTCTTTCTCTCGGTGTCTGTCACTCTCAAATAAATAAATAAAATTTTTTAAAAAAATGTTTCTTTGGAATGGTTATATTACATAGTTTAGTAGACATTCGGGGCATTTTGTAAGCTTTACTAATTTTTCATTATAAAAACTGAGATTTTTTTTTTTTTTAGAAATTCATGTTTCCATGAGATGAAGATTATCAGATTTCTCAATCTGTTCATTTATTCATGGCTGGATATATCAAATTGCTAGAATGCAACAGGACTCAACATAAATTTTCTTTCTAAATTATAGTTTTGTAACAACTTTGTACAAATAAGCATATGGAAATGAAAGGAATTTTTTAAGGCAAGAACGTGAAAATTCTTGAAATCTTAATACATGCTGGAAAGTGATGTATTATCAAAAATTATCCTCAATTCTTAGCTTTGTATCTGATCACTAAAGGAAGTTTGTACACTATAAAATATCAAGTCATAGATCTGCATAACAAGATATAATTCCCAGAAGTTCCTTTTTTTAAAGATCCATCATTTGTATAGCCTTTATTCACTTATTCCCCGAGTCTCAGGACTATTCTTTAATATTAGAAATTAGAAAAACTTAGAAATCCCTAAAAAGTTTCAATATTAAAACATTAAAATGGGCTGGAGAGATGACTTAGCAGTTAAGCGCTTGCCTGTGAAGCCTATGGACCCCAGTTCGAGGCTCAATTCCCTAGGACCCACTTAGGCCAGATGCACAAGGTGGCACATGCATCTGGAATTCATTTGTAGTGGCTAGAGGTCCTGGTGCACCCATTCTCTCTCTCTCTCTCTCTCTCTCTCTCTCTCTCAATCTCTCTGCTTCTTTCTCTGTCTGTCTCTCTCTCTCTCAAATAAATAAAAATAAACAAAACAATTTTTTAAATTTTTAAAAAGAGGGGAAAGTATTTAGGATGAGAATATTCTGACAAGTTTGTAACAAAGGGCAAAAGAAAGAGCATACAAGCTTCAGGGAGGTAGCTACGCTAAGGGTGTTTGATGGCTTAGTGTCCTCCACCTAAGAAGCCGTCAATCACCCCATATGATGACAAAGATCCTGGTCTTCATATCTAACCACCTAAATAGCTACTTATAGCATCCCACTGTCCCATTAGCAGCAATGTGTCTCAGGGATAGAAACATAATCCACTCACAAGCCGTGCAGAGTCCTTCTCAGTGTTGCTAGGGAGAAATATCAGTACAGACTGGGGAAGGCTATTGTGCCTGCTATTTTCTCGTCTCCGATGGAAACAGCTAACGTGAAGATGGAGTCCACAACAGCAAAGAGACAGAAGGATCTAGAAATTGGATGGACTTAGAAATGTCATATTGCTCTCTGGCATTACTTCATTTATTTATGTCTTCAAATGCCCTTATGGCTAATCTAACAACGCGTCATCATTCCTCTCATTGTTTCATTTGTCTATGATACTTTGAGTTCAGTTTTGGTCACTTGAAGCCAAAGAGTTCTGATCACTATGGAAGTTCAGACTAGGGGCCACATCAATGTTTCCTTTAAAAGGGGTTGTGGGGGCTGGAGAGATGGCTTAGTGGTTAAGTGCTTGTCCATGAAGCCTAAGGACCCTGGTTCAAGGTGTGATTCCCCAGGACCCACGTCAGCCAGATGCACAAGGGGGCACACACGTCTGGAGTTCATTTGCAATGGCTGGAGGCCCTGGCACACCCATTCTCTCTCTGTCTCTCTCTCTCTCTCTCTCTCTCTCTCTCCTTCTTTCTCTCTTTCTCTGTCTGTCACTCTCAAATAAATAAATAAAAATAAACAAAAACATTTTTTAAGGGCTGGAGGGATGGCTTAGCAGTTAAGCGCTTGCCTGTGAAGCCTAAGGACCCTGGTTCGAGGCTCAGTTCTTCAGGTCCCACGTTAGCCAGATGCACAAGGGGGCACATGCGTCTGGAGTTCGTTTGCAGAGGCTGGAGGCCCTGGCGCGCCCACTCTCTCTCTCTCTCTCCCTCTATCTGTCTTTTTCTCTGTGTCTGTCGCTCTCAAATAAATAAATAAATAATTTTAATAAAAAACATTTTTTAAGTTCTTATAAAAGGGTGTGGGGGGAATAAAATGTATTTGTTAGTAACTAAAACAGAAACATCAAGCATCTAAACTGATGGTATAGAATGAAAATACAAATTCAGCGGGCATTACAGCCATCTGTGCTCATTTCTAAGTACACATCACATGCTTTAATAAGGCGTTAATTGCTTTTTAATTGCTTCATGGCAAAAAAAAAAAAAAAAGAAAAAGCAGCCGGGCAGGGTGGTGCACACCTTTAATCCCAGCACTTGGGAGGCAGAGTTAGGAGGATCGCCGTGAGTTCCAGGCCACCCTGAGACTCCATAGTGAACTTCAGGTCAGCCTGGGCTAGAGGAAGACCCTACCTCAAAAAAACAAGCAAAAAAAAAAAAAAAAAAAGCATGCTGGCCACCTCTTCTGCTCAGTGAAATATTTTGCATTTTAGAAAGTCGGCACTTCAAGTTTTCAAGCCAAAAACAACCCTAATTCTATCAAGTTAAATGTCAAGTAGAATAAATACTTCTTTTAGACAATTAATGGTTTAAAAAAATACTTTAAGGGCTGGAGAGATGGCTTAGCGGTTAAGCACTTGCCTGTGAAGTCTAAGGACCCCGGTTCGAGGCTCGGTTCCCCAGGTCCCACGTTAGCCAGATGCACAAGGGGGTGCACGCGTCTGGAGTTCGTTTGCAGTGGCTGGAAGCCCTGGCGCGCCCATTCTCTCTCTATCCCTCTATCTGTCTTTCTCTCTGTGTCTGTCACTCTCAAATAAATAAATAAAAGATTAAATAAAAATACTTTAAGTGTCTTGGTTCCTTACAATAAGGAATGCTGAAGAACGTTTAAAATATTTTTGTCAGGCTGGAGAGATGGCTTAGCGGTTAAGGCACTAGCCTGAAAAGCCTACCGACCTATGTTCCAGACTACAGGTTTCACAATAGCCAGATGCCCAAGGTGACATCAGTGCACAAAGTGCCACATGCACAGGGTGACGCGTGGGTCTGGGGTCCGATTACAGCAGCCAGAGTTCCCAGGGCCCCAATTTTCTCCCCCTCCCTCTCTCACATGCCCATGGTATCTACCTTACGACGCCAGCGTTGAGCACTGTGAACGCTTAGAAGACAGAGTGCATAGGTACATTTAAGCAGTTAGTCTTACAGCCTGGATGACATGTTTCCAAAACCCCTAGGTTCATTTCCACCCCAGGGGGGCGTTAAAACGGGTCTCATCTGGAGACACAGCCTTTACGAAAAGTGATCAGGGCGGGCTCCCATCAACCATGACTATGTGGGATTCAAACCCAGAGGCTTTGACACACGGAAGATGATATAAGGACATCAGAGTGAGAAGCAACCTGTCCATCTATCTGTCTGCCTACAAGCCAAGCGGGATGGAGTCAAATTCCATGCTTCCCGCACAGCTCTCAGAAGGAATGGATTCTGCTGACATTTGATTCCAGACTTCTCGACCTTCACAATAAGCTTGTGATTTAAACCGCCCGATTTGTCATCCTTCATTTCAGCACCTCTGTCACACTGAGGCCATCACCTCATTTTACCACACGTGTGTGATTATGTGTGAATGTTCTTCGATTGTCTTCGCCTTCGCGAATGCAAACATTCACGAAGGGAAGTCT
Organism: Jaculus jaculus; assembly: GCF_020740685.1. Taxonomy (NCBI): domain Eukaryota; kingdom Metazoa; phylum Chordata; class Mammalia; order Rodentia; family Dipodidae; genus Jaculus; species Jaculus jaculus. Next base: position 18,220,064 of record NC_059121.1, on the reverse strand, counting down.
AGCATTTATGAAAACACTTGGCATGGAGCAAGAAAACAGAAATTATACCACAGCACTCCGAATTAGCTATTCATTTTCTTCCAAAAAGAGAAAACAGAACTCTACATCTTATAAAGGCCGGTGGCTTGCTCTGTGGCTCATGTGTCTATGCATGATCAGCAAAGAAGAATTTGCAGGAAGAAAGAAGGCAATTGCACATTGCCTGTTGGGTACTCATTTGAGGGTATGCACCATGCTGGCACACGACACTAACAAGAGAAAGGTCTCCTTTACCAGCTGCTGGACACTAACTTAGTTTTAGTGAGAGTTTTCTCGTAGTTTGAATGAGACCAGAAACATGCCTGTCAAAACTGAACCCCTGAAAGCTAATGACTAAGGTCTCCCGAAAGAACACTAGAATTCTGGGTGTTAATAGTGTTTAATCACATGGCTTTGAGGCCATTAGTTTATAAGGCAATATCTAGTTACTTTATCTCGTACCTGGTGTTCCGTCAGCTCACTTCCTCCTTTTTATTTCCTTTTCATATAACAAAGACTGAGAGAACACTCTGAAAAATGGACTTTCTTTTGTGATTAATCACAGTTTTTACTATACCAACCAATGGTGTCTTGGGAAGACCATGTATCTTCAGAGCTTTAAGTGAACTTTTATTAATATTTCTTTCAACCGAACAGGAAGTGGTTTTATTTAGGTTTATTAAAAAAGAGCTGGGGTTATATAAAGATATCAATCCAGTGCAGTGATGGATGTTAGGGAATCCAACAGAACACAGGAAGACAGTATCTGTCTTCTGAAGCTTATAGAACCCTGAGATGCAAAAGAAAACCAGATACGCACCTGCTCACATAGGCTCCAAGGACTAAAAAGGGACAGGTAAGCTCTCTGAGCCCACAGTTTAAATCCCCCTGGGTGTGGCATGAGATTGCTTATGCATCTGGCCCAGCCAGTAACGTGAAGAGTAGGAACTGTTTCTTGCTTAGTTCTTAACCTGTCGGCAACACCTGGCACATGACGAATGTCTGCCGTCCTCAACTGATCTGAACTTCTTTTCACTGAATTAGTTACCGTAAGACACAGTGATTACGGGTTGACTTCCACTTAGCTGTTGCCTTGAGCAAATGCCTAGTAAAATGGCTAAGGCACAGCCTACACCAGGCAAACAGGAGGAACGTGCGGAGAATCATCAGCGTTTAATAATGAATGGAAGGCTGAGTAGAATGTTAATTACACCAGAGGTGGAGAGACAGACTTGATCGCTTTCACCAAGGGCTCCTAGTTTCCTGAAATCAATGGAATATAGTGACCTCATTTTCCCCACTACAAGTAAATTCCATTTTGCCTTGGACAAATATAAATTTTTTGAGAAGAAATAAGACTAACATACCAATAAGTTACAGAACTCCATCACCGCATCCAAGGAGTGCATAGAAGGCTACAGACCTCAAAGGCAAAATCACCTCCAAGTATAGAAGAGACAGGGATTACCTTGGCAAAAGCAATACCAGGGGTGAAATGGAAAGTAAGAAACGTGTGTCCTTCTCTTCTTTATTTGCCAGTATCTTATGTCATTAAAAAAAGCATTTCTAAGTTCCGATTCTTCCCTTTAAAACTGAAGAGAAGAGCCTCTGTTTTTAGATTGCTCTGAATTCTCATGTTATTCTTGCCATATTTTTGGTCAATGATCCAAATATACCAAACAGCAGAGATGCATGCACACGTTCACTCTTGTACTATCCACAAAAGCCAACTTACAGCAACAGCCTGAGTGACGCCATCCTTAGATGACTGCATTTTATGTGCGTGCGTGCGTGTGTGTGTGTGTGTGTGTGTGTGTGTGTGTGTTTTGTTTGGGCCATAAGAAAGAATGAAATCACGTCATTTTCAGGGAAATGGATGGAGCTGGATGTCATCATGTTAAGCCAAATAAGCTAGATGCAGAGAGGCAAATATTACATCTTCCCCTCCTATGTGAAACCAGTATTTTAAAAGAAGATATAAAGGAAAAATGAAACTATTTGGAACAATGAAAAGGAAGAGAAATGGAGAAGAGAGGTCAATGGAGGTTTATTATAATCAAGTATGTTGTATACATGTATGAAAATATCAAAATGAAGCACATTATTTTATGCTATCAACATGAGCATAAAAATAAATAGAAAGGAGTTTTAAAGAAGTAGAACTTTAAAGGGTAATGGATGATTCAACTGATCAAGTACTTACTTCCCAAATATGAGGACTGCATTTGGATTTGAGAACCCAGAATCAAAGCCAGGTATGGTATAGCGCACACCTGGAATCCAGATCCCTGGGCCTTCCTTTCCAGCTAATCAGAGAGTTACAGGTTCAGTGAAAAACCCTCTCTTCTAAAATAAATAAATAAATAAATAAATCAGGTGGAAGGTGACAGAGTATGACACTCAATGTTGACCTATAGGCTCCACCCATATACGCACACATGTATGTACATACATACATACATACACACATCTCATTCACACCCAATCACAAAGAAATCAGTAAAAGGATAATGTAAATTCCTGTAATTTCTCCTCTCTCTTTCTTCTTCCCTTTCTGTCTCACTCTTTCTTCACATTTAGAAAAGAAAGAGAGAGGAAAAAAAAAAAATCCAAGTACAAATTACTTCTAAGTACGCACATGGCCCAAAGGTCTCAAGCCAGCCAATCTATCCTGTGTGGTGGGTGGCTCTGGATAGTGATAAGTAATCAGTGTGGGGCTGGAGAGATGGCTGTGTAGTTAAGGCGCTTGCCTGTGAAGCCTAAGGACTCATCTTCTACTCTCCAGGTCCCACGTAAGCCAGGTGCACAGTGATGCAAGCGTGCAAACTTGCACATGAGCACAAGGTGGTGTACGTATCTGGAGTTCGATGGCATTGGTTGGAGGCCCTGGCACACCAATTCTCAATCTCTCTCTCTCTCTCCCTCCCTCCCTCCCTCTCATAAAAAAAAGACCGGTCTATTGGGCTTGACTCAAAAAGAAAAAAAAAAAACAAATCAGCGTGGTAGAGAATCCCATGGGCTAACTCGTGCTGAAAGCCAGTGGGAGTGTGAAGGCTCAAAACTCACAGATCAACAGAAGGGCGAGCTGAGGAATCATGATAGATCGTAGTGTGGCCTAAGAACTCTTGCGCCTTCTTCCCAGTGTCCTCACACTGATCACAGGGGAGTGGCAACATCCAACCCTCCCTAAGGTGCTCTGTTTTGCAGTATGAATCCTCACCTCCAAGACACCACTGAAGAAAGAAAGACGGAAGGAAGGAAAGAAAGAAAGGAAAAGTAAAGAGGGAAGGAGGGAGGGAGGGAGGGAAAGAGGAAGGGAGGAAGGAAAGAAGGAAGGGAGGGAGGGAGGGAGGGAGAGTGAGTTATGGAATGCAGAGGAAGAAAACTAAGCAGAGAGATGTTCTATCATAAAGAAGAGATAGAAAAAGGGCCCCAGCTGAAACTAAGAGTAATTGGGGTACTGAGCAAAAGGGCTGCTTTCTTGGTGAACCTGGTACCAGCACAAGGGTGAAGGAGATCGACACGGAGAACACTCAACTCCTACCAAACCAGAGATCCAGAGACACAAAGGCTCCCAAGACCTCATCACTGAAGCAGACCTAAAATGAACCCAACATGACTCAGGGAAATTCACAGAAGAGGGGGCAGAAAGATTGTTAGAAGCACACGTTGGGACATTATGGACAGAGACATTGCCTCTTCCCCATAACTGGTGGCCTCGCCCACAATGCACAACCCACCTTCCCCAACGAGGAGGGTCCCTGCGCAGAGGGGAGGACAGGGAGGAGGCTAACAACAGTGCCAACATGGCTGTGTACACACTGTGTGCATAACTAATAAAAAAATTAAGGAGAAGGAGGAAAAAATATTACTTTGGATTTGCAACAAGAATTTTAAAATGCAATGGAAGCAATTGTACTAGAGGAACAAACACAAAATTCAGTAAAACGCATGTGAGACGAAAGGAGATGGGGTGATGCCCACACATCAGACAAGCGTGGAATGAAGCAAGAGAATTCTGCAAAGAATTAAGCTGCCATTAAGTTATTGCTTCCGGGCTGGAGAGATGGCTTAGCGGTTAAGCGCTTGCCTGTGAAGCCTAAGGACCCCGGTTCGAGGCTCGATTCCCCAGGACCCACGTTAGCCAGATGCACAAGGGGGCGCACGCATCTGGAGTTCGTTTATAGTGGCTGGAGGTCCTGACGTGCCCATTCTCTCCCTCTCTCCCTCTCCCTCTCTCTCTCTCTCTCTCTCCTCCTCCTCTCTGTCTGTCACTCTCAAATAAATAAATAAATAAATAAATAAATAAATAAATAAATAAATAAAATTTTTTAAAAGTTATTGCTTCCACCCAAACAGGTGACAGGTGATTCGTGGAATCATCATTTATCTGCACCTTTGCAGTAGGATTCCGGGGGTGCACAGCTCTTGGGCATTACTTCCACCTTGGCACATCGTAGCATGAGTATTTTGAGCAAGGCCAAAGCTGAGTTCTCAGAACACAAGCCCTATATGCCTGCTACTTATCTAGGATGTTTACACCCGTATATGTAAAAAAAGTTCAAAATGTGCTTTGCAAAAAAAAAAAAAAAAGACTTGGAGTTAATAGCTTTCCTTGACTCGGAGGTTTGGCACAAGTCAGACACATAAACTGTGCCAGACTGATCGTGTGCCTAGAAAATCAGTGTCACTGGCCAGAGCGGCGTTAGGAATAAATGGGGTTTGTGGGGCTGGGGAGGTAGCCCAGTCAGAACGCAAGCACAGTAGCCTCGGTTTAGATCCCTAGAGAACTCAAATTCTTTGTGAAACTATGATCCCAGCACTGGGAAGGCAGAGACACGGGAGATCCCTGAAGCTTTAAGTCCAGCTGGTCTATTTGAATCAGTGAACTCTAGGTTCAATGACAGACCCTGCCTCAGAAGAAAAGAAAAGAAATAAAGCTACAAGCAATTGAAGAAGCTCCTCGACGCTGCCCTCCACACGCCCATATACAGTTGCAACTACACACACGCTCTCATGCACTCACACTGAACACACGCACACCAAATAAATGAATAGATAGATGTATACAGGGTGGATGGTAGATAGAAGACATAGTGAAAGATGATAGGGAGACAGATAATAGATGATCGAGTAAAAGATGATAGAGAGATAGATGATAGCGAGACGATATACAGATTGATAATAGATGTTAGATAGATAGATAAATAGATCAATAGATTATAGATAGATAGATAGATCAATAGACGGTAGATACATAAATAGATGACAGATAGATGATATATAGGTAGTTAGATCAATCAATAGATCGAGAGATGATACATATAATGCAGTTTCACACGATGGGGTTGAGAACAATGTGATATTAATTATTCTGGTACTTATGTGGTCAGAAAGCAGGCAGAAGTCATGGAAAATTCATTTAGGTTGAGTTTTGCAATAAAACATGGTGTATATCAAAAAGTAAATAAATAGGAAGGCAACATTCTTAGAGCAAACGAGCTGAAGGAGGTCAAAATCATAACCCAGGAAATCCGACTCAACATCGACTTGCTTTGCTGATCTCAGTCCCTTTCAAATGAACTCATTCAATAGGCTAGAAAAAAAAAAAAAAAAAAAAACGACACAGCACATCCCTTATTTTGCCTGCTGTGACCAAATACCTATACAAGAAGCAACTTAAAGACGGAAGGGTCTATTTGGGCTCATGGTTTGAGGGTGCATTCCAACACGGTGTGCAAGGCATGGAAGCAGCTCTTGTCTCTGGCAGCAGGCATGTAAGACTGCCTGATCACATCTGAACTGATCTGGAGACCGAGGAGCGGGAATGCCACCTCTCAGCTGGCAGTCTTCTCTTCCCCCTCCCCCCCCCCCTTTTTATTCAGTCTGGGAAGCCAACCTATGACGTTGTGTACTTCCCATAGTCAGGGTGGGTCTTCAGCCTTCATTTAATCTTTCCTGGAAACCCTCTTACAGACAACCCAAAGGGATGCTTCAATGATGCCACAGACATTTTTATTAATCCAACGAAGTTGATAATCAGAATTAACTATCAACATACAGTTTGAAAATATTTATTTATTTATAAGAGAGAGACAGAGAGAGAGAAAGAATGGGTGCACCAGGACTAGCATTGCAAACGAACTCCAGATGCATTGTGCCACCTTGTACATCTGGCTTATGTGGGTACTGGGGAATTGAACCTGGGCCCATAGGCTTGGCAAGCAAGCACTTTAACCACTAAACCATCTCTGCAGTCCCAACATACAGTTTTATAATGGACACATACTTGCTGCTAAGTCTAAATCTCACTGTACAGCATCTTCCTACCAAGAAACATTGTGTTCTAGAATGTCTCTCTAATGTTTTTACCACTCTTTGGTAGGAAGGTGAGTGATCATACTACTGCCAGTAGATACGAGATTGTCACCAATATTTCCTCAAAAAGAAGGGATGAGGATTAGGAGAAAGGAGGGGTGAGAGAGAGAACAAGAATAAGGCTTTGAGCCAGAAGCTAACAAATCTTTTTTTGTTCTAAGAGTTCTATGATAGTGAAGAGACATTTTGTCCTGAAATTAAATGTGTCGTGTGCACTGGAAGCTAGAAGCTGAATCCTGATTCATTTTGGAGGAACAATTGTCTACCAAAATGCTGATGGAATTTCACACATGGTTTCTGCCACACCTACTGTTTTTCAGAGCGGTGATGAGGGTGGTTAGAGAGCATGCATCCAGACACAAAGCAGTTTAATTTTCCTTTATTACTATATACTTAATTTACTAACACTTATCAGTATTCTTTCTACTGCCCACCAGCACTAAAGCGGTTTTCTGTCTGGTTCTTGTCAAACCATGAAAGTAAATAATTCTATGAAACGTACTTGAGCCAGCCTCAGAAAATTGGGAAGGCTCAACTGAGTTTGAGGTGCTGGACCTCTGATGGATCTTCTGTTCATCTCAGAAACCTGATCTGTCTGCGGCACCAGGGAGATGAAAATTAATTTTTAGGATACACTGTTGTAGTCATGCGAATGTATGCCCTCCAACACCCCTTCCCCGGAGTCGAGGTGTTTTATTTAAGCTTGCGACGTGAATCTCCTGCTGCCTGACAGGAGGAGGTGTCACTGGGAGCAGAGTCCGGGGTCCAGCTCAATCCTAAGGTGAGTTTGGGGGTGATCTGATTTCTAGCCCAAAGTTGTGCAAGGCAGTCTGAGCGCTGCCTGGGTCAGCTGCTGTTTGCCGCCCGCGTCTGCGGGCTTGGGGGTTGTTTGTCTCTACCTGGAGGCTTGAAATAAACTTGGCCCTGCCATCCACTGTGTCTGGTTTGGATGTTCGTTCCAGCAGCGTGGCACTGCCTACAATAACTACAAATCTAACCAGACTCCGTCCTCCAAATATGTTTTATTTTTGTCATTTACCAGCAACGTAGATGACCAAATATCTGACCATAAATAAGGCCTTTTAAATTTTTAAATTTTTAAAAATTTTTTTATAATTAAAAATTTCCGGGCTGGAGAGATGGCTTAGCGGTTAAGCGCTTGCCTGTGAAGCCTAAGGACCCCGGTTCGAGGCTCGGTTCCCCAGGTCCCACGTTAGCCAGATGCACAAGGGGGCGCACGCGTCTGGAGTACGTTTGCAGAGGCTGGAAGCCCTGGCGCGCCCATTCTCTCTCTCTCCCTCTGTCTGTCTTTCTCTCAGTGTCTTTCACTCTCAAATAAATAAATAAATAATGAACAAAAAATATTAAAAAAAAAAAATTTCCATGATTTGGCTAGAGAGATGGCTTAGCAGTTGAGCACTTGCCTGTGAAGCCTAAGGACCTCGGTTCAAGGCTCAATTCCCCAGGATCCACGTTAGCCAGATGCACAAGGGGGGCGCACGTGCCTGGAGTTCGTTTGCAGTGGCTGGAGGCCCTGGTGCACCCATTCTCTCTCTCTCTCTCTCTCTCTCTCTCTCTCTCCCTGCCTCTTTCTCTGTCTGTCGCTTTCAAATAAATAAATTAAAATAAACTATTTTTTTTAATTTCCATGATTATAAACAATAACCCATGGTAATGCCCTCCCTCCCCCCACTTTCTCCTCTTTGAAACTCCGTTCCTTCCCCCTCTCAATCAGTCTCCCTTTTATTTTGATGTCATCATCTTTTCCTCCTATTATGATGGTCTTGTGTAGGTAGTGTCAGGTACTGTGAGGTCATGAGACAGAAAGAGAAAAAAGAGGCAGAGGGAGAAAGAGGGAGAATGGGCACACCAGAGCCTCGAGCCACTGCAAACAAACTCCAGATAATATGCCACCTCATGCATGCATCTGGCTTACATAGGTAATGGGGAATTACACCTCAAACCAGGAGCCTTGGGCTTCACAGGCAGGTGCTTAGCCACTAAGCCATCTCTCCCGCCGTAAATAAGGCCTTTTGAATAGTGGGGAAGAAATATTTTCAACGATCCTAGCAGCTACCCAGAGACGCAATGAAAGCAGAGGAGGGAAGGGAGAAAAGAAGACAAGGAAGTGAAATGAACAAGGCTGTGCAATAATATTTTTCATAGATAGTGTAGCAAATGAATGTACAGGGTTACATTTTCACATCTCTGTCCCCTCCTGGAGAAACCTTATGACCTAGGACTGAAATTCTATAGAATGGGTTGCTTTTGTTTTGTTTTGTTTTTTGCTTTTTGGTTTTTCAATGTAAGGGTGTCACTATAGCTCAGGCTGATCTGGAATTCATTCTGTAGTCTCTGGGTGGCCTCGAACTCACTGTGATCCTCCTACCTCTGCTCCCCATTGCTGGAATTATAGGCGTGCGCCACCACACCTGGCTAGAATGGGTTTTTATTCAGTGGCCACCAGAGATACTGATGAAGCTCAGGTGAAGAGCTATTAAAACAAAAAGTGGGACCTGGAGAGATGGCTCAGCAGTTGAGGTGCTTGCCTGCAAAGCCTAAGGACCCGGGTTCGGGGCTTGGTTCTCCAGGAGCCACGTAAGCCAGATACACAAGGTGCTGCATGCGTCTGGAGTTCATTTGCAACGGATGGAGGCCCTGAAGTGCCCATTCTCTCTTCTCTCTCTCTCTGCCATCTCTCCCACTCTTTCATTCATAAATAAATAAATAAGCAATGTTTTTAAAAGTGGAGATAAAGTCCCATGACTTGCAAACAAAGAGGAAGCTCACTCAAGAGACTAGAGAGCAGTATGGGCTGAAAAACACAGGGTCATGTTTAATATATTGAAAAAAAATTAAATATTCTAGGACACAGCCAATAAGAATGAGGTCCGGGAGTGACCTGAAAGGCCATGTCATGTAAACTGGATCCCTGGCTCTATAGACCTGCTAGGAAAAGAAATCTGTCGGTTCCCTAATCCATCTCTGCCTTCTAAAGTAAGTGTTTCTTTTAGTAAATAAAAAAAAAAGACATAGCAGGGCTGGAGAGATGGCTTAGTGGTTAAGCGCTCGCCTGTGAAGCCTAAGGACCCCAGTTCGAGGCTCGATTCCCCAGGTCCCACGTTAGCCAGATGCACAAGGGGGCGCACGCGTCTGGAGTTCGTTTGCAGAGGCTGGAAGCCCTGGCGCGCCCATTCTCTCTCTCTCCCTCTATCTAGCTTTCTCTCTGTCTCTGTCGCTCTCAAATAAATAAATAAAATATTAAAAAAAAAAAGACATAGCAAACAAATAAACAAAATCACACCTCAGGAAGCCCAGACAAAGGGTACTTGAAGGGCATTCTTGCATGACTACTCCTATTCATATAGGGGGCAATGCCAAAACTGCTACAGCTCGTACAAGAATTCTCTGCAGAACACACAATGAAAAGGTTGCTGAGCCACTGCCCGACAGAACAGGCCAAGACAGCTCCCCAGCTCAGACTCAGGACAACTAACAATGAGATGCTCCATCTTGCTCTTAGGGGGACATAAACTGAGCAAGAATATCAAACGTCTGAGCTTACCCACAGCCAGGGACTTTATGTCAAACGATAAAGAAAGGCAGGTGAAGGGCTGCAGAGATGGCTCAGCAGTTAAAGGAAAGATGGATGAAAGTACAAGAATAGCAAGAGAGAGCTGGAGGGATGGCTCAGCGGTTAAGTGCTTTTGCCTGTGAAGACTAAGGACACGGGTTCGAGGCTCGGTTCCCCAGGACCCACGTTAGCCAGATGCACAAGGGGGCGCATGCGTCTGGAGTTCCTTTGCAGTGGCTGGAGGCCCTGGTGCTCTCTCTCTCACTCTTTCTCTCTCTCTCTGCCTCTTTCTCTCTCTGTCTGTCACTCTCAAATAAATAAAGAAATAAAAACTCAAAAACATATATATTAAGAAAAAGAATAGCAAGAGAAAAGTTAATTTCCAATGAAGGAAAGTCACTCCTGCATCAGGATTTTAACCATATGATGGTGAGGCTGACTAAACAGGAATGAAGAACAGGAACGAAGTACAGGTAACCAAGCCCCAAGCCACAGGGTCTATTGCCAAAATCCATAAGCTATGGCCACATATAAGGCAATCTGATAGACTTCCAATTTTTTCTTTTTTTCTTTTTTTTTTTTTTTTTGAGGAGGGGAAAAAGTAGACCCATAGACATAAGCTCAACAAAACAAAGATGGTTACAATAAACTATTTAAGAGAAAGGCTTGGGCTGGAGAGATGGCTTAGTGGTTAAACGCTTGCCTGTGAAGCCTAAGGACCCCGGTTCGAGGCTCGGTTCCCCAGGTCCCACGTTAGCCAGATGCACAAGGGGGCACACGCATATGGAGTTCGTTTACAGAGGCTGGAAGCCCTGGCGCACCCATTCTCTCTCTCTTCCTCTATCTGTCCTTCTCTCTGTGTCTGTCACTCTCAAATAAATAAATAAAAAATTTAAAAAAAGAGAAAGCCTTAATTTAATCTTTAAAATAGTATGCTAAAGCAAAGTCCTCTGTCACACTTGTTTAATTAAAAGAAAATATAGCCTGGCGTGGTGGCACATGCATTTAATCCCAGAACTTGGGAGGCAGAGGTAGGAGGATTGCCATGAGTTCAAGGCCATCCTAAGAATACAGAGTACATTCCAGGTCAGCCTGCGCTAGAGTAAGACCCTACCTTGAAAAACCAAAAAGAAAAAAAATAAAAAATAAAATATTAATAGGAAAAAATACAGTTACTTAAATCTATTATTAAACAGATACTTATTCTAATAGGACTTTAAATTTTTTTTTTTTTTTTTTTTTTTTTTTTTTGGTTTTTCGAGGTAGGGTCTCACTGTAGTCCAGGCTGACCTGGAATTCACTATGGAGTCTCAGGATGGCCTCGAACTCACAATCCTCCCACCTCTGCCTCCCGAGTGCTGGGATTAAAGGCGTGCGCCACCACACCCGGCTCAAGGACTTTAAAGATTTTTTAAACCACTTCTTTATGATTGGTTGATTCCTTTTGTGGGAAGTGGCAAAAGAAGGAAATATATGCTAAAGCTATTATTTGAAAGGAAAGGGGAGAAAATGACCTGAACAGGATATTCTTGGTTATTTAAAATGTCAACAGTAATATTAATGATATTTTACAAGCAGTGGGTACAAGGATCCCTGGAAATTAGATTGGGCATCAACCCAGAAAACACAAGCAGTGTATATTTGTTAAATACCTTACCTAGAAATTCTTGTATTTCGAAATGTTCCTAGGGGATTAATACACTTTGAAAGACAATTACATCAGTTGTCACTGTAAGAATGTGTTTTTCACCAATGTGCTCCTCAGAGCAAAGACCTAACCATAAAGATAATTCAGTTAATTGGCATAAGAATCGCGATATACGCATACATTTTGTCACTTCCTCCATACCTTAAAGATGTTCACTCTTCCAGACTGACAATCCAAATCTCATTTATCAGTAACATGGGATTGTGACTCATTTTTTAAAATGAAATACATAATAAAGATACCTTGTGACAAAGTCTATGAAATGTGATAACGTGGTACCGCAGATCTGAAACAAAGGCCTTGGGAGATAGCTCAGTGGATAAAATACTTGCTGTGTAACTTGAAGTACCAGAGCTCGGATCCCCTGGTCCTGCGTGAATTTAAGCTGAAAGATGTGGTGGGAATTCTGTAGTCCCAACATGTCTGAGGAGGGAGGTGGCTACGGAAGAATTTCCCAGAAGCTCCACATACAGGGCAGCTAACAATGAGAGACCCTGCCTTGGACAAGGAGGGACAAGCAGACCAATCCAAAATTGCCCTCTGACCTTCCCCACACAGGCCACTGCCGGTGCACACTTGTATTTACTTACACGCACACGCACACACACACACACACACACACACACACACACATAGAATGAATAATTTTTTTTAGAAAGAGAAAACTCTAAAATATTATTACTTCCTTCTGATCTGATGAATTATACATAAATACTTTTATTAACAGATTTATCATTTTTGTTGTATTTTTCTTTGCTGAAAATCTAGGTTGATTTCATTGCTTACTTATTGATGTTATTTAACTTGATTACAAAATAATTTATCTTTGTTTGATAGCATCTGAGTTAATCTTATGCCTTTTTTTTGTAAAGAAAAATCTAATTTGTGAGAGACCCCTGAAATCACATCCATCTCCTTCATGCTTTACAGGGGGCACCTAAATGAACCTGTGTAAATATTTAATCAATCCATCTGCCTCAAAGGATCTTGGCTAGAGGAAGAGGAGAGCTGTGCATAAATCTCTGTATATTTTATAACAGTAATGACTAGTGTGTTTGGATACGATTCCTGGTAATCCAAAGAGTCTGCTGGTCTAGTTAGAAACATTAACTATTCCTCAGAAAAAAATAGATGTTTATGTGCTTAAAAAATACATGTTTATGTGCTCAGTCTCAGACCTTACAACCTGCAGCAGGCACTGCTTCCAAGTTTGACATCTTACCCATGAAATGAGTAATCACTACTGTTCTGAACTCTCTGGGATTGCATTTAACAAAATTTATGGAAAAAAAATTGATAAACAACATGACTCACTTCTAGTTTGGTACTGAGTTGGTTGTTTTCCCTGTTTCATAAGGGCAATTAGAACTTTCAGAACTTAAGTGAGTCCTTTTACTGAGTTTTTTGTTTAGCCAAAGTAGACAGCCAAAAAATATATATGGAAAGCTATATTTAGAGCTCAACCTAGCAGTAAATCCACAGTTCAAAGGGAAGTTACAAAAATACTTTGGTTTCTTATAAGATCATCTATACAAGTTCCTTTTTCTCACCACCATATTGTGAAGGACACTTATGTCCACTTCACAATTTGAGTTCTCTGAAGACTCCTGTACCTAGAAATGGTCTATATTGTGCAAAATGGAT